>NW_020897692.1:3773711-4248678 GCF_003984885.1 Neopelma chrysocephalum
GACCCTTACTAACATTAAATTCAGTCGACCTTTTCATAACCAGATAAACTTCACTAGAAACAAAGTGACAATTGAAAGATAATACCTAAAAGGGACCTTCAGATGTTTAAGGAACCATTGGACTGATGCATGTAATTGTTATCATATTGTTTTAACTTTTTTCCTAAAATAATATGTTGGTTTACAGTTTTAAAAATATCAGAAGAATGGAAATATATGACTTCAATCTTACAGAGTGCCAAAACGATATTTTCAGATCTGCATAAGAGATTGGCATGTTAAGAGTATAATCACCAGCAATCTGTTTTTGTACAAGTGGGTGTTCATATTTCCTACATACCTCTCAAACCCCATTTCAAATATTTAAAGTGCTACTTTATTATGGATTTTAAGCACTTGGTAAAGCATATCTATAAATAAATTTGCCTCCCAACTCATTTAACACCCCTAGTTGAGCTCTATGCTCAATCATTATGTTCTTCTGTGTTAGTTTTCCTTAAAAATAACTAATTTATTGGCATGATAAAGAAAATTCAAGAGAGGGGAAAAAAGGCCCACAAAGCAAGGCAGATTAAAAAAAAATTATACCAATTTAGCATTTCATTATGAAACATGCTGTTAAGTAGGCCCCAAAGCACTAATGGTCTCTGAGGTTTTGTTTTCTCCCTGTTTGGCTTTAAAAGATTTAATGAACCTAAAACAACATGTTTTTAAATTATCTTTCTCTCCCAGCTAAGCATCTTCAAGAAAAGATATTGGCAAGGCAAAATATTTGTGAGCTTTTTTCCCTTAAATTCAGTACAACATGTTGAAATATGTAATACAGTAATTGCCTCAAGAATTACAACACCGGGAATAGCTACAAAAGTTGTTAGTTGAGATTACCCATCACCACACAACACTTTTTTTATTTTACGATTTCCTTGTGGTCCTCATGCTCCCAATGAACAGAGCTGTCCTTCTCTCCTGGCGTTTGTCTGTTGTCACAAATCTAGAGCAGAAAAAAAATCTTCTTTTCTTTTTTTTTCTTTTTTTTTTTGTTAAATCTGAATCACCTGCAATAGTCTTTAATCCTTCCTAAGTATCCTAATTTGGGAAAGTAACTGCAATACAGCAAAATACTTATAAATCAGATTTTCAGATCAGGTAAAATAGAGAAGTTGCCCCTGTGTCAATAAAGCACTACTCCAGGAATGGCTTCAAGCTTAGCTGTGCAAAAGATGTACTGTACATTTTAGGAAGAACCATTTTCCTCAGCATCCTGTTTCCCCATGGATAAATAAAGACTTCCTGGCATTTGCTAATCTGTTATTTCATTCGGCTGACATCTACAATTGCAACCCACCCTGAATTATTTAACTGTCAAAGAGAAATACGCCTGGACTGGCCAGGACACTATTCTACAGATAGATAACTCTTGTAAAGACAACTGGAGGTTTGTGAGTGGCTGCAATCAGCTATATAGTTTTGTGTGTCTGCAAGACAGTTACTTTTTCCTCTTTTCTTTGTCTAAATATCTACAAGATGATCTTGAAGATTAGTGGGTCCCATAGTGTTTATGAAGAATAATGATAAACCTATTTGCAACGAGAAGTATTTCCTTGTTAAGTTCATACACCTAGTAGTCTGACCAGGCTACGCTGATTTTCTGTATCTGAGAGAAGGAGGAGGAAGGAATTACCTCATATCATAGGTAATAATCACTAGTTTTATGTTGCAGTAAGTCAAATGAAATCTTCAGTTTTGTTCTCACTGTCAGTCCTTTTCCCCTTCCCTGTTCCAAAGCCTTTTCTGCCTTCCCTAGAGCTGTCTTGTGTCTCTTCTCTTTGCTCTTTAACCTTAACATGAAAATTCTCAGCAAGCATCAACAGTGGACACAAAATACCAAGCACACTGCAAGGAACAGGAACAACATTTGAACCAGTGCTGATGCGTTATTCTTGCTTCTCCTGGATAAATCCTTCTGGCTCAAACAAAAAAAATAATGTTTTTTCCGGATTGCCAGTAAGTTAACTGTGGTACAAAAATCACACAATCCTTTCTCAACCAATTGAAATAGACTTGAAAAATCCCATATGCAATATGTATTATGACTGTTCAATGCAAGCATGTGCTTATTGGATATTTTACCATGAACACTTGTTGCATGTTAAAGAACAGAAAATGGTGAGAGAAAACTCAGTGCTAACAAAAGACTTAAGGAAAAGGTTGTTGAAGCTATGCTGGTCAGCTGCCAGTAAACAGAGAAGACAGGACAACCACAGGATACCTTGATTTGAGAGAACTGACAGAAAGAGGCAGGATGAGGTGGGTACTTTTGAATTTGAGTTTTTCTGATCCCTAATCTCTCTGTGTGTCTTGTTCCATCTTCTTTCTACATAGACTTTGGCTCATATTCACTGATTCCTCTTTTATGTGTTGTATCTGATCCAAAACTAAAAGAATTCTAAGGAAATGCTGCCTGATCCTATGGAATAAAACGTATTCTAGATAATAATGGCCAGTCTTCGCGAACGAAGATTTTGGGAAAGATCTTTTACCTTTCCAGCCTGCGCAATGGATTTTTTAGGTGAGACACAGCCTGCGCTGAACTGAGCCCACCCTTTAATCCTAAGGTTCATCTGCCGGGGCCAAGCAAGCTTGGACAATGCCAGTGAGGTCCTCAGGACGTAGGTTTGTTTAGAGTGACCTTCTCATAGATGGATGGCCTCACAGGGCTAACGAGCTCCATCTGCCAGGGGGACCTGGAATCGAACCTGGGTCGCAGTGGTGAGAGTGCTGCATCCTAACCACTAGGCCACCAGGGGTCCCTAACAAAAAAAACGTATTCTAATATGAATAGAAAAGGGAAATATATATAGATAACAGAACTGCTTTATATTCCACACAACTGTATGACAAGATAAACCTTGAGGATACACTGAGCCTGGACAAGCCCTGTGCAGTCTCCAGTACCACTTTGGAATCAGTTGTGACATAGAGGTATTTCCTCCTTTTACTACTTTACAT
Organism: Neopelma chrysocephalum; assembly: GCF_003984885.1. NCBI lineage: Eukaryota > Metazoa > Chordata > Aves > Passeriformes > Pipridae > Neopelma > Neopelma chrysocephalum. Next base: position 3,776,721 of record NW_020897692.1, read on the forward strand.
GCTTTATACCTCATTTTCTGCTCTGTTTTTCTCCTACTTCTAAAAAATACTTTTCTTTATTAAAAATTTGAAAGTAGTGTTCACAAATATGCCTATCAACTTGAATAATTAACTTAATGATAAATACGAATGGTTGAACAGATTAGTTTTCAGTTATGCTGTTGACTTTCTGACTTTTTTCCAGAGAAATATGGCAGCTGATGTCTTTAATGTTCTATTTTAATTTAATACTTGTTATAATGTTTTATAGTTATCTTAAAAGCCAGTAAATTGCTATTATAACAGAAATATATTACAAAGAGAATTATATGACAAAAAAGAGGATATATTTATGCCCAGAAAAATAAGTAATATGTTATCAATGTTTTACAAATAGCTTACAAAACATTACAACAGTATATTTAGAGAAATGATGTGCAGCATCAATTCTTTACACATAATCTCCTTATACTTTCTTAATTACAGTTTCTAAAAAACACTTTCTTACTTCTTGGGCTGAAATGAGACTGAAAATAAAGATAATGAAAAAAATTCAATCTTCACTAGAAGGGTAAAAATGTCATCGTGGTGTAGGAGTCAAATGCCAGGGCACTGCTGACTCATATTCAACTTGCTTTGGATCAGGATACCCATGGCACTGCTTTCCAGCGTCTCATTCCGCATTCTGTAAGCACATCCAGGGTTGCCCCATCCCAGGTGCAGAATCTGGCACTTCCTGTTGTTGAACTTCACATGGTTGGTGATTGCCCAGTCCCCTAATTTGTCAAGGTCTCTCTGCAGGGCCTCCCTGCCTTGCAGGGAGTCAACAGCTCCTCAAAGTTTTGTGTCATCTGCAAACTTGCTTAGTATCCCTTCCAGTTCTGTGTCCAAGTCATTTACTGAAGATGTTGAAGAGCACAGGGCCCAAAATGGAGCCCTGTGGAACCCTTCTAGTGACAGATCGCCAGTCTGATGTTACCCCATTCACTATTACCCTCTGTGCTCAGCCCATGAGCCAATTGCTCACCCACTGCACAATATGTTTATCCAGCTGTGTGCTGGACATTTTGAACAGAAGGATCCTGTGAGAAACAGTATTGAAAGCTTTACCGAAATCCAAAAAGAGTACATCAACTGTGGGATTGTGCATGGTACAGATTTGCAGAATATTTTCTCAGTTAATCTGAGCCACTTGCATCTGAAAGAATTGATACAATGTAGCTGCAAAACTAAACTTCACTTTTCAGTTAATAATGCATAAAATAACCCCAAACCATAAGAAGGAAAACAGGGAAGCAGTTCAGATTGTCTGAACACCAACTTTGAGTGCAACTCTGGACAAGGTGCTATTATGGCTAAAAATAATACTCTGCTTTGTTTTATGTTGGTTTTATGTTTGAGTCTTGACCTTGACATTAGACATAGCTTTTTGGAGTCTTGAGTAATTTTTTTCTATTAATACAGTCACACTGAAATTGTCAATTTTCAATATCTAATACCAGCTTTTTAGTCTTCACAAAGGTTATTTTTATTGTTGCTTCTATATGGGAAGTGCTATTTTTTCATATGGTTGGTATTAGACTTTTAAAATGTTTTAAATTACAGTTTTCTGGAACTATAAGCTCTGATGGAAAATTAGTGTAAAATGTCACAGTCTTTAACAACACTTTCCTTTACAAGTCTCCATCTCTCGACATTAATATATTTAGCAGATTCTGAATACTTCTTGCAGCTTGGAGAAAATTCAGCTTTTTGAATGTGGAAATCAAAAATTTGGTGAGAGTGGAGAGACAGTAACTTAGCAAAATGTACCACAGATCATTCTAAGTAACAGCAACAAATGACATGCAACATTAGAAATTAGAACAATTTCATAACATCAATGGCCTTTTCATGAGTAAATTGCCCCTCTGTGGATTTGTGTACTGACCAGGAAAAAGATATTACAAAAATGATCTTTTTATGTCCTTTTAAAATGATAAAAATAAGATAATCTCCAGGTGGTCTTTTTTTCATGAATCATTTTTAAGCTTAGTGGCTACCTTGTGTTGTGTTCTGACATCCTGACAGTAAAAAAGTGCTTATAATGCCCCTGCAGGGTTTGTTCTAAAGCCTTTCCCTACTGTTAAGCAGTAAATCAGTGACTGACAGGATTCCTAACCTGCCACCTCCTGCTAGGGTGACATTAAATTCACACTATATACTGTAATCTCCTTCCAGCTACCTAATAAGGACAAGAGAAAAGTCACTTCTAGGTATCCCAGTTCCAAACCCTTGGATAGTTTCCTCACAAAACTATACTAGTGGAGTGTCAGAAGGCACCTTATCTCAAACTGTTGTGATAGTCTGTTAAAATTACTTTGCCTTATTCAAAGATGGAAAAGGGTTTAAAATTCTAGACACATAAATTAATGTACAGAATATTATTCACTTTTGCATATCTGTAGAGGAACATACCTGTACTTCTATACCACTGTGTCTGTACATCTATTCACCTAGCAATACAGACAATTATGAGGGTTGCACTGACTTGGGACTGATGTGGCTCACTGCCTGGCGGGAGGGTTACCCCTAACTTTGTGGGACTGATTTTATTCTGAGCATGGCCAGTTTACCCCTCCAGTCAGCTGGCCTCTGATACTACTGAGGTGTAAATCAAAGGCTGTGACCCTCTTGCTGTGATTCTAAGCTTTTCATTAGCCTCTGGAAACCACTGGTAAACACACTAGTCACTGCAGTGTGCTGTCTGCAGCTGGGAAGAGGAAGAGAACTGAGGGAAGGGTGAACTCCGAGACCATGGTGCTAATTACACCTAGGTTGTGGATTCAACACCTGTACTGGCCATTCACTTAAGAGTTGATGTCAATGATCCTTGTGGTTCCCCTTGAACTCAGAATTTTCTGTGATTCTGTAATATTTTCTACATTTTCAAATGTCACAGTCATATCACAGGAGGCATGGAGGGAGGGTTTTCGTCAGGATTTCCTGGACAGATGATCATCTATTTCATAGGATCACAGGATCACAAAATAGTTCTTATGGGAAAGGACTTTTGGAAATTGCCAACTCCAAATCCTCCTCTCAAAGCAGGATCAGACAGAGCAGGTTCCCCACTAGGGTATTTATAAGCATTGCTAAGATCCCCCTCAACCTCCTTACCTCCAGGCCGAACAATCACAGATAGTTCAGTATTTCCTTGTGTATCTTCTAATTACCATCCTTGTGGTGCTTTGCTGGACTCACTCCAATATGCCTGTATCTCTTGTGCTGTGGAGCCCAGAAATGGACCCATCACTCTAGCTCTTCCTCACCAGCACCAAGCTAGGGGGAAAAGGATCACATCTCTTGACCTGCTCCTTCTCATGCATCCTGGGACGCTGTTGGCCTGCTTGGCTGCAATGACGTTGTTACAGTTCATGTTGAACTTGCTGGCCACCTGGAATGCAGGTCTTGTTCTTCAAAGTCGTTGTGCAATCAGTCAAGCCCCACCATGTAGTTTCTGCATGGAGTTATTCCTCCCCAGTGGCAGGACTTTTCACTTCCCCTTGTTAAACTTCATGAGGTTCTTGTCAGCACTCTTGTCATAAAAAGAACATAGTTTATGTGTCTGTGGAAAATTATGGGTCTAGGCTAAGTACCTGTCACAGTTTTTGTGGGAAAAATGAAAGAATATTATAAAGAGTGAAGCAGTTTCTCCTCTGCGCCCTTTTGTGTTACGTCACAGAACCTTCTTTGAACTAGACTGGAGTAATGGCAGCAGCTCCACCAGTGATCAGTTTTTGTCATGCCAGCACAGACAATTTTTTAACATACTTTTATGAACAAAAGCACAAACAGCAGTACTTTTTATTGCTCCTACTTAAGGATACAGAATATACATTCTTACACCTCAGCAGACTCCAACTGGCTCTATCACAGCTCTGCTTTGATAAATTTGTCCTCAACCAAGTATCAAAGGTCAAAAGTCTAGATCCTCATTAATAACTCATAAAATTTTTATGGCATTTTAAAACATAAGAAGAATGAAGTTAATATCTACTGTTTTAGCAGCTATACAAATCCAGAAACTAAGTTCAGAAAATACATTACTCCAATTGCACAACTAAGCACTATAAGAAAGAATTTTTTTATGAGCTGCATCCAGTTTAGAAACAGATCTTCCAAGTGTCAGTCTAGGCAGACATAAAATCTTGGCCATAAATCCAATGACCTTAATTTTTTTCAACAGAGTCAAAGAGCAGTAATGTTGAAGTGAGAAGCGGGCTTTGGCTTCTGTTTTTTCATGCCATGCCCAGCAGATTAATATACAAGGACTATTTTACAAACAGGAGAACCTTATATTTCTCAGTTGTGTCCAGGCTAGAGATTTTCTGAAATGAAGATGAAAGAACTTCAGATCTGTTGGATTTTCAAGCAATTCTGTCCAAAGCCTGTCTAATCCTTCTGTTTCCCACTAGAAAGAGAAAAGCGAAGAAAACTGATTTCACATCCAAGTTATTTAAAAAGTGTTGTTGAATAGCTAAACTGGTTAATTACACTGGTTATGGATCCAGCTTCAATTCCAAACCTTTTGAGGTTACTGGATTCTTTTTCACCTTCTGGAAATGTTTTCAATTTTGCTAGACATCTTCAACAAATTATAACAGTGATCTATACTTAACATCTGAACATTTGCACTGTGAATGTACAATGTGTTTATGTGTGCACACACAAAATTACTGCATGCAATGTCCCTTTGGAATTCAGCCAGCTCCTAAATAAGATTTTTCTTGCCTTCTGTCAGGTTTAAGAAGAATACACATACATTTATACAAACATACATATGTGTATAAGTATACACACATATACACACATCCTTAAGCCTACCTATACCTATTATTATATACATACATACATGCTATATGTAGTGTATATGTATTGTTTATAATTATATATATTTTCTTCATTTATAGATATTAAGAGAGAGAGAGAGAAGAAAACGGAGAGGCAGAGAACTGAGTGAGCAAGGGAATGGAGAGAATCTTTCATGGGTCCCATTTTTCCCAACCTTCTAAGTCTTTACAGGGTAATTTTGGTTTAGGTGAGCAATATGTTGAACTATTTCTTTTTCCATCAGGACAACAGCAGGCTTTTGATGGATGTCTAAATCCTATTCTTCAGCAGCAGCAGCAGCATCTGTGACACAAGATCTCTGGAGGAAGTGACTTTTGGAACTCATCATGCTTCTGTCCCTCTGTTCTTGCAATCCAATACTATATTTCATTTTATCTTCAGCTGCAGTTCCCTCATGATTTTCTTCCATTTTTTCCTTCATCTTCCAGCTTTCCTTCTTCTTTTGTCCTTCTGCAGTCTCCTTTCCCCCATAAGCTACAAACCACTTTTTTTTGTGTTCTTTTTTTTCCACTCAGTTCAATACTCAAGAGCTTCAAAGGAAACTAAGCACAGCTATCAATTACGCTCATTTCCTCATTTGAAAACAGAGGGCAGAGAAAACATGAGTGGAGGTCTCCCTCGAGACAGAACTATGAACCTGGATCATGAGACTAATGATAATGTATGAATGTGGCAAAGAATAAAAAGTCATATCATTGAGTGAAAAGCAGGGATTTATGAGTTTAGAAAGTAGAGCATAGCATAATCTCACTAGTATTTCAGATGATTGTTTTCTATTTTTTTCATCCTACTAAGATTTTTTTTCTATAAACATACAATCAAATCAAACCGAGACAAAATGTTTCCTGACCTTTTTCCCCATGTAAGCTAAATAGTTGTCAACTTTGGAGGGGGTTTTGAAAGGTCTGTGTCTTTTCTTTGTCTGACTGTTTGTTTTCTCCAAGAACAGGGGGTCATAACCTTGATTATCTATATTATTTCTTTTTTTTCTTGTGGAATTCTTGCTTCCACAATTCTGATAATAATTTAACATATTTTTAAGAAGTTCTAGTGGGGTTTGTTCTCTATAGTTGAAATCTTAGCCAACAGCTTGCTGTAACCCTGCAAAAATTGCCTAAAATGACACTTCAAAAACTAATACTTCAGCTTGCAGAAAATATGCAAATAGAGATTCTAAATATAATATGCCATAATTTCTATGATATCAGCTCCTTAGCATGTACACTTATGGGAATTAATACATATTAAAAATATCACTGGCTCTCTAGGTCAATTTGTGATGTTCTTTCTGCTGCTCTCCATCACTGAAAATTCATGTCTCAACTCTATGAGGTGAATCTGAATTTAATAAAATAAAGTGACAGTTTTCTACATCCTAGGTTGTACAAACTTGATGGGAAAGCTTTTTTAGTTTCTCTATATGTCTGGAGGTTGCATAAATAAACTAAAAAGGCAAATACTACATTAAGATAAATGTCTTCCTGACCACTGATGATATAAGCAATAACACTATATGCATTACTTTTCATTTAGTAGTCGTCCATCAAGCATAGAATTATTCATTATAAACATTGAACAAAAACCAAAAATGGATCCTTAAAAATAATAAATGTGTTAAAAATATCAGCAGCAGTACAATATTTTCCTTAGTTAACCTGAAATTACACTAACACTAATCTGAGTTTTTTTCTTAAAATTCAGCTTTAACTATACTTGAATAACTCAATGCAGAGTCTATGTAAAGATGAAACAAATACAAAGCCATACCACTATCTACCTTTAAAAAAATTAAAAGCTTACATAAGAAAAGCAAATATGGAAGTCAAAGTATGCAAACTCGGAACACTAGAGCTGACTGGAAAAAATAATTTTGGGGGGGTGAATTTTCTTGCGTCTCTGTGACCTACAATATAACAAATAATCCAGTCCTGTCACTCCTGAGTTATCTGGTAGGAATGTTCCTGAATTACTGTAAATAGCTTACCATACTCAATAGAGACAGGTGCAAAATTCAGTCTAAAATGCAGGGTTGTCCTTCTCATCATACAAGAATTGAGTATCACGCTTGACTATTTTTACTGAACAATAATATTCTTCTCTTCCACTGAAGTATCATAAAAATTATATTCATAGTGAATTTTCAAAGTACCGAAGAAAGGGTATGTTCCGTTCATCTGAGATGCACAGATAATTTAAACACCAAATGTTTAGTTACAAAAATATCTCATATTGTTATTATTGTTATTATTATTTGGTTAAATTTTCCTAGCATTTAGAAGATTTGTTCATACTCTAACATGTCTTTATGCTAGGTAATGTGCAAACACAAGTTGTAAGCAGTTCTTGCTCAAAAATATTATTTTTATGGCAGTGAGACTAAGGAGGAAAGTAATAGAATTGTGGTAGTACATCCAGATCAGGGGCTTCAGAGAGTCAGAAGCCAAGTACTTAACAAGATTCTTGTAAACGTCACAGAAAAGAAGATATTTGGTGGGGTTTTGTAAAAATCTAATTTCTACAGCATGACAGATCTATATGGGAATATTTCCTTAAATATACAGGATGGCCAGGGAGGAACTATACATATGTTTGTTCAGAAATATCTTTAAGTAAACAGTATGGGGTTAGAGTCGTGGCTGTATGTGACTGTCAGTATGAACAGTAAATGAAAGATGAAAACTGTTCACAAGATAAGTAGCATAAACCTGAATTCAGATGAAAGATATAGTTAGTGAAGGGATGTATAAGTATGCATGATACAGCCTCGGAAAATGAACCTGGGTCCCTATTTTCAAGTGGGATAATTTACCTTTGGTAGGATCTAAAGGAAAGAAATTACAATGCTGAAGAGAGAAAGAGAAAAGGAGACAAGATTGATTCCAGCTAATTTTAAACTTCTCCAGCATGAATATTTACATATGAGCTAGTCCTTCAAGATTCAGGAACTTTAGGGGAAAAAATATAAAAATCGTTTTGATTGGATATCTCTTTTAGCAAAAATTCCACTATATAATAACTTTTTTCTACACTGAATAAGAAGGAATCCGAAAACAGAACAGATGTGTCTCTACTGTGTATAAGTGATTGAAATTAGCCAAATACCATTTGAAAGGATTATATTACATGTACTAGAGATCAATGGAAAAGCTGTGTATTAAATATAGTGTACAAAAGGAAGACACACTATTTAAATGTAACCTATATCTGAGGACCTAGGGAGGTTATCTCAGTCAGTTATGCTGAATGACACACATAGGCACTTCCCCTGCATAGACGTTTAGGAAAGAAGAACAAAAGCATTTTCAATTTCCCTTAAAATACTTGTTTAGATTTGTTGTTCTAGATGATCTGACTAGATAATCACAAGGTAATATTGGAGAAACACATAAGAATCCTGCTTTAGACAGAAAGAAATTGTTCTGCCGTGAAGGGGCAGATTGGTGTATTGTGGTTGAATTAATATGGATAAGACTAACCATGTTTAGATGATAAAGAAGAAAGGACCACAGGCAGATACATGGGACATACACAGAGAGAACAAGGGATGAAGAGGCATTCTTTACAGGACATGGCAACTGAGACTCAGAAGAGGACTGAATCACCACAGAAAAAGAGGACATTGTTTCAAGAAAAGAAACATGGCAATGCTGAAGATGGATGACTGCTGATGGCAGCCAGAGCAGGGAATGAGATTGGAAATTGATTCTAGTATTTGCCACTGAAAATAAAAAAAGTAATAGGGCTTTTATACATGGCAGCACACAGCAGCCACCCATGAATGGGTTTTTGATGGAAATGAGAAATTAAATAGCTTTGCACTAAAAAAACCCAAAGGATATGGATAAGAAGACTGGAGCAAATGCAAGTGTGTGTTTGCTTTTTATAAGATTGGAAAAATATAGAACATTTTGTAATGTGAGACAAGAAACAGAGGCCAAAGACCTCATAGGTGTCACAATGTGAGGTAAGGAGATGGTATGATACTCTTTGGACCACTTTGTGGAGGAGAATAGAAGCTTCCTCATCCTCAGCACTGGACAAACATGAGAGGATGAGAAGAAAAATAAAATTAAAAGAAAGAGAACAGACACACACTTTATCTCCTTTCTCTCAATAGAAATTGGCAAGGTCCTCTGAGGAGAGGAAAATAGGGGCAGAAGGAGGTTGTGACGAATGAGTTGAAGAAAATAGAAGTTGTGATTTTAGATATGGAAATCAATTAATTTGGAGAAGCTGATTTATTTTAGCAGGAAAAATGTTAGTACTGACTGAAGAATGTGGCAAATTTGTAAGGAAGCAAGCCTCCTCCAAGAATTTCCTCCAGCAACTTTCATTCTGAGAGTATCAATGGAGGAACTGGATGCTGGCAGTTTTGCAGGTGAGTAGTTCTGTAAGGCATTTGGGCAAGATACTGGGTCGTTCAGAATTTTGAGTCCATCTGGCTGCATACTCTTCACAAATGAATACACCAAAGCCATCTAATGGGCTGGGAATATCAAAAGAACAGTTCACAGGCTCACAGAATCACAGAATATGCCAAGTTGGAAGGTACCCACAAGGATCATTGAGTCCAAATCTTAGCCCTGCACAGGACCATCCCCAAGAGTCACACCATGTGCCCAAGAGTATTACCCAAAAGCTTCTTGAACACTGTCAGGCTTGGTGCTGTGACCACTTCCCTGGGGAACCCGTTCCAGTGCCCAACCACCCTCAGGATGAAAAACCTCTTCCTAATATCCAGCCTAAACCTCTCCTGACATAACTTCAGGCCATTCCCTTGGGTCCTGTCACTGGTCACCACAGAGAAGAGATCAGTGCCTGTCCTTCCTCTCATGAGGAAGTTGTAGACTGCAATGAGGTCACCAATCAGTCTCCTCCAGGCTGAACAGACAAGTGACCTCAGCCACTCCTCATACGGTTTCCCCTCAAGGCCCTTTACTACCTTTGTTGCCCTCCTTTGAACACTCTCTAATTAAGTTTAATATCTTTCTTATATTGTGGTGCCCAAAACTGCACACAATATTCAAGGTGAGGCCGCCCTAGTGCAGAGCAGAGTGGGACAATCCTCTCCCTCGACCAGCTGGCGGTGCTTTGTCTGATCCTTTCCAGGACACGGTTGGCTCTCCTGGCTGCCAGAGCACTGCTGATTCATAGTCAACTTGCTTTGGATCAGGACCCCCCAGTACCTTTCCATGGCACTGCTTTCCAGAATTGGTTATACAATCTGGCTTTTTGGTTTTTTATTTGTTGGAATTTTTTTGTTGTTGTTTTTTAATCCTTGGTTATTTTAGAAATCAATTGATCCTTTCTCATATAGAATTTTCTCTATTTACTATGTTTTTAAGAACTTCTTTTTTTTTTTTTCCTTTTACTTTACACTTTAGAACCTCTCTGAGCTGAGCACAAGCCTCTTTCCCAGTAGGGAATCACCTCCCTCCCTGGTGGATTCAATTTCACCTGACCCAGGGTGAGGTAACCAGGGTGTTGCAGTTTATACCCAGATGGCAACTGCTTAGTTGCATCTCACTCACTTCCCCACTGCCCTCCCCTCCCCTCCAGTTGGGATGGGGAAAAGAATCAGAAGAGTAAAAGTGAGATCACTTGTGGGTTAAAATAAAGACAGTTTAAGAGGTAAAGCAAAAGCTGCATGCATAAGCAAGGCAGAAAAAGGAATTCATTCACTATTTCCCGTGGGCAGGCAGGTGTTCAGTCGTCTCCAGGACAGTAGATCTCCATCACATCTGATGGTTATTTGGGAAGACAAATGCCATTACTCCAAAGGTTCCCCCTCTTCTTTCTTCTTCCGCATCTCTATTTGCTGAGCGTGATGTCATATGGTATGGAATGTCCTTCTGGTCAGTTCAGATCAGCTGTCCTGGTCATGTTCTCTCCCGGCTTCTTGTGCACCTGCTTGTTGGCAGAGCATGAGAAACTGAAAAGTCATTGACTCAGGGCAGGCACTACTTAGCAATAACAAAAAAATCAGTGTGTTATCAACATTGTTTTAATACTAAATCCCATAAAAAAGCACTAACCAGCTACTAGGAAAAAAATTATCTCATGAAAAATCAGCACACAGAGTAAGGAAAACAGTGGAAATTTTTGCTCAGTCACAAGCTTTTAACAAAACCCAATATGCTACAGAAATTATGTGAGCAAACAAATTAGACAGTTATGCCATGCATTACACTGAAGAGTGGGAAAAAAGGCAAAGAGCTGGTACAGATGGAAGAGACACATGGAACAACTTTGCTGAGGCAAGAAAGCCTGGGAGGAGAAAGAATTCATCAAGTCCCACAGGAAACAAGAAGAAATCCCTCATCAACTGAAAGTCATAAAAAGTCCAGCTACAGAGCACTGCAATGGATCCTGGCAGTGAAGCTGGATGGTAGTTACACAAGAAGATATCAGCAACACAAGAATAACAGATGTCCCAAATGAACACCAAGCTGATGTCCTTTTCTGCTAATGAAGTGAGAAACTTAACTTGCAAGTGGAGTAGACATCAGAGAAGATATCACGTCATCAGATATGAATAACAAGAATTCTGAACTGTTGTTATTAATGGGACATTAGGAATTACATGTAAGGGAGACAAAGAATTGAGACAATATTATGCAATTCACTGTAAACATAAGTAAAAAAGTAGAAAAAAATGAACAAATGTAAAGGAGAAGAAAGAGAACAAAGTGAGAGGAGAGAGTTGAAAACATCAGTTCAGGGCCTCCCAGACCATGGAAGATACAGGGACTGCCAAGTAGAGACTGCTAAGCTATTCACACAGCACCTCAGGGTGGGTGAGAGACCTGTGCTTCATCAGCTGGCTGCTCGCAGTTTGGACACATGCACTGCTTGCTGGATAGAAAACTGGCTGGATGGCTGAGTCCAGAGAGTGGTAGTGAATGGAGTTACATCCAGTTGGTGGTTAGTCACTATTAGGACACATCCTTAGGACTCTGTGAGAAATAGTTGTAGAAAATTACTTGTGACAATGGCTGTGATCTCTTAGGATTGTACCAGAAATGACAAAAGAAGGTAAAGAGAAGAGAGGTGTAAAATGGGTCATACAGCTATGTAAGGGATAGAGCTAGTGGAATGTGTGGAAAGCATGGGATATATGAAGACTTGTGGTAGATGTCCTTGGTTATGGTTGGCAGAAGAGAGAGAACTGTCCAATCGATTTTATTTCTTAGGCCTTTTGTTCTTAAAATTGGCCATTATTGCTTGTTTCTTTCCAAAATGAGGTTCAGAGTCTATCTTTTACATTTGTGCAGCTCAAACTACTTGGGGAATTGGATCTTCTATTTCCTCACTGGAGCTTCTTGATGTAAACAATAACCATAATTGTCATTTAGCATAATGATCACAGCCAGTAATTTCTAAATAATTAATAACACTTTGTTTCTTAAGTTTTAGTATTAAAGACAAGTGCAGATAGTACATAATGTTCCTTTTTCTCCAAGGAAGAGACTCCTTGATAGGTGAATAGACAACATGAGATTTGATTAAATTTCATCATTGAGTATGGAAGGATGAAAAGAAGAAACCATACTGATCATATCACTACTGGACAGTGAAAAGTAATGTACTTATTCTTATAAAGGTAGAATTTTTAAGGGACTCGTTTTTAACTACATGCTTGTAAAAGAGGATACAAATTAAGTGAAGTCCATATGACTATTGATTTGGGGAAAGGCCATTGAATCAACTGAGGCATGGACAATCAACTCAAAAATGAGAGATTGTTGTTTAGGATTTCAGTTTCCCTGGAAGTGTAATGCAATACTGCACAGGAATCAGACTCTAAGTCTCTATTTTGCACCTGTCCACCACATGTTGATTCTGCAAAACTTCACTCACAAATGTTAGTTCTGATTTTATAGGAAGTGGAACTCTTTGAGTTACAATAATTTATATGAATTTGCAAGAAATCACAAGGCACAGCATCCCAAAACAACCTCCACCTTCTCCGCAAAATATAAAGAGATTCAGGTTAGATTTAGATGTGAGAACTAATAGGACTGTATCCACACTGGCAAGCTAAACAGAGCCTAGGGCTTTCTTTGACACTGAAGCCAACTGGCACAGTTAAGCTCTCTTGCCGTCAAAAACAAGCTAACAACATTCAAACTTCCTATTGGGAATGATTCCCACTTTATGCTGATTTCCAATGCATGCCTGAGAATTATTGTCAAGCATACTAGTTGGAACAGAGTGATATTGTACCAGAGTCTGTAGTAGCATTTTAAAAATATGGATGATCATTTTTTCAGTGTCTGTACCTGTGCTCTGACATGAATCTACTACCATAAATAAAAAGCTCACAGACGTTTAATAACTGGATGAAAGTGGATTTTAGGTTATCTAACTTCAATCTTATTTCACAAATGTTCTCCTGTTCCCTCTATCCCCTTCTTCTTAAACATCTCTGTAACTGTTAACATCTAAAGTTGCCATATGCCCATGTTTGTCATAACAGTTGTTAAATTTCTGGAATTCCACACTATAGGCATATAAAAGGTATCTCTCCTGCCTCCCTCCCACTGGAATCCAGAAATGAGGGATTTCTTCATGAAAGCCAGAGAATTCTAAAAATCCACATTTTTCTAATAGATCACGAAAAGATGTGGTTGTGTTACAACCCTTCTATCTTTAAGGGCTTGGAGAATGAACTGGATTCAGTTCTTGGTTCAGATGGAGGGAATTAAAATCTGCTGCATCCACCTCCCAGAAGCTTTGTCTAGCTGCTGGGATACAATTTTCTAGAAGAGAAAGACACTGTCTATGTCTCCCATTGAACCTGTGCTACTTTACAGCAAGAAATGTGAGATTTAATGGACTGGATTCACACCACAAGAGAAAAACCACAGGTTAATTAGGACTGGAAGTGCTAAGATCTCTCTCTGCTCCAGATATTGTTTAGATGGTGTATCTGATGTAAAATGCATTTCATTACAGGGCTCAGATACTCTAAATTTTGTAAGAGGGAATGGATGAGAAGCCCATTTTAAAATAAATGTCACTGCAGTTACATTCTGAGAAAAACCAGAATGATGATCAGCTCTCTTCTGATCATCCCTCCCAGAATAATAATTTCACAAGTATGGCAAAAGCCAGTCTTATTTTCTTTCCCACTTGGGAGAGCTATGAAAAGATGGCTGAAGCAAAGGTTTCTAGACTGCTAATTTGAAAAATTCCTAATCAGGTTCTATTTAATTGGTTGATGGCACTTTCACTACTTTTGAGAAAAAAAATGGTAGTGAATTTAGAGAGAGTATGTAACGGGGTAAAAAGTCAGACAAGTCCAGGAACACTCTTTAGCACTGATGTTAACTGACATGAAATGCCCCACATCCATACTGTTAAATTTTCCTGTCCTCCAAAATACTGGAGCTGCTCCCAAACTCCCTACTAGGAATAGCTAGTGAGCTATCCTAACTTCCATACTGTGCCCAAACACTGCCTGGAAGAGCTGATACATGACATGGGCCAAAGGACTGCTTGGGACAATTCTGGCCATCCAGTTCCGTAAGTGATCAAAATTGAGCGGCAGATTCAACGTCCCGACGCTAAGTAATAAATGGCTGTTCCATTAACAAGTATGCAGACATAGCCACGGTCTTTCTTTCCTTCTTTTCCTAGGGAAATCTGAGCCAACACTGTTGAGAATTGATCTTGGCCCCACATAGGGTTTTGAACAAGTGGAAATCCAGTCCCACAGGCAGATGAATTGAACTCACTTAACAGAGACTCCTACGAAGTTGCAAAGGTCTCCTCATGAGAGCTTCCTTATCCAGGAATAGGGGGCACCATTTTCCTCAAAGGACACTGTGAGGCATTATTTCCTAAATTCTGACTGAGGAGAATCTTGTTGCCTTGCCTGATTAGTCATCTAATTGATGAAGTCCTGATTGATGAAACTAGGAATACTGGAACATAAAATTTGTTACACAGGACATCATCCTATTGAGTCTCCTATGCTGTTATGTTATCCAGAGATCCAGCAGAAAGCAAACACAAAAAAGCTCCCAGTAGACATTCTATGAGTTTAAAAGGGAATTTTTCTAAACCTTCTATGCCACTTTCTTCTCTATGTCTGATACCATATCTTATCACAGCAGCCGCCCTCAAATGCCATCAAAATTTTGACTTGCTATTTCTCCCAATCCAATCCAATTTCTATACTTTTCTTTCTCCTAGAGAACTATTAGTAAGATACACTTTTCAAGATACAGCTAGGACAAAATCTATGGTAACCAAGGCTGTATGTATGGCTCTCCCTTTACTGTGTCTCAGGTGATCCTGTATTTCCTTTGGCCTGTTCTTCTCCTGGTCCCAACAACAGCTACTCTATGAACAGTTTGTCTATGAGACTTCTGTAGAAATCGAGCTATGATCTTACCATCTGAGACACCTCTGCCTAGCACAGCTGTTTCTTCTTTACCCAGGCCTCCAAATAACCTAAGTAAAACTTTTCCTGAACTGCATCTTTATGACTGTTCCATCTGAATACCCAAGGGCATATGACAGCCAAAATTCCTCATACACACATATCACACAAAAGTATAAACCAATGTATTTTTACCTAAACAAAAAAATAACGTATAGGTAAAATACTAATTTACACATAAATTTCCTCAACCTTTTCCTTAAATTCTGAGCTGCTTAGTTTCGTGTAAAGAGTCAGATAGTCATATTAGATTATTTTCATTTTTCCATATGTTGACTCATCTTCACAACATTATATGTCATTGATGCTGCTGTGTAGGTCTACAGGGCAAACATATTTTATCTTGGCTTGTCTTGCAGTCAGATTGTTCTTCTTATAGCAGAGTATGTCCCTATCATCTTCATTCTGAAAAAAATGTTGCCATTATTTCACTTAGCTACAGTCTTCTATGCCCATCTTTCCCCAATAAAATTTCTTTTCTGCCAACAAATTTGTTCAAAATGGCCATTTTCCCTAATGCAAATATTGTTCATGCAGTTGGATGATGGGTATGACTAACCACTCCTTTATCCTTGACCTGTGATACAGGTGCCACAATAACGACAGCTGCAGAAGCTTCTATATGCACTCATGACTTTGTGATATAAATGCTCCCCAAAAACTTAGGAACTTTATTTAAATTCACCAAACTGGCAAATACAGATGTCCTCCATTTCAATTCTTTTTTGTACTAGAACATATTTCTTTATTTAGATAAATACCTTCTGTCAGGATCATAAAACATGAATGAGAACACCTAAATAAAGACACTCACAGGAATTCTCCTTGTGGGTAATTCTTGCTGTGCTTCTGCTTTAAAGACTAGCTTTTTATTTTTACAGATTAAAACACATGGTTGATAACAAAATAGAAAAGTAAGTGGAAAACAAACATGACCTGCCCACGGACGTGGGTTTTTAAAGAGTAAATTAAGTTGTGTAGCGAGTCTGGTGCAATAAATTCAATATGGTCAAGTTACACTGCTGTTCCACTAGTCTAGTTCCAACAGCAAGCCAGAGAAGTGCCCCAGTATCTTCCATGCTGTTTCCCAGAAATTCTTTAAGGGAAAGATCATGGGAATTGATGAAATTATGTAAGGCAAACGTGAGTGGAAAAAGTGAACTGCATACAACTGACGGTATACTTCATTGTCAATACATTCAGGAACACAGAAGAAAGCAAGCTGTGAATATTGAGCTTTTGTCCTAGTGCTGCAGGTATATTCACATGGTGTTATAAAGTCTGAAAAATGACAATCCGAACTTTTCTTTACATTTCCTGTCAGTTTTTCACACTGAACTGCCCAGGATGAATAGGGTTTCCTGAGCATCAAACTAATTGGGTATCAAATGAACAACCTTAATTGTTGCTAATAACTGAAAGGATGACTTTTGGCCCTTCCAGCAGTTTATAATGAAGGAAAAAGAAACCTAAAACTCAGAATAACTCTTCAGTGATTTCTCAGTCAGACAGAATGGTTAAGAATGTATATCAATCCCTTCCTCCATTATTCATTAATGTCTATTTAGAGCTCAGCATTTCTACCTAAGCATTTTCCTTTACCCTCACTGCTGATCAAAATTTGGAAGGTTTCTGAGGAAAGAATATTTAGAAAAACACAACAAAAGGAAAACTGAGCAAGGCCTTCCCAACAGAAAATTACCTTTCACGTGTGTGACTGTGTTTAGGTGTGTATGAGAAAAGCGTAAAAGGCGCTAGCAATGGTCAACAAGAGGCACCTATGGTTGATGGGCAGATAGCAAAGCAGAGGATGTGTACTCATCGGCATCCAACAACTTAGTGGAAAAAGAGGCCTTTTGTCAGTAGTAGATCTAAGACTCTCCTCTTCTCTTCTCTCCTTTTTTCTTATTTTTCTTAAAAATAAGAAATTGCTGGATTTTGTTCAGCTATGAATCTACAACACTTGTTTTTTATCATATTATTTGAATTATTTTTAGATTCATTGCAAGTTTCATTTTCATAAAATCAGCATTTAGTTGCAATGTAAGGGTTTTTTACATCATGTAAACTTAACATTTTATTTCTCAATACAAAGATCAAAAATGTTCTGCTCTAGAAATATTGAAGTGTATGTTGTCTGTACTAAAATGTTTCTAAATCATTGAAAATTAAGTCCTTCTCTAAAGGATTTTTATTGTTTAGGCAAATAGAAAAAAAAAAAAATAGAAATAGAGAAAATGAATTAGGTTCAACCAATTTCCATATGGTTATATACTATAAGTTAAAATCCCTGTTGTCCTGTAATAAATCAATTATTTTACAAGACTGCAAAGAAATGTAAAATGGCTGTAAAAGGCTGACATTTTCATGTGATAGCCTTTTATGTTCACTTTCCATTGTCTTCAAGTCTAAGACCCTTGGTATTCAATCTTTATCCAAATTTCTGCTTTCTGTTATTTATTAGCTAGTTTTGTGCCTTTTAACCTAAACTGTCCTTCCAGAAAACATTGTTTCCATTTCAAAGACTTTATGAGCACTTTTCATGCAGCAGAAATATTTCTGTTCAATTTAAAGCAATTGATGAAAGGTTTTGAGATGTAGGATATGTTAGAAGGAAAAATTATGTCATATTTTGAAAAACTTCTGTTGCTTTTATTTCAACCTATTTTCTGTAAAAGAGGTTGTCCAATAAGCTTTGAGTGAAGTTTACCTAAGTTATCTTGAGTAGACTTAATACAAAGGACTGGATATGCAGTACTGGAAGCTGTTCATTACCAAACTTGTAGTAGTGAGTAGCTCTGTGTGCTTTCAGCAGATTTTTAAAGATTTTTTTATAGACTCCTTGTCTAAACACTCCTGATACAAGACTACTAGGGTTTTAAGGATATTAAGGTGATTTAAATAGCTGTTTCAGATTAATTATGGGGAGTAGGATCTCACATGCAGACATTCATTCCTAGCCAGTTGGTCACCATCAAAAACCTTAAACCACCCAGGCCTCCCTTTTTTCACAGTTTCTTTAAGTCATTCTGTATTTGAGAGAGGGATCAGTCCTTTTCCTGGGAAAAAATTGGCATCATGTTCATGATTTTGTATGTATGCTCAATCTATACAGCCTTTGAGAACAGGGTACTTCTTAGTGCAGGTCAAAGCTTATTATTCACAGTGTCACAGAATATTCTGAGTTGGAAGGGACCCACAAGGATCATTGAGTCCAATGCTTCAGTGAATGGCCTCTATAGGGATCAAACCCATGACCTTGGTGTTATCAGCACCATGCTCTAACCAACTGAGCTAAAAATTCCCAGTAGTACAGATGAGACAATTGACTAGTAAAAATCTTGTTTCCGGCTGGCAATGCTATATGACTGAATCAGGCAAATAGACTGAACGCAGGATTATTCCTAGATTTCTGACCTAACTGATAGAGTGCAACTATCCTACAGGTTGGTTTTTTAGGTGCTGAGCTGGCTCTTATCATCATAAACTGTGAATGTTTTGCAGGCCAGAGTGTGGACAAGGTAAGAAAGGGGAGAGAAGTTTGTAATTTGTATTAAATTTCCAGAAATACGGATTCCAGGAAAAGGTGTATTTCATTAATATTTCTGAAATACCTAATTTAACTTTACCACTGTGCAAAAAATAAAGTAGATAAAAAAGTAATTTGAAAACCAAATAATTCTTGGAGTCAAAAAAGGTGGTTTTTTAATTTATTATCACACATTTAAAAAGGGACACAACTCTGTCAAAATTTATGTATTTTATAGGGGATCATTGAGAAAATTCTTATATGGGTCCATTGGTTTGAGCACTGGCAGAGACAGTGAATGAAACCTGGGGATATACTACATAGAATCTGAAGAACTCTGAAATTGTGATGTGTAACTGAGCCATGCTTGCTAGATTGATTTTTGGATTACTCATTTGCTTCCTGATCCTCTATTCCCAGAATATTTGTTTGGTTTTTCTTTCTAAAAGCTGTAGAGTACATGTTTAGCTACTTTAGGAAATTACAGTAAGAGTCATGGAAGGTAGGCAC
This sequence comes from Neopelma chrysocephalum, assembly GCF_003984885.1. Lineage (NCBI taxonomy): Eukaryota > Metazoa > Chordata > Aves > Passeriformes > Pipridae > Neopelma > Neopelma chrysocephalum. The sequence goes on from NW_020897692.1 coordinate 3,796,082, forward strand.
ATTTTAACAATGTCCATGTTGCAGTAAGAGAACAAACTAGCAAGAAAAGTCACAGCTTCTGCATTCTCTGATGCCTTTGAATGGATGGCTTTCTGAAAGCCAAACACAAGCTACTGCTTTCAGAGCAAATAGATAATATTAATGGCCTTTTAATATGCAGGTGAATATAAAATGTGGAAACTGTGAATCCTAAGGGACAATGAGTATATCTAAGCAGTCTATCAAAAAATGACTAAGGAAAAACAGTGTACTTCCCAGAGGCTTAAATTCATTATGCAAAAAGTATGAAAAATCTGGAATAGAAGCAGAAAGTTAAGGATATGTTTTATATCATAACAGCAAATAAAATGCAGATGTAGTTATACACTGGAAATGGAAAGGAGGATGTGCTTAAAAGTCAATTCAAACCAATAGAAAAATAACTCCAACTTTAATGGCCTTTACATTGGATACATAATACATAGGTACAAAGTTGATAAAAAGAGATCTAAAAAGAAAACAATTTTATGGTTCCTATTAACTAGAATTATCTTTCTAGAGTGTTATTGTACCCTATCTAGTTTGTAAAATACTTTTTTGCTCTCTCAAGCCATGATTTCTTTATTAAATTTTACTTTACTTAGTTACAATTTCCTAATTTTTCATAGTATGTCCCAAACTGATCTGATGTGATTAGAAGTACCTTGGAAAGTGCCACTCTTCGACTTATTGTCAATTTTCAGTACCTATAAAAATGGAATTGCTTGAAAAGTTGTAAATTAAGCAATTGAACATACTGGAAATTGTATTAGTGCCTGAGTTTGTAAATGAATATTATCTGGGTATTACAGTCCATCACAAGTTTAAAAAACCAAAAACCTCGAAACAGGTCAGATACCATATGTCAGATACCATAACCTTCTAAATATACTTCAATGACAACCCCTTATTTAGTTGCAGGGAAAAAAGAGCTGAAGGCTAGCTGGTCAACACTGGAAAATACTCAACTACATTTGATGACCAATATGCTAGCTATTAAATTGCTATGAACTAGTGGTCAGGAGGAATAAAACTTGGGATAAATCAATATCTGAACTTTCTGTGTTCTAAAGGTTTCCAGGATATAGTTTTCAAAATTCTTATAACTTAGGTAGCAAATATTTAAGCTGTTCCAACATACAGACTGAGAGGGACACATCCAGAATGTTCTGCATTGCTATCATTGCTTCAGAGGAAGATACTTCTGCAGGTACCAATTGCCAGATTTTCAAGCTCTCCAAGGAAATTAGAGGATCTGTGCAAAACATCTAAGAGCTGAGTTCTGTTCATTTGAGTTGTCTTGTTGCTCTGAAAGCTACAGGTCAATCTGTACCCCAAGGTGAACACACAGGAACTCAAAATGTTTTGGTCTTGGCACTAAGTGATTCCCTATTTGTTTTCTTGACTCTAGTATTCCTAATCAGATTTTTGCCCTCAAAAAACTGTTACTGGATTTCGCCAAGGGCTTAATTATAAGTGTAGCTTTGGCCTCTTCTGTCTTTAAATTCTTTTCTGTTTTCTTTCAGATTTAACACACTTCTGCATAAAAACAAGTAAATACACCTGCAGGTGGATTGCTAGTTTATTCCTACCAACTGTGCGTTTATACTGGCCTCCCAAGAGACTCAAATTAATAAAATGTCATATCAGCTATCTAGATTCATAGTCCCTATTCATTATTTGAGTTATCGATAAACAAAAAGGCATGTATTTTTTCCTTACCTCGTATGAATGAAAAGCAACCAGTTTGTTCATTGTTTTCAGACACACATACTGAAAGCTGTTAGAGCAATGTAAGAAGTTACAGTTTTAGATCTAATTTACATAAAAATGTGCGTACCTTTAAAGGTATTCTTTCAAGAATATTTAATGTTATGTTTAGTAGTCATTACTTTTTATTTAAAGAAAAATAATAAATAATGATAGAGCTTGGTGACAGAAAAGAGAGCATTTACCCATGTTCTGATCAGATCAAATTCTGCTGTAGTTTTGACCAAAAGTATCGAATCTATTTGTGATAAAACAACTAATTAAATATTTCATTGCAAATTGACTTTACTGTAATCGTGCCTGCTGAAGCTCCCCCTTCTGGAGTCGAGAGTCCATGCAAGAATTTCAACTTTAGTCAAAAAACACTCAGAGCACAGCCTGAGAACACGACCCAGGCTGACCTCACAGACTCTAAAAGCAGCAGGTAAGGAGAATGGCCATTTGTTTTAAGTCATCCTAACTTAAAATTCAGTTTCCCTGGTTCTGTTACCTGACTGGTTTACAAGTTGCACATGCTTATTGGCTTTGGTAGTATCAAAATATGATTATTTATAGCAGGAGGTATAAATTCAGGACTATATACTGTCTGCAGTGCAGGGGCCACAACACCCACTGACGTCAGTAGAGAGCTGGCATAGTGATCCCAGGCAGACTTTTATTTAATTGTCCAAATGTTTTCTTGTCACATTTGTTACTCTCTGAAAAAAAAAAAAAATTGCAACTCCTCTGCCCACTGCTGTTTTAGTTCTTTGCCTATTTTTTATCTAACGTCTTTTCATAATTTTGTGTGCTCTTTTCCACACCTTGAGTCCTTAGTTTCCAAGACAAAGTGGTTTAAATCTCATTTTTTGCCCTCATTCCATGAACAGTGTCTAAATAGTAAATGCCAATAGCAACATGATGTGACTGGTCTTCAAAGCTGATATTTGAATCAGCTAAATAGAAACAGGGCAGTTTACTTCTCATTAAAGGATGCGTGAACAGTCAGGCAAATATTGCTGCATCCACCACTATTTAAAAATGCTTTCTAGATGTATCCTCATATTCTTGAGAATTTGCTTACGCCACTCAGGCTATATTAATGTGTTACGCAGTCTGTGAAACCACATTTTTAAGATCTTTGCTCTTTTCCTAAACTGAAGGATGAGGAATTAAGCATTGCCGTGTACAATTCACTGTTGTTCCATGACTTTGGCTGATTTCTGCCACTGGCCCACTCATATCCTGGCAATGGTCAAGACACGACTCTCAATGGGCTGAGGTGCTTAGTGAGAAAAGATCAACAATGAGCTGGTAGCTGGGACAGTTGAGTAGCTGTGAGGAAAGATCATGTCCTAGGATACAGGGAAGAGAGATTAGAGACTGCTAAGAAAAGTTAGACATCTGCAAGTGTGTGAGACTACTGGCACAGGGCATTTGAAGAAATTAAAAAGGTGTTAGGAGCTCCTTGATAACAAGAGAGAAGCAGCAGACATTTTGATTTTATACTCTCGATGTTACAGTCTCATTAGCAAAATAGGAATGTATGCACTGTATGGAATTAAATTGAAATTGCTACCAAAAATTCCAGGTTATCCTGCTCAAAGAGTACCTATCAATTCATTTTGAAACAGAAAAATAAATCGAGTGACATTGTGCAGGTTTTGTCCTCAGCCTAATGTCTATCAAGTATTTCCTTGGTATTTGATCATGTTTTCAAGTGATGTAAACCTGATAGTGCTTTGGAGGGCAAGATTAGAATTCCGAATGTTTATGATAAATAGAGGAAAAAATAAGAAGCAATTAGTGAGGAACTGTAGGAGCAGGCTCAAAAGACAGCAAATAGGATATCAGTAATCAGCTGCACAAATGAAGAATAAAATAAAATTGCTAGTAATAGAATAGTTAATAACAGAAATAGAGAAGATAATAGAAAAAAAATGGAAGGCTAAAGGGCATCGCAACCTGAACATGTGCCAAAAGTATCAGTCTATTGCAAAAAAATGCAGACATTGTATGAGAATATGACGAGCAAGTAAAAGTACAAAACAGTCCTGTTTGGAGCTGGCAAGACTCCAGATAGAATTCTGAGCAGAGTATTTGGCATTTATTTCAAGCAAAATATTGGACAGAAGAGACAAACAAAGCCAATCATAAATCTAAAAATCAGGAAATATTGAAATATTTGAAAGGAAATATTAGATGACACATCTTATCTTAAGCCAAGAGGAAGGCTTATTAAATGAAAGAAGAAGATAGGGAGGGAAGCATATATGTGTATTTATATACACTTATATTTATTTATGTATGAGAATACTTGTATGTATGTGTGTGTGCAGACACAGGCCACTGCAAAGAGAAAGGAAAATTTGTTTTCTGCCTTCAGTCAAAAGGACCAAAAGTCATGCAGAAGGAAAAATATCAAGTGATAAATAATGTAAAAAAATTCTCATGCTATTGATAACAAAATAGACTGATTGGTGCTATTATTAAGCCTACACTACTGTCCATCTTTAAAAAAAAAATGTAGGGCAAATGTATTCCAGATTGGCATAGGCTTACTCATTTAAGTCTTGAAGAGGAAATGAAACAGAGTTTCTTAAGGCTCCTACTTCTGTTGGACATAGAAACCTCCTAATAACTGGAGTTAGATGTGTCCTCTATTTTTCTATTGCTACCGGATTTATGGCTGCTCCTACGTAATTTTTTCTGTAGCAATATTAATCATTTGATAGGAATAGACATTTTCAGGAATGAAAAATTAATGGTTTGCTGTTTCCTGAAGACTAACAAAACAAAACCAACAAAATATATATTGTTAGTATGTCCTGTACATCTTTCCATTAAAAATATTTTAAAAATTTAGTTCTAATAGAAAAAAATTAATAAGTTCAGAAATAAAAGAACTTATATGTAAAAATTAGAAGTATATTTATAGAATCTAAAGCTAAGGTTCGAGCCTTAAAATATACCTCAATACAAATTATAAAATTAAGTAAGTTAACAAGTTCTAGACTATGTGCACTACAGAAGAGTGAGTGAGAATAAGATGCAAGAATATTACATTTCTTCAAGTATGATTATGTAGGTTTAAAGCTTAGATTCAAGTTAGAAAGTTGCAGAATTCTGGTTGTCATCTGCTGCTTCAGCAGTCTATAAAATCAGGCAAAGTTGGGGTTTTTTCCTCAAAACCTGATTTTGCCCACCTTTTGCTCCATCCCCAACCTGGTTTTTCTCCTTTCTGTTTCTTACTTTTGGCTGTAAATTTAACATTTCTGAGATCTCTAGTCCTCTGTCAAATTTAATTGACATTGCAATCAATATTATGATTGTCACCTGACAGCTAGACTTTTCAGTAAAAAGTTGCTGGAAAGAGACACAAAGGTGCACACAGTGAAGTATGTTCCTGAAGTGTCCTTCCATTGGAAAGGCCATACCTGGGCTCTCAAGTTTTCTGTTTAAGAAATTCTTACATTCCACCTGTATTATTCTTGGGACATAAACAGTTAACAGAAATTCAGACAGTCACAAAATTAGATTGCAATTACTTATATTTATTTAAAGGATGAGTATAGAATTCACCAGCTTTTGTATATATCAAGTTTAATGAACCTTTTCAGTAAAGGATATTTGTACATACCACATTGTTTTTCATGCAATTCTTTGCACTGATTAGTAAGATGCTGTTCTTCCCTCTGTAGTCTGGTGTCTCAGGCATCTCATGAGGCTTAGCACAGGTTTGCTTTCTTTCATGGATGGGTTCACATGAGTTAATAGAGATTAGGCGTTTTCTTTTATACGTCTTCTCCAGAAGAGAGCAAACGGAAGACTGTTGGGCGCATGCATCTAACTTTTGTTTCTTTAATTAGGGAACTTTTACGTCACTGTAATGCTACATCTGTGACTCCTTTGAATTCCCAGTAGCTGTGTATATCTCAAGGAGATGATCTCACTCCAGAAGCAAAGCATTTTGCCATTTATTTGGGAGAAAGGTTCTTCTCCTAAATACCACCAGCAGACGAAGCTGTAAAATTTTAACATGTAAATTACAGTAGAAACATTGTCACAAATTTTTTTCACTGCTATGAAATGCTTTTCTTTAGTCATGGAAATACTGACAACAAAAACTTAAAAAATACAAAAATGGATGATGGAAACCAGAAGCTGATCTCCCTCCCTTAACTGCTATTTTTCAAATACTCCTCTATCCCATTTCAAACCAAAGCCCAGAGTTGTCATCTCTCACCCACTAAAATAAACAAAAAAGCACTGGAGAAGAGACAATTTTAAAAAGAATTTTGAAATACAATTTTAAAGTGAAAGCAAGTAGAGTAGAAAAATTTTCCTCCTGTGCTATGAAGTTTTCTAGATTCGTAAGTTATGAGGTAAAATGAATCCACCTTTTACTTTTTTCTCTGTGATTATAATCAGGAGGTCTCAATGTGTCAGTATTACTTACAAGCCTTAGGTAACCAAAAGGAGAGGTAACCAAGTGAATTGTTCTATGCAAAGTCACCTAGGAGGCAAACTGGAATATCAAAGTTAGAAATTAGTTGTCACTGTGTTAGTTAATAAAATGTCCAAAGTCTATGTCCTGTCCCTAAGTATGAGTGGTATGGAACAGATCACATCTTCACAGCAAAGCTGTCTTATCAGCCAGTCTATATGACTTCGTTGGAAAGATCTATGGACCATGCTATTTCCTGAACAGTGCTCAAGCATTACCAGTGTTTGTTGGTGTGTAGCGGAAACTGAGCCAAGGTTCATGGCATTCTTTTGAGCAGAACTAATGTTCACAGGATAGCACTGAAGTGCCTGAGTCTGTTAATTTACTGGTATAATCACAGCCCTTGCATCCCATCATAAAGTATTAGGTATTAGTTTACCTTACCCAAAAGTAAACCTATGAAGTAATATAAATACCTAGTTCATAGATCAGAGTTCTAACTGGTAAATAGAATTTACATGTATAGAAGTATTACCCGAATTTAGATATTTCTCCAGCTTGAGAAAGTTTCTCTGAACCTGACTTTTATGTTGGACATAATGCAATATGTGGAAATTTACTCTTCACTGGAAGTTTTGTACTGAGTGGTTCTTATTCTATTCTCACAAAATTATCATAAGTAACAATGGTGGGGGTTTTCTTTGGGGTTTTTTCACAGTGGAGGGAATGTTTTGCGTTACTTCTGATAAATAAATCTAACAAATAAAAACACAACACAATGCAGCTTTATTCCAGCTTTTTTTTGAATATGTAGCAAATCTGGTTCACAATAATTACTATCAAGCTTGATTTTTATTTCAGTGATAGTTCAATTGTAGAAATTGTAAAAAAAACCCTCAAAAATCAGACTCTGAAGCACATATTCTAGTATTTGAAACTTAAAAAAGAACCACCATGCAAAATTATAGTTTTGTGGGATCCAATGAAGGAGCCCTACATGGGAGATAATAGCCTTAAGAAGAATTTTTGGACTGAGTGGATATAAAGCCAAGTATCAGACTTAAACATATAACACTAAAATTATTCTGGCAAGCGCTCCCAGCTAACACACATCAGAACCTTGCATCAAAAAAGTCATAGTTGCTTTGGCTATTATATTTGCCTTATTTTATGAAGGTCTAGAGTGTATAGTTTTGTGAAGTGTGCAGTTTTTTCCACATATTTTAATTGTGATATTTCAGCTGGCAAGACTTACAAGCATGGATCATGGTTAAGAAGGAGACAGGAGACCAAACAGTCTTTCTGTTGTAGGTACCAGCTGCAGAGTGATTGTGTTGACGTCAATAAGAACAGCAAACTGCTAAAGCAGAAGAACACAGATTTAGAAATTAAATCCATATGATTAAATCCATGCAATCTTGAACAGCAGATGAGACACAAGAAGCCAAAATGTGAAATGCAAATCTTTGGGATGAAAATGGGAGGTCTTTTCCTAACATTAGCTTTACTTGAGATCACCCTGCCCCTCATACCAAAAAACCTCAGGCTGGCAACGTGTAAGATGTTTGGAGAATGTAATGCATGATGAAGAAAGCAATCCAGAGAAACAAATAATACAGAAATGCTTAGAGATATTCAGCCAAAAGACAAATGAGTTAAAAATAAGAAAAGGACATCCAGTTTAAGGAAAGATTAAGCAAGAATGTTGAAAACCAACAGGGAGGACAAGGAGAAAGTATGAGTTGCATGATGCTGTAAGAGGCATTTCAGAGAGCAACATCAGTGCATGAGAAAGAACTGGTTTGGAAGTAGTCCAGATCAACTTGGCAAAAAAGAAATTTGAGACAACAACTATAACGAGCATGTTAAGTGAGCTTACAACCAAAAGACAGGGCATTCCTAGGGTGCCTAAAACCTAAAAGGGAAAATCTTAGGGAAAAACTACGTGAATGTTAAAGGCCAAGAAACAGCAAGAGGGTCCAACTGTACAGGATGTGCTGTAAGACTAAGCTCTTCAAGGGCAAAACTGAAGACATCACAGGAAAATTAAATATACCTTTCTGACTTAGTGCAAACAAAGAAGATTATGAACTGACTTACATTAATTATTGCTCTGTAATGTGAATGATTCGCAAAGTAAAAACATCCCTTTTTCTTAGCATACAGGGAGAAGTTCTGGCATAACAAAGCAATATAAGGGGTACTAAGATGTTTTCAGGACAAAGCAGAGAATAAAGTAGCTGTTGTGGGACTGTAGGATGACCTCCTCTGAGACTGGACTAACTGGTAGTTTAAAGCACCCAATGGGTGGTTGCTTATTAATGAATGCATATTCTTTTCTGTGCATCTAGGTAAACCCATTCTTTTTCTGTTTAAATATCATCACTGTTTCTAGAAAGAATATGCTAAGTCTATTAATAAAAATAGCATACTCTCTTTAATGGTGAATAACAACTTTTACAACACATAAAAGTGATTTGCCTACTTTTATTTGCATTTCTGTATTTTATTTCAATAGCTTTAATGAAATTAGTCAAAAGCTTTCTCTGCTGCATTGCTTGGAGGGAAATGTAGAACACAGAGGGAAGCAGTGAGTCCCCGAGAACAGCAGGAATATGAACAGAGCTTACATAGCAGGTTACAAGGCCCCAGGAGTGCCTCCTCATGAATGCAGCATGGCTGGTACCAAGCAGGTTGAGAGGCTGTCAGCTTGAAGAATGAGTAAGCCTAGGGACAGTCACTTAAGTTAAATGCTGGAGAAGCCATTAGCTGCAAAGCTCTTGAGTTTCTCCTGCCAGGAGTAAAGGAAGAATGGGAACTAATCCTTGCACAGATATCCTACAATAAGAACTTGATTTCCCATAGATCTTTTACACTTAGCAGGCATTGCCCCCTCGGCTTATCCAGAAATATCTTCTCCCTTTTTATTTCCCCCTGCTCACTTGCATTCTTCTCTTGACTTTCACCCCAGCACAAAATGTCTCTTTCATAGCTACATAAGATCATACTATCTGACTAGCATTTAGAGGAGAAAAAATACATTTGTTGCAATAAAGTGTATTTCTCCCACCATCTACCCCCCAAAAATGAAAATACGAGTGCTACATTGTGTCCCACAAATATCCTTGTGAATGTCAGTAAGAGAGTATTTACAGGGAGAAAAGCCAGATAGCTGGCTGAGAAAATTTTTCTGAAACACATTTTCTATTCAGTTAACCAGTACACAAAGATAAAACCGTTCATCTGCGTGCACCATTACATAAAAAAATAGAACCCTTTTACTGTACTGCGCAGTGTTATGGGTCAGCTTCCAACTTCAAATACACACTCTACATTTCTTGAAAATTTCCAACACAACAACAAAGCCATATGTTTAGAGATTCACAGAAATACTCAGCTGGAATTAGAATATGATCCTTAATGCCTCAAGTACGTCAAACAAACTATGTTCATTGTGGCTAAACACCATCTGAAAATAATTCTGAACTGAGGTAAGATTGTATGAGGACTTCCATATATTGGCATATGATGAATCTCACACTTAGGGTATGCTTATAGCATAAGTTTACCCTGTATCCCTGTCTTGTGATGACAAAATAATGACTTTTCACCTGCAATTCTCTGATGCAGCAAGAGTTAAAACTCAATGATCATTCATGTGAGTAATGGCTCACTTGCATGAGGGTGAAGTTTACAAACTGACATCTCTCCATTAATTTCTGATCTGTTAGCAAGAGCTATCTATATGTGCAAAATATCACCAGCTTAAAATATCTTTATCATCATCCTAAATACATTTGCAATAGAATAATTTCCATCAACAAATGGTCTGAAGGCTGTATTGCATTCTAGGTGTGTGCAAAATCTCATATTCTTAGCAGAAAATAAATAGGAATGCTATAATTGCTAAGCTGGTCAAATGGAAAGGCTATATAACTCAGAAAGCTGTCTCAAGTTATGCCCAGTAATCAGTGTTCTGGGAAACAGCAGGAGAATTAGACAGGCTGAGAGTGGCCGTTTCCTGGTATAGCATTTTAGCTTCCACATAGACACATTTATAGTCTCTTTTGTTTGTTCAATTACAAAACTAGAAGTCTTAATTAAAAACAATAAGAAGAAAATATTTTCCTTGAGGTTTTTTGTTGTTGGTTTGGTTTGGTTGTTTTTAATAGAGCAGGTTTTCAGAACATAGAATTAAATAATTACAGAAGTTTTAAATTTGCTCTCTCCCAATAAATGCGGAACTTTTCATCTTTTGAAATTCTGTTTCATTTTCAAATCATTCTAACACAGACATATTGACAAAGAAATGGAAGAGTGTTATTCACTGTACTCTGCTTCCTGTCATTCAACTTGGAAAATGTATGCAGTCCATCTAAGTTCTCCAGCTTGGAGAAAATATCATATAGGATAGAACAGGGAAATAGGGAGAAGTGATATTTCTAATGTAAATAGGATTTCTTACCAAGCAGATGAAAGCATGAGAAGATTGCCAATGATTTTTATTTTGTTTCTAATAATTTATGTATTTTAACTACTGTGAATTTGGCAATTAAAAAGAAATAAATATATCTTATATTTTCCAATTCTCTTTCCAGCATATTATAAAGAGAATGTCAATCGCTTTCATAAAACTTCTCTCAAGGGCCTTGTCTTCTCAAATATGGTCTCATAGCACATCTTCACCACTCTTTTTAGACTCTAGTCCCAGTGAGGCATAGACAACAAAAAGCACACATCTACAGGAAGGAAGCATCCAGACTGTTCAAAAAAACAGATGTCAGAAATTTCAGATTAATGGGGAGGCACCATGAGTTTAGCCAGCTAATTGAATGGATTAGAAAAGGATTCTTTGGCCCAGGAATGAAGATGAACTCCAGCATCCTCCAAATGTCCCTTACAGCCTCAACCATTCTATGTTTCTGAGGAAGGGACTGCGGGCAACAATTATGGACCTTGGGGTTTTTTAGAATTTTGTTTTCAATGTGTCAATTGACATAGAGTCAAATTCTGTTTGAGATATCTGGCTGCATATCCTTTTCTATCTTGGAGAACTTTTCCATGTTCTGCCAAACTTAAGTATGCTTTGATGTTAAAAAAAGAGAAATAGACCTAACAACCAATACAGAAGTTCCAAAGATGAATGTGAAAGCACCAGAGCCTTTAGATAATGACAACGTCTTGCGGTTTAACACCAGCCGGCAACTGGATATCATGCAGCCACTGTCACACTTTCGCCTTTCCAGCCCTGGTGGGGAGGAAAATCAGAAAAAATGTTAAACTGTTGGGTTAAGATAAAACCAGTTTAAATATTGAAACAAAGTAAAATATATAATGCTAATTAAAACAACAACAACAACATATTAACAATAATAATAATAAAGCCCGAGTTAGACAAGTGATACACAACACAATGGCTCACCACCCACTGACTGATGCCCAACCCAACCCCAAGCAGTGATTGGCCCATCCTGGCCAACTCCTCCCAGTTTATGTACTGAGCAGGATGTTCTATGGAATAACCCTTTGGCCGGTTCTGGTCAGCTGTCCTGGCCATGTTCCCTCACAGCTTATTGTGCACCTCCTCACTGGCAGGGCATAGAAAACTGAAAAGTCCTTGATTTAGAGCAAGCACTACTTAGCAAGAACTGAAACATCAGTGTGTTATCAACATTATTCTCATACTAAATCCAAAACACTGCACTGCACCAGCTATTAGGAAGAAATCACCTCTGTATCAGCCAAAACCAGGACAGAGTGCTTTAAGTAGTTTTATGAAGATTTTGTAATTTTCAGATACCAGGGAAAGAATAGTCAAGTTTAAATGTAAAGCTATATCAATATTTTTATCATCACCTAATTGATCTTTATTCAACTATAGTTCATCTTTTACTGAAGGCACTATATTTCTACTTCATTATTTCAGGTTTTGGCAGACTTACAAGCAGAGTAAGTACTTCCAAGTAAACGGTATCAGCTCTCTCAGCAGTCAATATTATCAGAGGCTTTAGGTTTTGCACAATTTTTCATCAAGAGTTAATTATCAAAATTTAGTAAAGGGCAATAAGCATTACTCAAATTTAATGATCTTTCACTCTACAAAGATCATCTAAAAAAACCATAATCTTGATTTCATACAATGTAGGCTCTACCTCTCTATCCCATCAATTTGTAATTGAAGAATAAATTAACAGAAAATATGCATTTTGAACAAAAAGCTAATTTGCTAAAATCAAAATTACATGATATTCACATGATCATTAATGCAGAAATAACATTCACAATGAATATTGATAACTTATTTCATTTAAGAAACAGTTAAATACTAAGTACAGAGAATCACCTTTTAAGCAAATTCAGACTGACATTTTATGATTAGATACAAAATTAGTAATTAAATAACAGGATATCTTTGGAAAGAGAAATATAATTTTTAAAGTAAGGGCATAAGCATATAAATAGGAAAGTATGGAGAAATCCCACATAATTTAAAGAAAGAGTTCCAGTTACATAATGAAGACTATAGAGCCGAGATAAATCTACCTTAAACCAAGAAACTTTACTTCATTTCCAGTTCAGGGGAATTCAGTTCTGAGGCAAGGTAATCTCTTTGCAGAACAGTCCTTCATTTGCACGCTGTTGCCCTGAGGCATTTATCTCTAGTCTTCTGTCTTGTGATCCCGTATTTTTGGGTTATTTCACCGGTATACACCTATCCTCAGTCACAACTTACAGAAATAATAACACAAGAAATATTACTTAAAGTAAGAGACTCGATAACAGTTAAAAAAGTGTAAGATTGGATGCCAACAAGCTGTAAAGTGTAAACTCAGTTACTCCACAGATCTGACATTATGCAAATCTTAGGAGAAGTCCAGTAATTCAAATTTCCCCTTTTACATGGATCTAATGCCTCAGATAATTCCATGAAGAATAACTGGGATGTATGGTACTGACTGTCAGACATTTGATTTCATTGCTTTATTGCCCTGAATTTTTGTTAAATACTACATTTCTAATTATTCCAAAGGTTTAAAGGAGATGACAAAAAACTCACCAAGCTCTTCAAGATTTTTCCTTTTAGAAGTACTTTTTTTCTTTTTTCCAGAGTACCAAATAGGCAGAAAACTGAGTCCAAGCTGCTGTACAGACAGTTGAAAGCCATTTCTTAATTGAGAGATGGAGTGACAAAGGACAATTAAATACTTATGTTTTTTATCATACCACACTCATTACCTCACAACATGAGAGCTGGCTGTAGAAATGGACATTGAGGGTTCTGTCATGACAAAAACCACACTGGTTTTAACCACCCTAGCTCTCTTTGAGAAGGACACTATTTTTCAGTGACAGTGAATGATGTGCAAATGTCTAAAATTATAAAGCCAGTTTTACATTTTCAATTATATACAGCATTTAATAATTAAAATTTTGTTAATCATCGAGTTCCCAGGTTTATTTGATTTCTCAAGTAAATAGGTTATCCATTACTTAAGCAAAATCATTTATCAGCCGAATCCCTAGTCATTCTGCAGTTTTTATATCTGGCTTACTAGTGTGGACACCTGGAAATTAATTCTCTCATCTCAGCCAAATCAAGTAACTTTTTCCTATATTGTTTGGCTTATTTGCAGACAAGGCCCCCAAGTGGTTCTGATTTCAAACATCCTTCTAATATATTTCTTTTTTAGGGTAAAAGTGGGGGGGGGGGCTCGGAGTTTTTTTGTTGGTGATGGTTGTCCATTGGTTTTGGGGTTTAGGGTGGATTTTTTTGTTTTTTATGGGCTTTTTCATTTTTTTCCTTTCCCATCTCAGAATTTATCTTACTTAATTTAGGCAGTTACATTGACTCTGTCTTCCTTGAATTGCTTTTTTTCACTATTACCTGCCCATGTTCATTAGAAAGCATTATATTCCAGCATATCAAACTACAGAAATTGAGTCAGCTCCTGGAATAGTATGTCGCAGGAGCAGAATTTTATAAACTTTCATGTCTCATTTTCAGATATCTCACTTACAGATCTTGGCAAAATGTTTATGTACTCTGAACCAGATGTAGGTATAATTTTTTCCATCCATGTGGTCCACTGTGATATAAAGACTACAGTGTCTGTTCCCTACTCAACATCTCTTGCTTCTGGAAAAGCCTAGAAATTACATTAACAGTAGCACAATCCAAAGTCCTCAGTATTGGTAATTTCCAAAAAAGCACCTCCTCGATTGTCTCCATCTTCCAGCACACCAGCCCATCTCACTCTGCTGTTCTTGACACTTGCCAGTATTACCTACCCACCTCCCCAATAGCTTTCTACTCTTGACACAGCTAATTGGCTCTCTTGTACTTAGCCCGAGCCTAGAGCAGGATGAGTACAAATTTATGTGAGAAAACTGGTGATTTTACCTGTGAGAATGATCCATGCAGCAACTAGTTTTGTAACCCAGACCTCATAGTTTTATACTACAACTAGAAGACTAACCTGCCAATTTTCACCTTCACAGAAAATGTTTATACATTTCATAGCTGTCTATGTGACAGATGCTGTGATTTCCCTAACTCCATCTGTTTCTGCTGCTGAGTTAGATACCCACTAGTGATAAGAGGTGTCAGCTTTCTCATCAGAGTTGTCTTTACTGTAGTAGTATGCAGAAATCAAATGGGATGAAATCATCTGAAAACTTTATTACTCTGATGTACAGAACAATTGTTCCAGATACATAACCACCTTCCTGAAGGGAAACTTCAAAAATCATTCCTTCCTCCAGAAGAGGCAACTGGGTAGTTTGCATTTTTTCTCTCTGTAGCCTTACTGTAGCAACTGGAGTTGCATGTAATGTCATGTCAAGGTAGTTGAGTTACTCATTGCAGATTAGATTATCTGATAAATTTCACCATTTTCTGCAAAATAAATTATTCAAGGTTGCATTAGATGAACAGATCTAATTTCAGGTACAAGTGTTTTATAAATTTTATTCTTTTCCCCTTTTTGAGAATCTCACACTCTAGTAACTCCATATTTGAAAGATAAGAATAAATCTATGACTCACCCCTTAAACATCATGATTTAAAGTACGTGACTATATACCCAAGTGAGGCAAAGGACTCCTATAAAAAAAGCAGTAGATAAAACACTTAAACCTGTCTAAATCTTTGGACAGCTTAAGCATTCTGAAGATCTTCTGTATGCGAGATAGTGTATTGTTCTATTAATCATTAATATTCATATGGGATTAGATCCAGAAAAGGTCTGAGTTGCCTAATTGCCTCTTCTTCTCAGACGAAAAAAATTCAGCTCAAACAGGTAAGGTGTTACAACTAGCTGTGACAAAAATCATCATTTAGCCTAATAACTGTAAACCAGAAAAACATGCAGAAATTAATGGAAATTTTTCTGAAGTAGGTAGAAGTATGAGGGAAAAGATAATGAGTGTGGAAATTATTTGCATTCTGAAACAACAGCCCATGTTAAGAGTATGCTTGCAGTTTGTTCAGGGAGCTTTAATCAGAAAAGCAAACTGTAAGCAACCTACCAAGGAATTTATTGCTACGTTCCCTCTAAGAATCAAGTCCTTCTCCTTATTAAACAGGTTTTTAATAAGAAAAAGGGAGGAATCTAGTTTTTAATGGAAAGAGGGAAATCTGAGGAACAGCTAATAAAAGAAGTTTAAAAAGGACTCTGAATTGTTTTCAGTTTACAGGGGAGATAACTCCGTCATGTGATCTTGACCTAAAACTGAAGTTACATTAATTTATCACTTAGCTTGGACGCATCTTACAAATTCAGATATTTAATATTTCTGTTTCAGTTTGATTCAAATCAGATACTCTTTGGTCATAAAAATGTGTACATTGAATACTTTTTTATCCTACTGCCCCCATAACAAAACTACATCATAAAGTTTTCAGTATTTTAAAAAAGTAAGATAATCAATATATTCTAAAATTTGTAAATTTTAAAGACCATTAATTCATTATAAACAAGTTACAATATTTATGTGATTTTTAATTAGATAAAAAGTACCATTCATATTAAGTTTTACACTTTTTAATTATTGCTTCATTTTAATGGAAAAATGAGAATAATAACCAGAATTAACATTTGTGCATATGCTCACCATTTACTTCAGTCTAAAAGGCAGCTCTTCTTAATGAACTCTTTGGTTGAATACTGCTTAAGAAGAAAATATAAATTTTATTATCAAGGGATAAATAATACACATTTCAAGAGTCTTTATTTGACAATAAGATAAAGGTTATTTCATCATGTACTTTGAATCTGAGGTATTATAAAGTTTTCATACACATATATCAAAGGAATATTAAAGTATAAATTTGGTAACCAGTGAAAACCGTATTGGGTTCTCAATGGCTTTAAATAAAAAGATGGGACTAAAATATCACATAATACTTTGCATTTTACTACAGAATAGGATTTCTTATAGTTATTTATTGCAAAATCACGAGGATCTGTCTACCTTCTGTTCTTGGTTTCTTTGTTGCAGTATCCCAGAACATAGACACCTTGTATTTCCTCCAAATATTATTAGAATTTATAGAGCAAAATATAGACTTAAGGTGAAAGGACATTAAACATCTGAGGGAAGGTCAAAGTGCGCAAACTGAAGCACAGGAAGGGTCACTTAAAAGAAGAAAACACAAAGCATTTTTACTGTAAAGGTGGTCAAACAGGAGAACAGGATGCCCAGAGATGAGGTTGCAGACCTTTCATCCTTGGAGACACTTAAGCTAAATTTCTTTTGCTACTAATCAATTCTTCACCTTTTAACCCCTCTGGGTACAGACAACAGGAGATTTCCCTAGGCAATTTTATTACCTATTTATCTGTTGTAATTCCTCCTCTCATATTAAGACTCATGATTCACTCCTTTCTGCATCATCTTCTCTAAGCTTCTGATCACTCTCACAAGTTGTCTGGATTGTGCCTAATTAAGACAATTTGTGGGCAGTGGAAGTATTATTTTATTTTATATATATAACTTCCTTATTTCTGTTTCACAGAAAAATATTGGGGTTTGCAACTGACACTGTGGACTGATGATCTGAATTAAATTATCTCTCAGACTATATTCTGCAGAACTATCTTGACAATCATTCCACATGTTGCAGGTGTAGATTATTCTCACTAAATGTAGTACCTTGCTCTTTTTCTTAATATTTTTTCCTCTTTTTCAAGAATTTCTGCAGGTTGTCTTGGTCATTTTGAATTATATTCCTGCCCTCCAAATTACTTGCAACTTTTCCAGCTTGTTGTCATTAAATAAATGTACTCTCAATTATTGTTAAAAAAGAAGTGGTATCAGACTCCGAACAGAGATCTACACAACCTATTTTCGTGAAATTTTTTATAGAGAACAGCACACAACTATACTTCTTTTTCTGGTGCTCTCTCCACCCACTGTAAAATAGTTTTATCTATACCATAGTTAAGCTACTTTGATTATGATGTCACCTAAAACTGTATTAGAAACCTTAGAATAACAAGGAAAAATTACGTATTTCACTTATCTCTCTTCCCCAAGGAATAGTTGGAAATTGTATTGATTTATCATGATTGTTCTTAACAAGTCTGTGTTGTCTGTTACTTGTTACCTTATCATCTTCTAAATGCTTACAAACATATTCTTTGATTTTTATTCTAATGCCTGAAATGTAGTATATATATTTCATCTTACCACCTGAGATTAGGCACCACATCTTTTTTCAGTTCTCTGATGTTTCAGTTGTCCTTCATTTCCTGAAGATAACTATTAACTAGTCTGAAACTATTTCAGCTAATTCCCTAAAGACAAAGTCAATTCAATCTCTAGTTTATCTAAGAAGATTTTAACGTAAAATTTTTCCTATTATAACTATTATTGACCCTTATATGACTGGTGTCAATTGTTAGTCATACCTCTCAGTTAAACTTTATGAGAGAGTAAAAAGTATAAAGGACAATGACACTCCTGGTGTTCGCAGTGTTTTTTGCTTCATAGCTTTCCAATCTGGTAGCTAACTGATCAATTCCTCTTATGCTAATGTACTGAATCAAAGCATTTTTATCTTCATTTAAATTTCTGTTAAACTGTAACTCACAATTTCCAAATGCATTTCCACTTTTGATTTGAGCTCCTGGATAAAAGCTTTGCATTCTACAGTTCAGTGATTCTCATTAAAATTACTGTAAAGAAGCAGATTTATTCCAAACTATCATACTCTCTCACCTAACATTAGCTTTTAAGAAACTCCGGCTACACTAGGATATGTCTATATGTTTTTCCTACAATAAATGATAAAAAGTAGGTTGAGATGAAGAGGTTATCTTATGACACATCCCATCCTAAATCTGGTCTCCAAGATATGGAGGATAAATTGTCCTTTGGAAATGCTCATCGCTGTTGCTAGTCACAAACTGTGCTCATCACACCCACAATATTGTTCTGAACTTCAGCAAATGTGAAGGATCCAGATCCAGTGTTTTATTTCTGTGCTATGTAACTCTCATGAAATTATCCTATACTGCCTTAGAAATATTAGTTAACTTAGGTCATAATATCTCTGTGAAAGAAGGAAATGAAGGTTGAAGAACCCATTTGTTCTCGACCATAAAACAATGCTGCTCAGCAGTTTAGGACAAGAAACATTTTTCACCTAAATCAATATGTAAATTGAATAAGCAGAGATGGTCATAAAATGACCAGAAATAAAATAAGAAAGGTCTGAAATGAAATATAATTTTTATTTAAACCTGAACTACTCTTTTCTGAAGAATGTAATCTGTGATTTCTAATACAAAACTATTTTTGAGATTTTGTTTTTCTGCTGCTTCTTCAGTTAGGCAGTTCTAGCTTTGTACAAGTACTTGGTATCATTTTTTGAAAGCATTTTTGTTTTAATGTCTGTATTTTCATAGTTACTTACTCCATGTTATTAAGAAAGTAGTTAAAAATTAACTGCTTTGGTGAACCTGTTTTCTTGGTACATGCAGATATGGGAAGATGTACAAGCTATAACATCAGTAAAAATATTTGTCATGTTGGAATGATCTTTAGAGCACCTTCATGCTTCAGATATTGTTTTTCTTTTCAGAAAAACAAACAAAACCAAACAAACAAAACCACAAAAGAACAAAACCAAACCAAACAAAGCCAAACAAAACAAAAACAGAAAAACAAGACTCTATATTCATTCCCACCATTTGTTAGTGCTCACTACTAAAGAAACATGGCATAGAATTCCCTAAAGAAGTAAATTAAAAAATGTGTTGGACTATAAAATCAGTTGTCCCTAAGTGTAGGACATGCATTTGCTGCTGAGTGTTATGATGAAACTCCTGATATGAGGATCTAGCTGTTGTGGTCACAGTTGTCTTAGAATCTAAGCTAGGGTTTTATTAAAATATGCTACTATTGTTTTTTTCAGATCAAATCAACTGAAATTTTATTGTCTTCAGGACAATGGTATGATCAAGAAAGAGGAAAATGATCTTCATATAATCTCCTGGACTTCATCCAGTTCAGAGAAAGGGAGAGAATTCTTAATATTGACAACTCGGGACACAATTTATTGGGGTGGGTATCTTGCGTGCTGTAAAGAACAGTCCTAGTCTCTCAGTTAATTATCTGTGTAAGGTGATCTATTGTAGTTTGCTTCAGCTTCCCCCAGCCCTTGCCCATGTACCACGGTTTCTGTTACTGCCATTACACCCAGGCATCAGATAGAAGCAGAGGTAGCCATCCAATGATCACCAGCATCCATTGTTTGTACTCACTTGTGTATTAGAACAAATCATCGGTGAGTACCCCGAGCTGCTGCAGCTAAATGCACTACAACTCCTGAGTCACAACTGTCTATTCCCACATCTGTATAATAACATGGTAAATTTGTAAGTTTCTGATATACTCTACAAGGCTTAACTGGTGTTTGCAAAGGGCTTTGAGATACTATGATTTATCGAAAGATACATACGCATTTCACTATGTATTATTATCTCAGTGAATGTTCTTGAATTTCTGTATGGGAATATTTTCTTGGAGGCTTGGCACAAAATGCATAGAAAAACCTGGATAAAATATCATAACCTTTTAAAAATATAAACTATAGTGGGTGTTCAGAACATCAAAAGACAGCAGAATTTAGGGTCTTCAGCTTGAAGCTGATAAACATATATACAGATTTTCAGAAGGAGGGTTCATGTTTCAGAAAGAGATGCCTAGATCTCAAACCCAAACAAATGGAAAACACAGTTAACTGATCTGCATGATGTAATGGTGGATCTGGAATGGTATGTGTCTGTCCACCCACTATTGTACAGGCACTCAAGATACTAGTCATGAAACTATTTTTACCATCATGAGCTCGGTCTTGAAACCACCCACATTTGTCTTTTAGATTCTCATCTGTCAGCGATGTAATTCGCACCTTCACTTATAGCCCTGACCTGAAGCCAAGAATAATATGAAACTAACAATATTTTTTTTATTTAATAATTTCTTCCAAAGATTTATTTGCCTCTCTATTTTTGGGGAGAATATTTATGTGAAATTATTCCTACAACAGCATTCTTAAAAAAACCCCAAGCTTTCTGAGAAAAACAGCAATTATGTTTAAAATATTCCTTAGTAAGTAAGGTGAGTTTGAGCTGCAGACTGAAAGAGAAGAGCTCATTTTTATTCCTGTTTGCAGCATGGCTCCTATTTCTCACTGATTCTGCATGGGGACTCTTCAAGAATGAAAGTAACTCCTTCACCCTAAAGAGTGTCCATCTAATTTTCAGTACACCGTAACTATCAGGATCCTTTGTTCACTTGTCCAAATTAATTTGCTTTCCAACTGATCCATTTTCCAAGTCTCTAGAGAGCCTTTTATATTCTGTATGTTCACATGGCCTTCTCATAGGTGTTCATCTGTCTTTCAAGTGGATCGAATCCATTAGCTCAGGGGTAAGAAATTTTGTTAACATTTACACAAAGGGATCATTAATCAGGACAGAGTTTTCTTGGAAAGAAGGCTACTTGACAACTGCTCTCTGATTATGCTCTTGAACTTTATTCTAGTCTTTATGTCCTGAACACCGACATTCACAGATTATGATATCATAAAGAACCATTGAGATTATCCAGTCTGGCCATAGGTAGGCATCTTTTATGAACTAATTTTTTAACTAGGACAGCAGATAATAACTGCAGTGTGAAAAGTGCTAGTGGTCAGCAAGGCTAAATCAGGTCCTTCAAACATGATTCTCAGACCATATGCAGTATTTGCAAAAAATAAATCTATATATATTAACATACTGCAAAATACAAGAAACATGTTATTTGGCTATAAAAGCTGAGTAACTTCTGAATAACAGTTAAAAAACAAAAAGCCCTGCTTTGAAAATTCAGTCATGCACTACCTATTACAAAATTGAAAAGCTAGTGCACCAGTCAGTTACTCCATTGATTAGTCTGCCACCGTCACTGTTAAAAACTTTGCCTTGTTTCTAGTGTAAAAACACATAGTTCAAACTTCCAACCATAGGCAAAAAACCGCTAGTGCTTTCTAATTACGTAAATGTAGCAATCAGTTATGAACATGTCCTTATATCTCAAAGGAGTTAATTCAGGTGTTCCAAGCAAGTACTTGTCATCTTCATTTTTGCTGAGTACATAGATAGCTTGTGTAGAACTTTTAGGCTTATCTCATTAATTTCACTTACAATAAAACATTTTAAAGACTCTAGATTATTTTCAACTACTATGAAGACTACTACAAACTGCTTCAGAAGAGTATGCTACAGAAGTTGCCTCCTGGATTAATAGTTCTTAATGTGAGTTCACAGCCTGCACAGTAGGCTGGAGACTCCATTGTTTTGTTAAAAATATGCATAGCAAACATTGCCTATCTTTGCTCTCCTATCCAATGTGTGCTTGTTCTATGGTGAATCTGATATATTATGATCACTTTTCACATTGTGCAAGATGTCTTCTTACCACCCTTAGCCTGGGGTTGACTGACATTTATGAGGAACAACTCTTAACTATATTACTTAGGGACAAAACAACTCTGTTGCTATCCTACAACTGTCAGGCACATCATAGCTTTAAGAGTGGACAGCAATGTATCAGAGAATTAATGTATTTCTGATAATACCTGTGCAGCCATTGAGGAGCTACATTTACTAATAGCAGCACAAGCACTTTGTCAATCACTGCACACAGAGTCGTCCACAAATCTTGATGGTTCCTTGTCAACAACATTCCTTCAGGAAGGACACATAAAGATTTGCTGTCACCACAAAAACACTTCTGCATGAATTACAAGCTACATGCTTACTTACACGTCATTCACTGTTGTCAGGTGATTTGAGAAGTCTGTCCTTTAAGTCTGACATATGAAATATGAATAGAGAAAGGAATAGCCCTAGAAAGAGCATACAAAGAACAGGTATCACACATGCTGTGAGTCCTCTGAATGAGGGCTTGTGGTGTTGGAACCATGCATGCTTATGTTAGACATAATGTAATGCAGACGAAATGTGATCTGTTGGATTCAGGGCCCCAGTGGTCTGATATTTTTGGCTTTTAAGAGTAAAAAGCAAGTTCAATATCCTATCGGACAAATTAATATTTCCACCTTTTACAATTACACCATGGTCCACTTCAAACACTGCAAAATAACAAGAGACTGAAATTATATATTGCATTTTACTTTTTCAAAAGCCCTACCTCACCTAGCACATAGTCTTATTCATGTCTAATAACAGTGCAAGTGAGTTGCTGGTAAAACCTCGTGAAAATACATCCAAATAGTATTTTAAATAGCCCGCTTTATAAATGGGAGCTCTAATAATATACAGTTATCTAGACATATATAGTTACTTATTTTGATTTCCTCCAAGCCTATTTATTACCTCTGAGATTTGAAATGCCTCACAGCTTCCCTCAAAACCTTCCAGTCTCTCTACAGCACATTGCGGCATGAATGTCTTCTTTGGCACTTTTTTCATCTCCATTCTGCAGCTTCTAGCCTGATGCTACTGAGATTTCAGCTGGAAAATGCTCTTCCTTCATGATCTGCCTCAACCAGAGATTCAGCCTAGGATTTAGCTCACCGAACCTTGACTAAAGTAACATCTACTCTAACTTAACAAGGATCCTTTTAAAGTCAATGGATCATGTAATCTTTCTAATCAAGACAGTGACATTAAGTCAGTTTGAACCACCTGCTGGCAACACCTATGTCTTGCTACTGAGACGAGAGAGAGACTGGATGATGAGGCTAAGACTACATGTATACCAATATAAAAAAAGATGTGGACTGTTTTCTGGTCTAAACCCAATCAGCATGGCACAATTTTGAGTCCTCCATTCAATTACAAACAAACTCTTGTCTTCCAAAACAGGGGAGCTGCACCCAAACTGCTATTGGAATGGTACCTAGCCTAGGCTGTCTCCCAGCAGTGCCTGTATGTTATCTGGGAAAGAAACAGTTAATGTGGGAAAAAAATGTGCCAGGATCTGTGCTTACACCTGGACACTTTGAATGAGTGTGTGCCAGTGGTAAGGCTCACCTCCTGATCTTCTGTGGTTTGCCAGTATAGGTGGTAAGTACACGCATATAATTTCTGCACAGTAAAATAAATATTTTTATTATATGATTTTATTATATGATTGTAATTTTCCTCATACATGCCTACTGTTTGAATCTTTTTTCCTTTTCCTCTTGACATGGCTATAGATCCCTTTTCTGAATAACTATTATGAAAATTATATTGTCTGATTAAGAGCTGTGTAGCTTCCCAATAACCTAAGAGCTCATTCTGTAATCACAGATATAGTCTTTCTGAGTGCAGTGGGGCTATTTGCATGAAGGAAGACTTGCAGCCTCAGTCCCTAAATTTATATTTATAGTATCTTTAAGTATAATAAAATTAAATTACAAATGAGTTTCTGATTAAGTATCCTTTCAAGTGCTATAAAATCATACATTGAGCCAGAGCTCCCTACTGTTCCTGTGATAAATAAGTGTTCAGAAAGATAACACTGGAGGGTTTAGTAGGATGCAGATGGTAGGATCCTCCTTATCCCAGTTTTTGACAGAAAATGACTTTTCAGGTTTACATATAATCTGAAAAGATATCCAGGAGAACCAAACCTCATTCCAGTTCCTTTTCAAACACTGCAACTTCAGATTTGGAAATGAGGTCTGGAAACATTTGAGGAGATCAGTTGTCCTCTGGCACAAAACAGAGGACAGCTGGCCAAGCTACAAGCCCCTCAGAAACAGTTCTTATCAGAACACCTTAGTTACAATTAGTTACAAAGAAATCTGTTGAGAAAAGAAAACTCCAAGGAGATTTAGACACTGTTGTGAGAACATCCCAGCAGAAAAATAAGCAGGCAGTGAGGACCATGATACTATGCCGGAAGGACTGATGTCAGTAGCGGACTTAGTTAAAGTGCATCTGATGTTCCTTAATTCCACTTTCCCTCCTATCAGCTCTATCCCTTCCAATATCTCTTTATTTCCTGCTCTGAAAAGTTACCCATATATCCCACGTCTGAGACACTGTGTGTCTCTTATTTCTTTTGCCCCACTTCAAAATATCTTTCTTTTCCCTCTCACCTACTGGAAGGTACAGAGAGACAGTTTTCCCAGTTACAACCCCCCATTACCACCCAGCTTTTTGCCCCGGCCCCCAGCCAAAGCAGACTTTGGGGAGGAAGCATGCTTCAAGAAAAGGAATGATGTGTGTTTAATTCTTTCTACCCTCTGCCTTCTCCTGCTGGTTGAAAGTCTGCCCCACACACCCTGGACAGTTCCCAGCTGAAAAAACACTGGTCAGTTGTTTAATTGGTGCTTTCCTCCCCGCCTCCTCAAGCCCCCTTCCCCTCCCCCATATTTAACCCAGATCTGTAGGGTTTTGAAAACCTTAAACTATGGATATGATTGGATCTTGGGTTCACAATGCGTTGTGTTTGGTATGGGCAAATGTAAAAATCTCAGTTGCTTAGGATCTCAGTTTGTGCTTCATAAGTAAAAAAAATACTTTTTTAAATTAATTATATAATAAAAATAAATCAGAAAAGTTGTCCTATACTAATGTTTCTAATATTAACTGAAAAAAATTCCAACTTACTTCAAAGGCTGAATGTTGAGAAAAATATCTGCACAGTGTAATAATAATGGCCCATCTTCGCGAACGAAGATTTGGGGAAAGGTCTTTTACCTTTCCAGCCTGCGCAATGGATTTTTTAGGTGAGACACAGCCTGCGCTGAACTGAGCCCACCCTTTAATCCTAAGGTTCATCTGCCGGGGCCAAGTGAGCTTGGACAATGGCAGTGAGGTCCTCAGGACGTAGGTTTGTTTAGAGTGTCCTTCTCATAGATGGATGGCCACACAGGGCTAACGACCTCCATCAGGCCAGGAGACCGGGATTTGAACCCGTGGTCGCAGCAGTGAAAGTCCTGCACGCTAACCACTAGGCCACCAGGGGTCTCGCACAATGTAGTAAGTATACACAATACATCATAAGAATCAAGTATAAATCAAGCCAGAATCTTATCCCCTTCTGTTTGGAACCTTACAGTTTTAAAAGCATAATATAAGTCTGAAATCTATAGCTGAGATTTCTGGAGCACCTCCTCCTCCCTCTTCACTGACCTTGGTGTCTGCAGAGCTATTCACATATTCTTACTCCTTTCTTTGGCTGAAATGTGCTCTTCCACAGTAAAATTTTCCCTTTCTTAAATATGTTATCCCCGTGATGCGACCACCATCAATGACAGGATCAGCCTTGGCTCGCAGCTTGTCTATCTTGGAGCTAACTGGTATTGGCACTGTTGGACACAGGGGAAGCAGCTCTCACCTTCTCATAGAAGCCAATCCTGTAGACCTTCGCTACCAAAACCTTGCTATGAAAATCCACTAATGCTGCTAAAACATATATATATATAAACATCTTATCTCAGAAAGAATAGTGTAAATGAATATTCGTTATTAGCTGATGAAGTCCCACTGCCTCAGGAACTACTGTAATAGCAGAGGCCTCAGATTTTAAGGGGCTACTGTTGGATCCCAAAAATATAATATAAGCAGAGAGGGAGCTGATGAGATTATGTAGCAGGCCATGGACAGCAGGAACTGGGAGAAACTCCTTGCTCTGAGAACACTCCATCATAAGACCTATTAATATTTAGCTATGTTGATTGGCCTGTCTCCTCCAGCAAAATAAGAAAGGAATCTTGAGATGATTGTATCAGACCATGTCTAAACACTTTAATCCCTTTCCCCCCATGTAATCCTGGTTGAGGGAAATATTAACCCATTGGGCAACTGTGGAAAAAACTTGTGTAACTCCCTGATTAACATAGCTGGTCCTCCTCATTAACATGTCCAACCTCCAAGGCCCTTAAATTGTGTTCGCTTGTTCAATAAAGTATTCCAGTTTATACACCATACCTGGGATTGCTTAGTTTTTGACTCCCCACTGGCTACTCCATAAGCCCAGAAGAACTTAGCACTTAGTAATTTTGTGACTGGAAAAGTTAAACAGGGAAGATTAAAAAATACTTTTCTGTGACAAAGTTGTTTGTGGTCCCAAAATTCAAGCAACATTGAATCTAGAGTGAAAGCTGCTCAACATTTCACCTCAAATTTTACCTTGACTCTCAACTCACTCTATCTTGGGGTTGACACATGAGCACAAGTAGATTAAACTTGTTTGGCTGAAGCAGCTATTTCCTGCTATTATTCACCTTGCTTCTTGCAGAGGGAAGGCTGGACCCACTTGAATGCTAGTTCTTGAACAGCCTACCGCTGACATAGTCAGGCAAAAGGCCAGCTCTAAAATGCCATTCAGGAGCAGCCTCACATGGAGCCAGCTGTCCTAGCCATGGGGAATGCACCCACAGGGAAAATGGTAAGGCAGAGCACTCCAAGACACTAGAGTAACCTGAGTTTAATCATCCTATGAATCAATACCCTCAATCACCCTGAATATCCTTTAGACCTTTTGCTCTTATTACTTCATTTATACACTAAACCATTTTCTATGTCCTGCTCTGAAACCCCTTGCACATGCAATTTCTCTGGTGTTTTCACTTTCAGGCTTAGCAGAGACCACAAAATTTACTTTGTTATTTAGCACTTCAAGCTAGACAGCAACTTGGCCACAGAAAAGAACATTCAGTGTTTTATTCATCATTAAACACAGACACATCTTAAACTGTTCATAGTACATTTTTATTAAACAAAAGACATATTATTGGCTTAGAGCCATTTCAAAGAAATATTTTTTGGTCAGGATCTAATAATGTAAAACATCCTGAAAAACATTAAAAGAACCATATAACAAGATTTGTGTGTCAGATCACATAAAACTGAGAAATTTAAGGGTGATTAGTTGGAAATTATTGTACTGTATGAACTGAATGTTGTTGAAATCTATAAAAATATAACAATATATAAGCAGAAGTTCTGATATCTATTCCAGATGTATCACTTTATTCTGTTTTCTTGCTATAGGAAGGCTTATACTACTATGATGTCTGTCTTACAAATAACTTCTGAAGTCATTCACCAATTTCAACCAATTTAATAAAATAAAAATCAACTTTTCAAAGTTCATATGATAATTGGAATCCGGATAGAGAAAAGAGCCCCAAATTATTGTCTGCCTTGAGGGAAAAGCAAATACAACTTATCCCTTTACCTTCTTTGAATCAAACATCTGGTCATCCAGCAATTGTATATTGGCAAGAAATCATCACAAACAAAACACTAAAAACCTATAGCAAGCATGAAAAAAAACATCTAAATTAGGCTGAGGAGGAGGGAAATACTGTCTGTGGCAAGAAGAAAGGATAAAATTTACAAGACAAAATTCAAAGGAAACAAAGCTATGGTGCTTCCATGATCTGTTGAATATCCATTTCCTTCAAAACTTTTTTCTTTTGTTAAACCTCACCATCTCTCCCGTTTGTTTTTTTTTATAAGAAGAAAGAGTTTGTGTTTAAAGGGTACTAAAGAACAACTGTCAAATAAGGTGTAAAAAATTAGGGGCTTTTGTTTGTGTGTGTGTGTGTTTTGTTATGAGTTGTGGAAAGTTCTTAACACATTAAATTACACAGTGTTAGAGACACAAACTATGCTGAGGCTCAGGATGACATTCTCATGATATACTGAAACAGGGTTTTAATGTTTGAATCTGTCATAGTTTACTGGATAAAAATATTGGGTTGACCAAGTTAAAATGTGGAATATTTATGTCATGAAGTCTAAAAAGGGACTGGCCTTTTCAGTATTTTGAGGACAACCACTGAAAGTGTTCCAGGTTTGGGAACATTAATCCCTCTTTGAAGTGATAATAGCAATCTCCATGTCTTCAGTGGAAGAGATAAGTAATTGCTTTCTAGATTCAGCAGAAAATATTGGTTACTTACCAGATTTTTTTGATTCTACCAGTGGGCTGAAAAGCAGGGAGTCACTGGACACTGAACCACCTGATTTTCCTCAAACACTAGGTTCCAAGGTAAAACTAATGCTGGAAACTCTGCTGGAGAAGAGTTTCAAGTAGGCACTACATGTATCTACACATAGACAGAGAAATTAAGTGAAACAATTATTAGCATAATAAGATATGAATTTAAAATGGATCAGAAAGCCACACAAACATTCAGTGTAGACCTTTAAACTGTGTGTATCATATTAAATTCAGTCATATCTGGGAAGGTTTCCAGATGCTGGAACACAATTTTCTATATGAATAAGTGCTTAAATGTTCCTTGGCACTAATTTGGCTCATGCCACCTAGCACGGTCCAGACCATGCCCAGTGGTAGAGCATGTACAGATTAGCTCATTTCCAATAAACACTGTACATACAATGCCCTGTTCTGGAGCTAATAGACTTTGCTACCAGAGGTGAGAGCAGCATCATGCCAGTTGGCCCCAGTACCCAAAAGTGTTCTCATGTACACATAATTCACCAGTATAGACACAGAATTAGTGAGAACTTCGAGTAACGTTGTGTATAGTAGCTACACTATCTTGAATGGTAAGTAGCTGTCCCAGGCAGAGAAATCATTGTGTACATCAGTAATAGGAATTATTGAAGAGCAAATATTATGCCCATGTTTCATTCTTGTTCTGTGACTATTCTGTGTATACAGGTCCTAAATAGTGATGTCATTGTACACAATTTAAAGCATATATTGCTACGCAATTTCTTGCATTTCAAGAGAAAAGTGGTAATCAAGGATTTCTACAGTAGGTTTTTAATGAAAACTGAATTATTAATTTTAAGAATTATCTTCTCGCTAGCAATCAGTAAACATGAAAAAATAAGGCTCATACAGTAAATTAGTCAGGATGAATTATTCTTCCACTCTAGTATTAATGACTCGACATCAGCTTGGCAGAAGATATTAAACTGGATCTCTCAGGGATCTATTCTGGCTTCAATATCATTCAATATTTTCTCTTAATGACTTGGAGACTAAAGTTTGGAATATGTTAATTGCATTTGTAGATAAATACAGGGCTGAAGGTAATCAAAACATCATGGTGGTACAAGACAGATGCAAAAGGTAGAGCCTGTGTTTACCTCATCAGTAGAGAGTATCGCAGAATCCTGATAACCAGGACCAGGGATTATGGATGTGTTTGTCCTACCGATAATAAAAAATAACTATAACAATGACAAATAGGATATAATTCCTGAAAAAGAATACAGAATCCAATGAGATTACACAAAGCATTTCTGATAAGAAGAAACAACTAGATGCATACATGTAAAATAGAAGAATCAGTAAGTTTCCAGTTAGAGAAAAAGATCTACGTACTTTAGCAGATGATGAATTAAATGAGTCAACAACATGACATATTTCAAATATCATAAATGCTATCTGGGTTGCATTATTAGGAGTGTCATGTTGAACAAGTTAGGTAATTGTGCTGCACTGCTTTGCAGTACATCAGTGCACTTTAGAGCACTATTTTCAGTTCCAGTTACTCCTCAAAGAAAGTGCAGAAAAAAAAGAAGAACTGAAGCACTTTTCCTAAGCAACAATTTAGTCAGATTTGGAAGAAGCTCTCAAGGGGATGAGTTTGAAAAACAGTAAAATATACAGATTTAATAAATGTTAAATAAATTGATTCTGTAAATATTACATAACTCAACTATCTTTTGTATTAACCAGAAATAAAAATAATGTTATAGAATTAAACTGAAGATAGAAATCTGATTATAGATATTTTGTAAAGCTTTGACTTCAAGACAACTGGCAGTTGAATCAATGAAAACACCAATCACAGTGAGAAAATAGGTACATCATGTGGGGCTAAAGGCAAAAATTATTCCTTTGCTACCAAATTTGGGAATCCTGAGACCATAAAGCACATATCTGTCTTTTGTGAAGAAGCCACAGCTATTCCTGGCAGAAGCACTAGAAACAGTACTAAATGTGAATCTCATTGCTACTGGAAGTGTCTCTGGAGGAACTGTATTAACTGCTATAGTGAAAGAGCTTTCTAGCCACAATGCATGGAAAAAACCTTTACCTTGCCAGTGAAAAAGGTGGAACAGAGACAAAGCAATCCATAGGAAAAAAGTTTCAGGAAATTTAATCCACAATATAGAAGGAAATTAGTACTTCCTGTAGGATCAGTAGAAAGGGTGGATGATAAATAGGGAAAAGAGGTAGTTTGCGAGAGGTGCCTGAGTGCACCAAGTCCCATGAGAAGTCACAAGGGGGTGAGTTTTTGGAGTGGGGGCTATGGGAAAGGGAGAGACAGCGTAGCAGTACAGTGTAGCAGTGCAAACAATCGCTAGAACAGAAAAAGGAGGTTTTTATGTAAGGAAGCTAAGTGCAATGTTCTCATCTGACAAACATACTTTAAGTCAGGGAAGGATTCAAATAGTGTGCCTGTGTCTTATCTTTCTACAGGACTATGTGCCCCATTGCAATTACAAATCTTTTTATCTCACTATACAGAACAAGGAGTTCCAGAACAAATGATCATGTGGTCTATTGCAATGCAAAACAATGGATGTAAGCTAACTTCTTTTATCTTGTATGTATTTTTAACACTATTCCACTAGGACTGAAATTTATCTCATCTTTTTAGCTGTCTTCCAATTAGTTATCTCTTATTTGTCAATTGTTTGGATCTCTCTCTAGTCAGCAAGGGAAAATATATTCTCAGAGGCCCTTCCCTTTCTCATTCTCTTTTTCTTGTTCTCTCTTTTCCTCCTCTCTTTGTTACTGTTTTTCTATCTTTCTTTTCTTTCTTCCTTTCTGTCTTTCTTATTTGGGATAGTTTTCTGGAAACTTTGTGTACTGAACTGGCTCTAGAAGAATCTGATGAATGCCATAGCTGGGTGCAGCTGCTAAGAGAGAAGTGAAAAAAATTGGATATGTATCTGTCAGTGGTGTAGAGCTGTCAAGAGTTCACCGATAGCTACTGATAGAAATTAATGACACACTAAGTAAAAAGCCCATTCACTTTTTTTCTAATAGTTCCATTACATTTTCTCAGGGTTTTTTTGTTTGTTTGTTTGGGTTTGTTTTGGGGTTTGTTTTGTTTTCTTTTGTTTTCTTTTTTTTTTCATGCCGTCCTCTGCATATAACAATCTCCCTAGACTGGAAACTTTCTATCAGAGACAATTCACTAGGTGGCACATGGGAAGGTCTTGCACACATAATTATGTGTTTTAATTAGTACTAAAGGGAATTACATGTATAAATACTGAATACTTTCGGAACTCTGTTTCATGCAAAGTAGGAAGGTTATTGAACTTCTATTAAAACAAATGAACTATTTCAAGAACAAAAGGAAGAGATGTTTTACTTTAATGTAAATGATTTTTACCTCTTAGTTGTAGTCCCTAATCCAATCATCTGCACTAGTATAATCATTCTATGAGGAGGAAAGGGACTCACCTTTTTTCAAGAACAGTTTATATTTTTGCATTTTTTAACAAATGAGGAATGATTTCTTTATATTAATTTTAAAAAGCCATGTAAAAGCTTGATTTACTAAGTGAATAAACGTACATGAAAAATCCTTGTGCTCTATTAGAATTTTTATGATTCTTGTTTATTGCAATCAGAAAAATAATTTATTGCTTATAGTGCTTAGAGGTCATGATATGGTGGGAGAAGGAGACAAAAGCAAGTTGACAGAAACATTAACATATTCTGAATACACTGGCAGTCTTGTGTGCCATAAACTAACAGAAAGGATTAATTAGTTACCCTGTACCATTTGAAATCTTGTTTACCCTACGTAGAAAAGCAAACTAATAGTAGAAAGAAAAATATAATTGTAAGCAACATAGGTAATGAATTATAAGGAGCAATTTAGTTCTTCAGTGCTATTCTCTTCATTCATTTTGAGGGAAATGTTGAAATTCCCAAAGGAAACAGAATTGGCATATATTTTATGGTTGCTTTTTTAAAGTTAGAAATTGAATATTAATCAGAAACATAAGTATATTTTATAACTGGTAAATTCAGATGCTCAACTGAACTTTCATGAACAATAAGAATATGGGAAAGTACTTTATATGATTTAGGAATAAAACAAGTCTCTTCTTAGAGATTTACGAAAGAAAAGAGGTCTGTTTGTGACTGATTATACCTGGAGATCTCTTAATGAGCAGCAACTGAAAGCAATTGATTTTACAAGCTAACCTTTTTTTGTATGTATCCCATAATCTACAAAAGGAAATGCTAGGATATATCACAAAAAGATTCAGTAGATGCATTATCAGTCATAGTACTCATATACAAATGTTTGCAAGATCAACACTCAATTAAGACAAAGACTTAAGCCAAATGATTTTCAAACACTAATTACTTTTCCATTTACAACTGTGGAATCCACGAGCAACATTTTCTCAATTAATGTGGATAGCTCATCACACTGAAAAAAAAATTATTTGAAATATCTTCATCTTGTTAAAAGAAACATGAAGGAATTCAGCCCTGGAATTTCACTGAGCTTAATAGACAAGTGACATGCATAAATCACACCTGTCATTTTACAAATGAAAGGATTTGATGGAATATGAATTGCAACTACAAATCTTCTATATGTGAGTAGGGTAGCAGACAATCTCAGGTTCAGTTCTCTAAGTTACGATTTGTTGACAGTAGTGGCCCTGATAATTAGCAGCAAGTTTTTATAATATTTAAGGAGTAAACTTCAAGGGCCACTGCATTTAAATCAAACCTCAAGTTACCTTGAGTTACGGAATCAGAAGGCTGGCACCTTATAAATCCGCTTGTATTCTTAACTGGTATCGACAGGGCTCTGTTGCACAATTATATGATTTCTGATTTATTTTATATGGGAAATGAAGTACTTGCTGTGGAAGTATTGCAATACTGGAAATTCTCAGATGGTGGCTTTGTTGTATTAATAGAGCAATACAAATAGAGCTTAAATTGTCTATTGTTCCATACCCTGCAAAAAATGAGCCTGTAAGGGTACTAAATATTTCTTTATACTATACACTGAAGAAAGCTTAGTTTTATGACTACAATCCAACAGCTAGACCTGACATTATGGAAACTATTCACCCTCATATCAGATCAGCACCAAGTCAGGCAATAAGAACTTTTTTTCTTCAATATTACTCAATATATATATAAACTGCTTCCTCCTACACAATCTTCTCACAGGGTCCCAGGTTCATCCCCCCTAGCATCAAAGAGAAAGGCATTTCCAGAATTAAATAAAACACTATTTGAAGGTGCCTCTCCCTTCACTGGCTATAAAAGGAGCTTGGACTTCTTGTATAAAAGAGTGAGAGAACTTCAAGCAAAAATAAGGACTGTCAGGTTTAGACCAAAGCTTTGTCTAACTGATCTCATTGTTCCCAACAGCATGCCAATAGGACCTGTAAGTTCTTTGGAGTAACTGTATTTCCTATTGCCACCAAACAGGGGAATCTTACTGAACTGCTGTACTACCCTTAACTACATATGTATGTGGAAGAGATCTTGGCATATGGAAGAAGGGTGTCAGCAAGACTGGAGACCATCTGGACTGCAGTCAGTGGGTATGTGTGAGCCCATACTGCCTGATATCTCACTGATAGCATTTCTCATTC
Source organism: Neopelma chrysocephalum (assembly GCF_003984885.1). Classification (NCBI taxonomy): domain Eukaryota; kingdom Metazoa; phylum Chordata; class Aves; order Passeriformes; family Pipridae; genus Neopelma; species Neopelma chrysocephalum. The sequence goes on from NW_020897692.1 coordinate 3,830,399, forward strand.
TGTTTTCCAGAAGATAAGGGCCACCTTGAATGCCTTGATCCCCCCTCAGGCAAACCTTGCAGGAGGGTGACCTCCAGGCACATGTGATTCTGGACTACACAGGTCTCCTTATTGGGTTCTGTCCTTATACAACTTTCCAGACAGTGTGAGAACACCACAATCCTGCACGAGCAGCCTCAGAAGATATAGCTGCTAAGTCTTCTAACTGCACTGTGAAAACAATTCCTCACAAACATATAATTCTTTTGTTCTGTTTCCTTGCTTTTCTGCTTCATCTAGACACTAGTTGATAGGTTCTATAACCATCAAACTCATAAAATATGACCATGGAACAGCATGCTCCACATTTCACTGTTAATTAATGGAAAATTGTCCACACATGGACATGATCATGGACATGGAGCAGTTCTTAGTGTACCTATGTTTTCTATTGCAAGAGATGGGCCCCGGTGAAAATGTATATCATGTATATCAACTGCACTCCCTCTTCCACCTCCTCAAGAAGCCCTTTTTCTCCTTTTCCTTTTCTTTATATTTGTGAGGATTGAGCCCTGGCATCTTATTACCTTCCTGTTGGCCTTGGTCATTCCTGGCACCAGGAAAAGGAAGTTGCATAGGGACAGGGGACAACTGCAGACTCTATAACTGTTGCCTTGTCCTGTCACATTTCCATACATCACATCATTAATAGTGCCCAGCTGTCCTTGGACGATATTTTCAAAGAATGATGACAGCTTTTGGGCGACTCTGCTTGGTGTCTCCTTGTGTTTCCCTGTTCTTATGTTTGCGACACTTAAATTAAATTCTACATGATACCTGGATTCTGGAAGTCATCAAAGTTAGAGATTTTCAGATTTAACCTCTATGCTAATAAGATTAAAACTGTCAATTACCCTCTTCTTTATTTTGATCAACCTTATACTTCAGCTCTACAATTATATATAGGAGTATAACAATATTTTGTGTGAACAACAATCAGTCTTTCTATTCTTTGCTTTCTACTTGCTATTTGATAACCATTGGGTTGTCCCTAACTGATGCATGGTGAGATTTGGTGAATAACAGTTCCCAATTTACTTTTGCTATACAATATATGACTTTTTAGGCCTTCTCTAAATATCTTTCTTTATATGCCATCCTCAGTTCCCATTATTAGTCTCTCAAATGAGGAGTTAAAAAATACTTAGATTATTGCATGTGCTACTGAAAGCTCCAATGAAATATTTTTTTTCTTCCAAATGGGATAATCCTGGAAATGAATGTGGTATTCATTTAGGAGTCTTATTATTAATTTTTGCAATACATGATGTTTCCTGTTTATTTTCTTCCTTTTTCTGAATAATTACCCACTTCTCATTCTAGAATTTTCTTGAATCATCTTAATCACTGTTAACTCCTTGATTATTTTGAAGAGAGACGACCTTTGCATATAATTGCTGTCCTATTGGTTGTGATAGGTTGACTCTCCTATGGAATTACAGTAAAATTATGAACAAAATAATTCCATGTCACTGTTATATATTTATTTGTCTTTCACTGCATTAGAAAAATATTTCTACCTTCTTGTTGCTTTTTCTCTTCTGTTCACCTCTCTATACTCTTGTTTCATGTATTTGTCTCTATTTACTTATGGTGTCTTTTGTTCACATTTTTTCACAATGAGTACTTCAATAAAATGTTACTTCTTAATCCTACTAATTTATCTCACTGGAGCACACATATGACTATTCAAATAACGATGTGATTTGGTCTTGAACTCAAACTCTGTTTGAATCTTGTTTTATTTTGATTAAGTATTATATCAGTCTTCAGAACTGTAAGAAATAACAGTGTATTTTTTAAGAATTACAGCATTTTATAAATAGTAATAAAGACCAATAGAATCATTAGTCCTTATCCTGATGGTTTAACGAAAACAGACTAAAAGAAAACTATGATTTCTTTAACTCACAAGCCTAAAATTCGTGTAGCAGTATGCTGCATCTCCTGAAAGAGCTTAGGAATGACTGCTTTCCTCTGGGGCATTGCAACTTCATACCACTTTCTTCCTCTGAGCTGTGCCTAAGTGGAATAATTGAACCCATAATTTGCAGTTACACTAGCGGGAATGCAATTATAAAGATTCTCACTCCTAAAACACGTCTTTTTTTCATTTGATTTAGGCACTTAGGAGTCTAATTCCTATTGACTTTCAAATGTGATTTAGCCTCTTGTGCCAGATTTGTAAAGGTATTTAGGTTCCTAATTCCTGTAATCAATGGAAGATAGTAGCCTTTAAAAATCTGGCCCTGAGGTGCATAATTTCTATTGACTTTCCTAAGTGTCTAAGCCACTTTCAAACTTCTGAGTCATGCAGGTGTTTTTGAAAAGTCACTAAATAGTGTCTACCAGAAAACCCTCTCCAGTCACTAGGTGAGTAGTAGCTGCAGATAGAGTGTGAATACTCTTAGCCTTTTATGGAGGGAGCTGACACTGCCTGTAGTTGGAGAGATGGCACAGAAATAAGTGATTAATTGATTGGATGTAATTACTATATAAGGCACGACTCCCAGACTTATCTTGCTCATGTACCATGATCACCATTATTTGCTATTGCAGCTAATGGCATTCACGTAAAGCAGTAACTTTTACCTTTGTCTATACAGGTAATAGAGCTAGACTTTTAAGGCATCAGTCACATTTTGCTCTAGTAAATTTAGTTCTCTATCAGCAGCTTATTGTATGCATAATCTTAGTTATTAGACTCTCTAAATACTCGGTTAAAACACAACCTAATCTTTCTGGATAGAGAAAAAGAATATAAAGAAGGTATTTGATGATTACATTTATTCCATTTTGCAGTCAGCAGAAATACAGTGCATAATCTTTGTGTGTGTGTGTGTCGTTTAAGAAAGGTGTAACCAGAACACTTGTTTTCCACAGACAGTGGACCATATGCTAGTTTTAGATCATATACTTCCACTGATGTCAAACGGATTTTCTGATTCATATCTGAAGATGTCTGTGGCTCTTTCTATGCTAATAAGAATAGAGATTGTCCATTTTTTATATAAATTACACCCAGATTGAGTCAGTATGCTTTGAAGCCCTATGTGTCTTCAGGCATTGATGTACTGGTGCATATTCCGTAGCAACATGTTGGTAAGGGTCTACACAAAGAGATGGTTGGATGGAAGGTTAGTCAATAAGGTTCAATAACCTTAAACTTGCGTTAAATATTTTATAGTAAATGTTGCCCTGAACACAGACAAAAATTCTGTTTCAGACACATATTTCTCTTTACTCAAATGAATAAAACCAAACAAACAAAATCCTTCCACACATGCACTAGAAAACAGCTGTGATTTTTATAATGAAATTTTGCAGGCAATTAGCCTGAAATATAGAATAATCAGTTTAAGTAATTTAAATTGGGCAATATGTTGTGGTTTTAAAACAACTACTGCGCACTCTCAGTAGTTACTTGTCATTGGGATATTTACTTTACTTTTGAGTACTGCAGGTTCATAATATGCAATCTGTACTATTACTACAACACAGTATGTCCATGTTCAAGGGAGTCATTACCTTAATGATGCAAAGTAACAAAAGCAGTGACTGTGTTTCATATATATAAAACATAAAGATGTTGAAAAACATATTCCATGAGCTTGCTTTGTAAACTGCAGTAGGGGCTGCAGATCCACTGTAGCTATTTTAAATTATTATGCATACACATTCATACCACAACTGATAATGACCCTTGGGAAGAACACGAAAAATATAACTTTATGTTACAGAAAATATAGACATTGAAGAAGCCTTCAAATCCAGTGTATTGTAGCAGAACATCCCTACACCTTTTTTTTTTCTAATTTCCATGATAAAAGAGATCAAATGAAAAATCACCCTAAAACCATGCTGACAGATATGCTACATTTCCAGCATAAGATGGAGAATACAGAATACACCACTTATTTTATTTGGCGGCCTTCTTAGGTAACTATTCTGATTTTACTGGGGCTGCAATATGTCCAGGTTTTTCTTGATATGTCCTCTTTTTCCTCCTGGAAATGGTGTCCAGGTGGAATTTGAGTATTTTGGACAATTTTGGGGGGGAATTCCAGATGCCTGGCAGCTCAGTTGGAGGAGTAGCAGAGACATATCAGTTACATATGGGCAGGTCAATCCGTCTGATTTTATGTGCACATGCAGGCCATCTGTACAGCTCAGGTGCTGCAAGCCCAGCGCTTTCTGGATGCATTTCTTCTGGGAAATCCTGCAGAAAAAGAAGGTAAACCTAGAGAGTACTCAGATGAAAGCATACCTCCATTTTTACTAAGTTAGAGAATTTTAGAATGAAGGACTCAATCCCAAGCAATGCTCTGGATTATTCCCACACTACGGCACTCTTTACCAAATGAAGTTGAAATTATCATCTCCTGCACTATTGTCTCTGCAGCCCTGTTGAGCTGCTTACAAAAAATGAGGAGTGTAGTGCAGGGCCAAAAAAGTTGACCTTTGTAAAGCAATGGGTGGCCTTTTAAAGCCGACACAAAGACACAGATCAGGTAGCACCATATATCAGACATAGCTGAGAGCATACCCTTAACCAGTAATTCATTGTTTAACTGTTTCATGGTACTAAGGTATTACAGCAAAGACTGATTACAGTATATTACTCTTCAAGACCACTTCAGTACTCAGTCACAACAATGTGAAACAATTCTTTACAAAATATATCATCTTTTGCTCCAAAGAAATTCAAGTCAGGTTACATATAAGGTTAAGAATCTATTCACCAGTGACATCCTGCCTCAAATCTGGTCAACTTTAACATTTCTGACTGTAGCAGGTTAACACCAGTTTAATGCAACTTTTTTAACTTAGTAATTTAATAATGCATGGGGTCTTCAAGTCCCAAATTAGTAACAGATGGTGAGGCTGGATTCATTCCCAGTCCTGAGGAGCACTTTGCTATACTTTGCTTGCTCCAAAAGTGATTGAGAATGCAGCCTAGAAATATAGGTGTGCAGATTGTGTCCCATGGGGAAAGTCTGATTTGTGCAGAATTGTCTTAACCATTGCCATGCCTCACTGTTTTCTAATACATAAATTTAAGCTCAATGAAGTTATGGTTGGAAATTAAAGAGATAATGTCAAGAAATATTATAAACTCCAATATTTCTAACTAGTTCTGTGTTAGTAACATACATTCTCAGCATTACTTTGGTATGTGTTATATATAATGAATGGGAAATAAAAGTTAATTTGTTTGGGTTTTTTAATCTTCTGTAGAATTTCTTGAAAACACTTCACGGCACCATACAAGAAAATTACTACAATGCAGTAGAATATTTTAAGGTAATCTGTGTTTGAAGAAAATATATAGATAATTTTGAACCAGTATTCATACAAAATATCATCTGATAAAATTCATTTCTTCCTACCCTACCCTCCTTTCCACTATCCTGCCCCTTTCTTCTGTTCCCTTTTTGAACCATAGGTACCCTCCAATCCCATAAACCTATTGTTCATTTTTATTTGTTCCTGTTATCCACAAGCTCTCAATTCCATGTGGTTTTTCTCCCAATGACAAAAATATTAACCCTTCCACTGAAAAAATACCAATCTCACTTTCTTCTGCTTTTGAGTTAATTGATCACTGTTTATAAAATCTTCCATATTTTTTTCTCTAACTTAACCTATTTTCCAGCATTTCCTCTTATGTACAATGAAACTATTCTTACTACAGTTTTTAATTACTCTTTTTTGCCAGACCCTGTCTTAATCTGTTGGCTGTGTTTGATATTACTGACCTCTCCTTAACTCGTGTCTCAGTTATCTTCTGTGATGCTTTCCTGGATCCTCTCTTGCTTCTAATGTCTTTCTAATGATCTTTCAGTGCATTCATCAAAGAAGAAATCTCAGTGTGGTGGAACTACAAACTGTGTTCTAGATTACCTTCTTTTTTCTTTCTCTCTCTATAGGCAATTTTATCTTCAGATGCAAACTGATTTTATTCTTCCTTTGCTATGACAAATCACAGTTCTACTTATGGCCAAATCTGTCTTCACCTATACAAATCAAAATACTGTTTCATCTTTCATACATTTTTGAAGATATCTAGTGTGGTGGTGCACTCATTCACAAAATCTAGTTATCAGTTCAGACTCCATATGGCTAAAACAGAATCTTGTTCTTCCTCTTAAAGACTTCCTACATTTTTTCCTTTCTATTGAAAAAAGTATCTGTCAATCAAATCTGTCACCTAGCTATTACAGAAACCTGTATGAACAATTCAAGCTGAGCAGTCATTTAGAATTGCTGAACAGTTAATGAAGATTAATAGATAGTTTTAGGCCTCTTTAGACTTCCTCTAGATCTTTGTTTCCAGAATCTGTCTAAATCTTTGGAAATACCTCTTGGTTGAAGCCTTTTCTATCCTTTCTGTCTATTTCAGATGCTTCCTCTCATTGGTCATTTCAGTTAGCATAACATCCTTCTCACAGCCCCTAAGACAGTTAATCTTTCTCTTTCAGTACATTCAAAATGGTTCTGTAAAGATCTTTTTTCTAGCTTGGCACTTTGACCAACTCAACCCAACCCTCTATGTCTTTCTCTTGGCTTTTCCCTCTTTTTTGCACCCTGACTGCCAGCTTTTGCATTCAAAGAAGAGCCTTTCATGGCTTATCTCAGCCATTTTCATTCTGTTAAATGCAGTTGTTTAATTTTTATGTCAGGTCCTTTATGTTCTTTTTTCTCTGTCTTTTTTTTTTTTTACTCATTAGTGAAAAGGTATCCTTCCACAATCCTAACTCACTGTCTTCCTTTAAATCTTAAAGCTCTGTTTTTCCCTGAAACATTCAAAACACTTCCCAGCTGCTCAGCTGCTAGTGCTGAGCCAACTGCCTGAAACGCTGACCAATATGCCCTATTGTTTCCTTATTTTCCTATTGTAAAAAATCTGAGCTTGAACATTTTCACTAATGGTGAGTTCAGTTGTTCAAAGTGGTCAAAAATTCATAAAACAGTACACCTGCTGTTTGAGGAAAGTGTTATGAAAGTGGTGAAAAATAATTTATTCACATAATGAGGAATTTTAGTAAAGTTCACCACCTATGTGAGGATTGGGTTAGATTTAAAGATCAACGAAATAAAATGAATAGTACAGAAAAGGGGCTAAATTTTGAGTGACTAGTCTGGGATATTATATTCCATCTGTAACCTCACTTCTCAAAGCTTTGGTAAGAAAACCTTTTCCTCTCAAATGGCCTCAGTAGTGAGTCCAAGAAAAAAAAAGGGTACTAATACTGTTTCTGTTATTGTTATTATCACTGTCATCATAATGCTTCTGTTAAGCACTCATGGTCGCAGGATGTACCCACAAAGGACACCTAACCAGTGGTTCACAGAGTTATAAGCATAGAAAAAGAGATCTTTATCCTCTGTCATTCCTTCACCATATGTCTGTGTTCTTCTTGGATTCTTGTTGCTGTCCTTCCTTTTCTTGCCCTCTTCCTTTCTATCTTTCAATCTTGAGAGCAATTGCAGTGGCAGCAGAACAGCCCAGGTGTTTCAGCCTACCCTCAGCAAGAGCAATGAAGGAGATGGACCTGGCCAGAGCAGTCACACAACATTCCAGGGTAGCTACTAAGAACACAGAGCAGAACCTGTGATATTAGAACTGATTGGTTCTCTTGAAAGCATCTTGTGAAGACAGGCCTCTGAAAGATGTATTACACCAAACTTTTACTGTACCATTCCTATTTTCACTAGTGTATTTTTAGAACAGTAATATAGGATTTATCGCACTAACTAATTCAAAAATCACCAGCAGAGGTAGTCCTGTGTTTTCCACCACGAGGGAATGAGGCTACAGCTAATTTGCTGAAGATATTCACCTCAGAGAGCAATTCGTGACCTGTCATGCAGAATGCCTTGTTTCTAGCCATCTCAAAACTAGCTTCCTCCAAAGTGGACTAGTCTTGTTTACAGAACATAACACTTAGCATGAATTTCCTGTAAGTGCTATTTGTTATACCTCAGAACAAACAGGGAAAAAAGCCATTATTTTCTTCCTCTGTTTTGTGCGGAGTTGGGTTACTTTTTGCTATTTGGAGGCTTTGGTTTTATTTTGGTTTTTTTCTGTCTCAAAGAGCCAGAAGAAAAAACACAAAGGCCTTATTGAACTTGTGATTTTTATAACATAAATCAAAACTATGTTAGGTCTTTTCTTTCCTAAACATTAATTGCTTGTTAGTGACTGGATTATGTTAACATACTTGATTTTCTGAGACCATTCATTCCTTTAAAGTTATACCAGTGGGTTTCTGGTGCTGTTCCTTGGTTCTCATAGGTCTTTGAGTCACAGACTTTCACTTATGATTATAATTGCCTTACCATGGAGGTCCTGCACCACAGTAATAATAATTGTTGCAAATAACAGTTAAGGTTAGTATCTGGTCTTGTTTATTCTGCTGACAGTGGGGACAACTTTCAATTACAATCAGAGCCTATGTATTTTGTTCTTCACAAACAGCCCCAAACCTCACCTCAGAGAGTCAATGTCTTCTTCCCTGATGGAAAGGTCCCTCCATCACTACCTAGCAGGCAAAGACCTATATACAAAGCCAAGGCTACAAAGGAAAGAGCTTAAATAACTCTCTTGAGCTAAGAAGCCCCAGGTTAAGGAACAGGTGTTTCCAAAAATTAGGAATCTGGGAATGGAGGAAGAGGTGAGCTCATTTCCATGAAGAGCGCTTGCCCCAGGCAGTCCTGTAACTCACTGTTGAAGGCTTTCTCAGGAATTAGCCATCTGCCTAAGGCTGACCTATACACTGAATAAGCCAGTCTGCCACAGAGCCATTTTTGTAGCTGTTGGGGGCTTGCTTGTAAAAACCCAAATATGTTGCTGCATCTGAATGATCTGATTTCCTTTCTATGGGAAAAGGGAAATTTTAACTTTGAGGCCAAATAATAGAAAAGACCATAATTATTTTATGTTGCCAAAGTTAGATACACCTATTAAGCAACTCTTAAAACCTTATTATCTTATTATACAACCTTATTTTCTAGCATTAGGGATAACATTAGATAGTTTGTATGGGTAATTCAGTGATAGTAAAATCAAATTTCAGGGACAAAATAACACTTGGTTTGTTCTAGAAGAACAAATATTTCCTTCAGGGAACTTGGTAGTCTTTTCCATCTTGGTAGTCTTTTAACATCTTCATTCTCTTAGAAGAATGTAAGTTCATCACTTAGAGCTGTGTTTTTCTATGGCTTTTTTTTTAATTATTGACAATTGTATAAATAAATAACTATTCACTAGGTCATAGAGAAAAAATGAAAATAAGTCTAGTATCTACTAGAAAAGCAGATGTCCCAGCAGGGATTCATACCACCCAAACTTGGCCTACTTCCATAAAGACTAGTTTTAGGTAATAATCTAAATTCCCTTTACCATGAGCAGAGAAAAAGTCATAGCTCAAACTAATCCTTAGATAGGTCTTAATACTGCTTTTCTGACCTGACATTGACTGTCGAAGGATTCTAGAAGATGATTTAAACAAAATTACTATCGTTTAGCTGTCTAGAACTAAGCTGCATAAAACTGCCTCTTACATTTTAGCTCGTGCCTTGATGATGATTTCAGTACTGCACAAAAACAGAAAAACTTGTAATGTGGGAGACTGGAGAAAGAGCAATCAATTGCCAGTATTCACAGAATTTGTGTTCCTGCTTCAATTCAAAGAGAAATCAAAACCTTGGCCTCCCAGGTCTCAGAGAGGGCTTCAGCAGTAGGGTTACCAGAAGCAAGTATTACCACTTCTATCATAAGAGCACTTTCTTGATTTTCTCAATGATGCTCACACACACACGCACAAAAGGTTCTGTCAGGAATACTGAGCTGGACTATCACAGTGTTTCTTTTTTTTGTTTGTTTGTTTGTTTTTTAATTCACCAAAACCTATTTATTAAACTTAATCCAAGTTCAAAAGTTTCCACGTCCCTAAGGTTTTACATTTCTTTAGAAAAATTTATCCACTAAAGTACTTTCACCTAGCTCAGAAAGTAAGTGTGCCAAATATAGCTGAAAGAGGACCAAAATATGCTCTGTCTCAAAGACTTTGCACTGTCCTGGTGGATATGTAGAGCTAATATCCGATTGTATCTCTCTTCCCCTCCCTTAAGCAAAAACCTACCTTAGTTCCCCTTTGTCTGATGGAAACTGATAGAATTTTGTTGGTTTGTATTCTTTCTTACCTTTTGAACCATAGGAGCTTTTAAAACCATTTGATTCCCTTGTCTCTTCTCCATGAAAGAGCTTGAATTCCCTGTAACTTCTGAGAACAGCCCTGCCAAGTAAGACTTGCAGATGCTAGTGGATGAGAGGCTGGACATGAGCTGGAAATGTGCGCTTGTAGTCCAGAAAGCCAATCATGTCCTGGGCTGCACCAAAAGAAGCATGGCCAGGAGGCTGAGGGAGGCAATTTTACCCCTCTACTCTGCTCTTGTGAGACCCCACCTGGACTCCTGCGTCCAATTCTGGGGACCCCGACATAAGAAGAACATGGAACTGTTAGAGCAAGTCCAGAGGAGGGCCACCATGATGATCAGAGGGCTGAAGCATCTCTCTCTCCTACAAAGACCAGCTGAGAGAACTGGTTTGGGGTTGTTCAGCCTGCAGAAGAGAAGACTGCAGAGAGACCTTATAGTAGACTTCCAATATGTAAAGGAGACCTACAATAGAGCTAGAGAGGGAATTTTTAAATAAGGGCATGTAGTGATGAGACAAGGGGGGAATGGCTTTAAATGGAAAGAGTACAGATTTAGATTTGATATTCAGAATAAATTCTTTGCTATGAGGATGGTGAGACACTGGAACAAGTTGCCCAGAGAAGCTGTGGATGCCTTGAAGTGTTCCAGGCCAGGTCAGACAGTACTTTGAGCAAATTGGTCCAGTGGAAGGTTCCCCCGACCTTGGACAGAGACTTGAATTTAGATGACCTTAAGGTCCCTTCCCCAAACTATGATTCAATGATTCCCTGGGCTAAAGACTTACTGGAAGCATACGTGATGGATGCACTGAAATGCTGCACAGTGCTAATACGAAGTGCAATCTAAATGAGTCAGTTTAAGCATCCTCAGGAGAAGCAAGAAACAGACCATACTTTGAGGCCTGCTAAGAGACCATTAGCTCAGCAATCCCAAATTTGAAATACTTTCTAAACTGCAGGCCTCTGCCCTAATATTGTCATGATCTTACCATAATCTGTCTCAATTTCATGCCGTGTGCTTCATTATTTCTTGCAAGAGAAGTCAAGATTTCCAAAGGACAGTCTCTTTAAAGTTGAATGTATTCAATTTTTTTTATTTATGTTATCATTGTATCCAGCTTAGTTTACCCATTTAATGATGTAGTCATATTACCATCAGCAGATAACAAGAAAATTATTTTTCTCTGTTGTTTTCTTTGTCCACTCTTTGTAAAACTCAGTTAAACAGCGTTTTCCCTTTCATAGCTGAGAACCCTGCCCAGTGACACAGCTGAAGTTAAGACTAGTTGAAAGGAAGTGAGAGCTTTTGTTGGGATCTGGATGGAAATCACTTCTTAGTGGAAGGCAAAAGTATTCTTACGTTTTCCACAAACACTTTACAAGGCAAGGACCTTTAAAGAGGAATGACAGCAAAAACTATTGGAAGATTAATGAGGATCCCTGCAGCCTGGTCTTTTATGGATCACCAGCTTTTCTTTCATCAGCTATATTTACTCAGCAAGTAAATCTACTGCTAAAAAATATGAAAAGCTCTTCCACAAGCCTGTTTAAAGGTAAGAGATCCTAAACAAAAGAGTTAACAGCATTTGACCAACAAAGAAAGCCCTGAGGGTGGGGAGGAAGAAAAAAACCCTAGGAAAACCTTCATCCTGCCTGTCAATTAGTCATTTTGCTATTCACTGCTGTGCAGCTCCTGAACTATCTTTTTTCACAGATGGAAAGAAAGCAACGCAGGGTAGTTAATCATATTACTGCATTGATCTTTTATTAAGCAATATGCTGAACCTCTTGGATTGTTATTAAAACTAAAATGCGCTTATGGCATACAGCATGTATATCTAGCCTTCTGGATCAAAGTATCTCCTGGCACTGTCACATACTAATGAGGAGAGTTGAGCCTAGAAATCTTCACATTTATCAGGGGAAACAAAATTTTGTATATTATACATTTTTAATGATTTGTCTCAGTCCTGATGTTAACTTGTAATAAATTACATTTGTAACTTATTAAGGCAAATGTAATTTGTAATCACACAAAATAGTTCATGGAAATAGCATTATATTGACCAAATTTTCTCATGTGTTTTTGCTATATTCTTGATGACATGGTGTTGATTCACACTCTATTAAAAATGATCATTCAAAACAGACCACTCCTATTTCAGGTCAAAAGTTTTTCTTGTGCTCTGCTCATCAGCTCATCTCTGACATGAGAAATGCTCTCTAGTCACTGAGGATCAAGATGAGCAGATAAACTGAACTGCTACCAAAATTTTAGCAGAAAGCCAGTTCCTCTGTTACATTTTTACTAAGAAACTAAGCCAGGCCAGGGCCCGGCTCTAAATAGGGAGCTGTGGCCATCCATAGTCTCATTTGCAATTGCAAGCAGAGGCTTGGAAACGGAGCTGCCTGGGTGTGCCGGCAGCAGCTCAGGTGGGTGACAAGGCAGTGGGACTAGTTGCAGGAGCAGTACCCCTTTTAGGAAAGAAAGGTAAACAGGAGTAAAGAATAGGCCATGGCCTATTTCATTTATTAGTGAGGATATAGCTTCTGTTTGGTTTCTGTCACATCTAAAAGCTACATTTATATTTCATGATGTTGCCTCACTTTTTAAAACACCTTTATAGCTATTTAGCCATAATTTTCGCAGTATTTTCCCCATAATAATGCTCAATTAAATAATAACAGTTGGTTGGGGAGGGTTTTTTGAAACAAACCTTCTTTATTAAAATTAATGAATATTCAGATAAACAAACAGTTTCTACCTAAGCTATTTCTCTGGAAAAAAAAAATCTGATTTTATTTTTCTCATTTCTCTCTGAAAGAAACTAAAATTCCACCACTACCAAAAACTTTCAAATAGAAAAATATATTCATTTTTCTTTTCAGCTTTCCTACAGAAAATGTGAGAAAACAAAAAATGTGGGATTTCCAGCACAATCTACAGTTTCATTTTTATGCACAACCCTCAGTTAGGTGCCATAGGACACAGAAAATCTGCAGAGTACCAGGTTTCTTATAAATATACCACCATTAAACTCAAAAGCTATGTTTGTGCTTAGGTCCAATGGTCTGTTTTAGAGGGCAGGCTATGATACCAGCAGAAAGAAACAGACAATGTGAGATGATTAAACCAGCAGAACTTGTACCATAACATTTTCAGTTACATCACTTAGCTGATGAAACTCACCTAAAAGCTGTGGCAATTTAAAGATTGCTTGTTGTTCAATATGTGCAACAGAAGTAACAATTGGAGAATCTTCAGTATTTTCCTCGAAGGCACATCAGAGTTCTCTCTTCACTAAACTGCCTTCAGCCTGTATGGTGCAACACTGCACCCACAGACATGCACAAATGTGCATACAGGAAAAGAGCACCAAGTCAAGAACAGCCTGCTAGTTATGTATCAAAATCAGCTGATACCACACATTCCCATAAATTAATATCATGCTTTCCAGTCATCCCAAGTGGTTCTATAGGGCTGTTTTCACTCAAGTTCTGTTCCTAACTTTAGTCCTGTTCATAGGCAAGAAATCCTTTAAAACATATGTTCATGGATACTTTCAGCTTGAGGCAGTGAGCCTGAGAAATAATACAGGTAAAGATTCAAAGAAACACAACTCAGCAGCTACTCATACAACCAGACTGGGAACAAAAAAGTCAGGTCTTGTAATTTTCATCTGTATGTCTATGACAAAGACGGAATTTCTCCATCAATATTTTGGGTGCGCTTATGTTTCTATCCCTGAAGACTTGTTATTACATACACTAAGTACTGGGCCAGCCTGATGACTCATGTTACCACTAAGTAATACACACCTTCAGTCAAGCTAGGTTAATCAAAATAGAGTAATTCAAATGCAGCATATTCAAATGATTTCTACAGTGAAAGAATGAGCTAAAGGGCTTTTTTGATAACATTTGCATGTGAGTCATTAAGCAGCTGCAATGCTTAGAATGAACATTGCTCAGAACTCCTCTTCATTTTTGTTGATTAGGCTATTGGTTAACAATAGTCCACAAACATTTAGATATGTTTTAACTAATGAATCACTGACTGTTTTTGTTAAAGTTTAGATGGATCAATAATTTTTAGGCCAAGAGTGATGCGTATGAACCTCAGCCATGTTATGAAGTTATTTCTAAGTGGCTGGTCGTTTAAGTCCTACAGTATTGATTCTAGTCCATGACAGACACAGATATAATAGAATAAAGGGAAATAATATTTTTTTTAGACATACTTAGATGTATTAGAAGATATGTAACTTTTTTAATCAGTAAATATCTGCACAAATAACCTTTACATTTTTCACATATCACATCTTCCAGTCTCAAAAATCATCAGTAATTAAAAGTTAGCATATATTTCTCTGTGAATGTCTACGAAAATTTACTGTTTGACCACTTTACTTCTGGTTATACCACCCCAAAACTCAGAAGAGACCCACTGCACACTGCAGACAGGCCTATATTCTAATTTTAACCTTTAAAGATATTCAGTAAGTTTAGTTGTTTAATAAAATACCACTGTATAAATGCCTGGAAAAGAAGAGAATATTTGCTAAAGAAAATTTCATTTAGTACTTATTGGTCTACTCATTCAACCCACTTCCCCTTATTACCATTTTGTTTGGTTTCACCTCTTTTTGAATTTCTTTTTATATTCTCAGATGATACATCATATTTTAGATAGCTTCTGCTGACCTCAGCATGGCCTATGTTGCAAAAAGACAAACAGCAAATGAGTACAAAATAACACAATATAACTACTCTCAACCTGAAGTATTAAGTAACTTACTCCTGAATAAAGTAGAAATGGTTTTTTCTATTTCTCCACAATACCTTAAGTATCAACTGTCCAAATTAATCAAGTTATCAACCTAGATTTTAACTATCATAAATGCTGTATCTAAATAAAGTAAAATATATTTTGTTCTTCATGTATTCTGTCCTCTACAAAAACAACAGGTTTGTAATCTTCAGCACAATGATAATGTCATCAATAAAATTGCCATTGTATTTTGAATATCTTCCTTCTGTAAGCATTGGTTTTATTGTTCTGGTTTTTTGTTTGGTTGGTTTTTTGTTTGTTTTTTTACTACCTATTCAAATCTAATCTCTTGGTAATTCATCTTGAGTTGCGGCTCGAGGGTCCTATTTCTCATCAGCCAGCCAAGTCTGCCATCCGAGAGAAAGTGAGGGATGTTGTTCATGGAAGCACGGGCCATATGGTTGTGCACATGGATCACACATGCCAGTCTCTTATTCTGTCCTTCTGAAAGGACTTTCAGGTTTACCAGTCTGTGGTAATTTGTAGGTTCATTTGCAGGTTGATTTGCTAGGTAGCAGGCAGTGATCTCTAGCACGTGCCTATTCCAAGGCTACTAAGAAAACAGCACAATTTTTCAGCAGTAGTGGATAAAAGAATATCTTCTTCTCTTAAGAAGGTACATCCAGGACAGCCAGACAAATACTGTATCTCTTCAGGAACACAGCCTTTGCCTCCAAACATACCAGGAATTTGTTAGATACATCAGCGTATGCACATATCAGCGTATACCTATACACTTGTCGTTCAAGGCTACCAGCTCTAGAGGTAACATGTTTATCAACTTGAAGGTCTGGCCCTTTGAAGCTGGATTCCCTCATTTGGTACTGGCAAACTCCACCTTGACTACAGACCTCAGTTCAGTCCAAACCAAACTCTGTCATGACAGTTTGAATGGCCTCAAAATCTATGTCTGCATTAGTAAATAAAAGAGCATTGGGGAATGCTGCCAAACACTGACTGTTTGTTCTGGTAAAGCAGAATGTGGCCAGACCAGCTAGCACTTTCCTAAATGATTCCTGGGCATGGGCAGATGCAATTCCTCATGGGGAACCCAGATGTGGCTACCTGATTTGGTGGTTCAGACAGTTGAGGTGTGGGATACAGAAACTCGCTACCAGACCACCAGTGTGAGATAACAGGAACAGACACAGCTTACCAAGACAGACTTAGCCAAAGTAGCTAAAAAAACACTGCCAGATGCCAGAAAATGGAATCTCTTTATCATGATGCCCATATCATACAATCATAAAAGAGTTTGGGTTGGAAGGGACCTTTAAAGGTCATCTAGTCCAACAGCCCCGCAATAAGCAGGGGCATCTTCATCTACATCAGGTTGCTCAAAGTCTCATCCAACCTGACCTTGAATGTTTCTCAGGATGAGGCATCTACCACCTTTCTGGGCAATCTGTTTCAGTTTTTCACCACCCTCATCATAAAAAATTTCTTCCTTATATCTAGTCTGAATCTGCCCTATTTTAGTTTAAACCATTACCCCTACTCCTATCAAAGACATATGTTGTGGGTAGTCCTGTCTTACAAGTAGGAAAGAGTATCAAAAAATTACTTCATCACCTCTAACATCCCTGAGTACAGAGAATATACTTATAGATCTCAAACCATAGTTCTGATCCTCTACAAAATGCCCTTAAAGCATTCTCCCCACCTCTTCAGAGACTTCAAAAGTCTGACAGGATATCTACCTTCCTGAGCCACAATACTGAAGAACTACAGCACGACTGACCTTTACACTGCTTGGACTTTCCAGCAATACTTATTTTTGCACCCTACAGAATCAGTTCTGCTTCAAAGTCCTATGCAATCCCAGTGGTCAAACACGTTCTGGGGTAGCATAAATTTGCGTGACCTGGAAAACAGGTGTCAAACCCCTGATTGATAATGAAATTGAAAGATGTAATCTAAAGGAACTAGAACACTGGGCAGAGAATTTTCAGCAGCCCTATTGAAGCCCTGTTACAACCTGAACTCACACTAAAATGGGTCATTCTTTCAGGGACAGAAAAAAAAAAGGCAAGTTAGACCCTTTATGCTATTGAATTATAGTTCTCCCAATCTATTAACTTTTGTCCTTTTCTAAAATTACGCAAATAAACAAACAAGTTATTCCAAACTTCTCACTTCTGTTCCTTTTGAAGCCATCCATCTCAAAAAGGTAAAACAGATTTTCTTAAAGTTTTGTGAGGAAAGCATAATCCTATAGTGAACAGTGTGAACACCAAATTTCATCCCAGAGTTAATTTCTGTAGCCCATTTATAAATCTTTGAAATACAGGTTTGTAATAGAAATACTGACAGACCCTTAACAATAGTCCTGCTGTAATGAGATTTGTCATTTATGATTAATTGAGGATAGTCTTAAAACATCTTTTCTAAAAGCATCTTCTTTCCATTGGATTTATTTCCCATAAAGCTATATCACAAAAATCAGTTCCCCAATTTTGTCAAGTGGAGAGACACCCTGCTTATTTACCCTTAATGATAATCCAAGCTTCAGACAAGTAATAATTTCATCTGTGTCACTTCAATCAAACTGATGTTATTGAAAACCTACAAAAGCAGGTTCTAGCAATCTGCAGTGTTTTTAATAATGTATTTCTAATTGATATATTGTTTTAAAATCTGTGAAATACAAATGGATTTGAGACAAATGTATGCCTAATTACATGATTGAACTAAGAACGAAAAAAAAAGAATGGTTCGCTGAAGACTATTTAAAAAAATGTTTCATTCTAAATGTTTCACTTAGTGCATTAATACCACTTTGTGAATGCAGTTCGTTTACTCTAGTGTAATTGAATTTGCTTGTTAATCTGTTTCCAAAAGGTGTTCAAAAATACAGCTGCATAAGCAAATGGAATTTTACAAAAATGAATATTTATGAAGATCCAGATTTCCTTATTCCCAAAGGAATGATCAAATTTTACTCTAAATCTTTAAAAAGATTTTTTATCTTGCTTCTTGCATGTATTAGTGATGCGGGCTGCTTATTAATCAATGTTTAACAATGTAATTACAGCTGGTTTTAGTCTTACCAGATAACACAGATTAATAAATGACCTGCAACTAGTGAAGTGTGTAGAAAGGGTAATGAATTCCTTCCATCAGCACATTAATTTATTAGTAATAAACAAAGAGTATGATGAATTAGAAGAATTTGTAGAGTTTCTGAATATTGCAACAAAATTTCCAGATGAAAGCATTTAATCATGCAGTTTTCATTCATTTATTTCCTTTGTAGCAACTTCGTGAGCTATACCGTGCTGGGATTTGCTTTTCTGAGCTGTGTTAAGCTATCCATTGAAAGCCAGTTTTCCAGAGTTTTATATCAGTTCACATTGATTCAGCTCATACTTCTACACACCAATTTTACCTGTCACTGAAGTTGGTGGAACTTTGATGTGAACTATTTAAATTCTTTCCTTATAGCAAAACAACTTAAGGCAGCTGAGAAAAGCACTGCTGAATTAGTCCTGTCTCTATAGTGGCCATAACTGTGTGGAATTCCTTTGGAGAACAATATGCAGTCGCAGGCAAAAAGAAGCAGTCACAGAAGTAGCCTGATTAATGTGGCCTAACAGTTGGTGTAATGGGGTTATCACGTCTATCTGCATGCTAGAGAGACATAACAGCAAAAACCATAAGCAAATGTAATTTTAAAATAATTTTGTTATTTTAGGCTCCTAATGAACTCTTCTGGCTTTTCATCATTTCGATACAGACAGACACCTTTTGAAATTGAAGTTACACCTTTTTGAGAATTGGATAATTTCCTATGTACAGAAAACTGAAGGTGGAGAAAAAGGTAAGGCATCAGTAATTGCATCAAACAGCAACAAAACTCTTAAGTGGCTATCACAATACCCATAGTGATAATCCAGTACGTCCCTCTGCACAGCACAGAAGCCTCTCCTTTTTATGCTTTCACTCCTGCGACTCTACTTCCTTGAGCTGCCCCTCTCCTCAGTTCAGCAGGAAGGAGGTGGAGGCAAGCTCTACGCTTAATCTTCCCTCACTCCTCTCATTTCTCCACAGTCTTGAAACAGAGCCAAAAGAGTGAGCAAGTGGGGTCATGTAGATCTGCTGTGCCCTTAGGTGTGAGAGGGTGCTTCCCAAGGACAAGCAGTACTGCATCTCAGTGAGAATGTGCAGAGGAAGGTAGTTTGAACATCTCCGATCTGACTGTACATTACTGTCTCGACTGCAGGTCAAATTTCCTCAGGAACAACTCCCAACCTCCTAGAAAAATCAGACTGGTGGAAAGGTAATGGGAGAAGAGGTGGAGAGACAGGTCTCCATTCTCACAAAAGAATGCAGAATTTTTGTTCCCTGTAGAATCTAATATTATCCAGATACTTCATCTTGTAGATTTTAATTTTTTTAAAATATCTAGATAAACAACATTTGAAAGCTTTAAATGGTATAGCTCATTATAAGGTAGAAATGTTAGCAGGTAGAAATCTTAGCAGGTGCATAAAAACTGACTCCAGGGGTTCACATCAGGTAAGGCTTAGGCTCACAGCACTTGGTAATTGGAAGCATGTGCAGAGAACTGTTAGAAGAGCTCAGAACCTACTGCGCTTTGACCAACATCCAGCCCTATTACCTATGTGCATCTAAATACTGCGCTGACTTCTATTAGAACTGTATAGGTGGAAGAATTGCACCAGTGATTCTCAAAGCGGCACAGTGACAGAAGCATATCCAGGGGGAACCTAAGGCTAAGGGCATGTCTAAAGGGAATTCACAAGCAGACATCAGTGTGACTGTACAAGCTAAGCCTAAAAATATTCATAGATTTCAGTAGGTTAGAATAGGCTGTAATGAATTATGTAACTGTCATGAATTCTTGCCAAAAAGCTCCAACTAGCATAATGTTGTTGCAATTATGTCAATTCACAGGAGATAAGAGACTGGTCCTCTGTAAACAGTGTTTCGTGCATGAAACTATATTATCTCTACATTCCATTTATCTACGACTGCTGAATTTATGAGGAAATTATGTATGTAGACACATACATATGCATATTTGACAAATAAATGTACTGAAAAGTCTCAGTCTGAACAGATATGGTACAGTACTTGTTTTGAGAGAAAAGTATCTTAAATTAATCTCCTAGTGAATCCAAATTCGAATGAAGCTCTTGCCAGCTGCCAGTAGTTACTCACAGGTACAGTAGAGGCAGTGCAGACTTAAAGCTATGAACTTATTTCAGCTGGAAGGAATGTGACAAACTATGGTATTTTGCTGAGCCTGATTAAGCATCTAAAATCTAGTTTAATTATGCTACAGCTGGTTATATGCAAGACACATTATATGGCAGGACAAAGAGGCTGGACTAGCAGTAAAGCCTTACTGTTTCTCTCTGAGAGAGAGAAGGCTTTCCATAGGCATGCTACAAGACAGCCTTCAGAGCACTGACTTGCAAATCATAGCAAGGGGCAGAGCTTGGGCCAGGCCTGGGGAAGGAAGAATGGTTTGGGACAGGGCTGCAAGCAGCAAAGACTGAGACTGGTCTTTCAGTGCACCAGGCAGCTTTAGGAGTGTGCCATAATTTTACAGGCCCCCTCAGCATTTTGGGATATGAGAGCATTTTTAGCTTACCAAATGAGAAGGACACAAAGAAGACTTAATTCTCTCTGAGCCTGTCATGCTCTTTGACTGTAAATTTTAAGAGGCACACAATGGTGGGGTTTGGGGTAGGGTTTTTGTTTGTTTGCTTGGGTTTTTTTGCTTGGTTGGGTTTTGTTTATGGTTTGGGTTTTTTGGGTTGGTTGGTTAGTTCGTTGTTTTGGGGGTTTTTTTGTGTAGCAACATTCACTGATAAATCTGTGCCCATTTTGGGAAAAAAAATTCCCACTACCCATATGGAATGATTAGGAAGATATATGTCAACAATGAAGTAGGAACAGTAGTGCAGAATTTTTCTCCTGGAATTAAGGAGACTGATTTCTGCTAAAATGTCCTTGGCAGATGCCCTGGTCTGGCAAACTACCTTTTCTCTTTTGTTTTTTTTTTCTTAACACTGGAAGTTCAATTAGCTAAATTTATTTCTTACTGTGGGGCTTACTACAGTAATACAGTAGTTATAGAAATTTGTCCGGAAGTGTACTAATAACATAAATGAAAAAATACAAAATCATATTACCTCACAGACAGCATATATCTGAATTCTTTGGTTTTAAGGTTCAACCTGCCAGATATATTAATTCATTTCCTTTCCTGTAATGTTATTTGAATATTTGGTTATATTTGAAAAGGGGATAAAGAACAAATTTAAGAAGCAAACGGAAATATAAGATGTTGTTAATTCATGTATCACAGTTGCCTTTTACTTTAATGTTTTGGATTGTACTATTAAAAAGGGCAAAAATAAAATTTCAAATAAAATGATACATGATAGCCTGTTGAATCTCCCCAATGTACACTGTTAAGACCAAAATAATTATAGAGTGTGAGGTAGGCAACCGTCAAGAATTACAGTCTGGTTATGAGATGGAAAACAAAGTGCATTAGCAAATACATGGTTGATTTAATAATAAACACAAGAAAATTATAGGATGCTCCAGGATATGTAGTATGAGTAGCAAATATATTTGTTACCTACTGTGGAAGTTGTAGACAACAGTGTGGCAGAAGATTATTTAGGTTAGTCTGAATAACCTAAAAAAAGGTTATGCTGTGGATTAGAAACTCTAAGCAACTGAGCAACACAATAACAGATGAATTACTGTAGACAGCTGCCATGTTATTCAATAAAAAGAAGAAGAAAAGAAAAAAATCAAAAAACAATTATTCAATCACATTGATGGGCTCTAAATTTATTGCAACCACTTAAGAAAAAGACCTAGACATCACTGACAACACTGCAGTTCAGTGACAACTGCTAATTGTGCCATCATTGAGAGAAAAACAGAAAAAAAGCCAAACAAACAAAACAAGTCCAAACTGGAACCATCCCACAAAACAAACAAAACTTATAACAAATACCAACAAAAATAATTTGCAAACAATTGAAGCTATGGTCTTGAAAAACCTGTTATAGAAAGAAACTACACCCCTCTACACCACTTAACTCTTCTTACTGCTACAGTTCAAATCACCTTCTCAAGAAAGACATGCGCAAAAGGACAAAAAAATGATTTCTTGAAATTAAGTGTTTTCCATCTGAAGGAGCTTGAAAGATACTCATTGTTTAGTTAAGAGTGTCACTCACTAAGCTTGAGTAGCACCTACCTCTCACCTAGATCAATGGAACAACTTACATGCGGAAAACATTATCTGAACTGAGGCCTTAGAAGACAACTAAGAATTTGCTTGGTAAATGTACGTGTATTATAATAATTAAAAGAAAAAAACTATTCAAAGGTGAGTGGGTTGAAATTATCCATTTTGTGGTGCACATTATCATGGGGATAGATAGTTAATCTGGTTGCATGAAGGACAGAAGGGGTCCACAAGCAGTGTTACAGGATACAGGCTTATATCTAAGTCTGCATGTACCGTCCAGGCAGGTGTTATCTTGCCCTTTAGGGTCAACTATAGCAAAGACTTTTTGCTCCATTATACGGTCATGTAGCTTAATTTTACAGAGGATTTGGATCATCCCTGCATTTGTATTAGAAGATTAGACAAACCAGAATTGACTGTATACAGACAGTTTGTTACACTATGATAAATAGTAAAGAAATCCCAACCCAAAACTACAGTTGGCAAATTCAAGCCAAAAGTAAATGCATCCTGAATAAAGCATTACTTACCCATGAAGCACACCGTCAGGTGCACTTTCATATTTGAAGGAGATAAGGTATGTAAGGTCTTGTAGTTTAGTGTATCTGGCAAGCATCAATTATCTGAGGACAAAACAAACTTCAGCAGATTAATATGTGTATTACTTGTCAGAAATCTGGTTTACTTGCAGTGGATAATAAGTGGATAATAAGTTTTGGGGGGAGGTAAATCGACAGACCAGGGCAGAAGTAGCAGTACATCTGAATGGAAACTTGACAGTATATGTGAAAGACGGCAAAGAGGGAAATCTGCAGAGGGTTGTATTCCCAAGGGATGCAATTCTTAAATTATTCTACTTCAAGGAACACCTTCTCCCATACACTTTGGCAGCTTTCCTGTCAGTAGTGATGCTTCACATTGCTACACTTCCTGGAACTAGAGGTGAAAGCACTGGAACTCCTGCCATTGCAATCTGTATTTTCTCTTTCAGAACTAAATAAGGGTTATTGCATCTGTTCTTTTATCCTTTCCCCTCCTACCTCCTAACACAGAAGGGAGATTGAGAGGAGAGACACTTTCATGCTCTCTCACAGAAGGAAATAAGGAAATAGAGAGATTGAGACTGACTAGAAGAGGAGTTAATATGTGGAAACAGGAAATCCATTGGGTCTGATTTTTCACCTCAGCTGGGCTGAAAGAAGAATCTAGGACTATCACAGATGGAAGTGATCGGATGTCACTTGTACTGAATAAGAACAGGAAGAAACTAACCTCATTGGAGCATATTGCTAGAGTTTATCTGCTACTTACAACTAATTAACTAAAATATGAATTAGCTGCCCTTATGGTCAGGTTCTTTTGTACACAATTTTTAGTATGACAAACATCCTAGGAAAATTGAAACTCTGAATCTTACAGAGTATTGAAGTCAACAATTTTCTTATATGTGCAGATGCTTCTTGCTGCAGCTGGGCACAAAGACATTCCTTTAACTCATAGGTGAGCAAGAGAAGTTACCTCCTCTCAGAATATCTCCAGATGCTATCACAGGATGATGGCACTGGCTCGTCCTGCTCAGACTTCCCACAGGAAGGTCCAGAGCAAAATGTGATGTACTAACAGACTCTGAAGAATGGTCAATAAAGAGGCGGTATATTCTCCAATGGCTCTTGTTCCTCAGTAAGACAGTTTTCAAATTCAGGTTTATCAAGGGAAGTAGTCTCAAAGGACCCAAGCATGCTTTTGGACCCCATACAACTCTGCTATTGTTCCTTGGGAAAGGCAGAGGCATTTCATGTTCACATATATGTTAAACGTGAATTAAATTTGTACTGTTCTATGGAATGTATTTAATTTCCATTAAATAACAAGATGACACACCTTCTTACCTCTGTTTCTGGACAGTGTTTTTCAAAGTGTATTGAAAATTCATAGATTTGGAAAACATGATCCAGGATCTGTTTAGCAGAGTATAACTTAAAATCTCCCAAGAGAAAATTTGACAGTGAATTTTTATTACCATACTGATATAAGTAAACACTTCAAATGTGGAGCTTTATAGCACTATTTTTGATTTGTGTTAACAAAAATAGTTTAAAAAAAAAACAAACAAAACCAAGCTGACATTTTATCTAGAAAAAGAATTTTTTATATGAACATGCCTTTCAACAAGCCAGTCCCAATTCTCTACAATTTCTTTATGAAGCAATAAAATTTATTTAATACATTGTCTTATTTACCATAATAGAGCTACTCTGACTTATAAAACCACCAGAATGTCTGAAATTGACACTGTATGGAAAATTCGTCTCTGGTCCAGATTTGGAATATAAGTGCCATTACATTTGTAAGACTAAATGCAAAGTCTGATAAAATAATTTATTATATACCTATTAATTATAAGTCAAATGTCACTATGCCACTGAATTTTATAATAAAATATTGACAAAAATTGACAAAAATTGCACAAAAAATGTGTACTTCATATTTTGTAGAAAATCTTATGCACAGACAAAGAACTGTTTAGGGATTGCTTAGATTAAGACCACAAATTCTGGGATTAAGAGACCTCCTTCTATTACTTAAGCCTCATTTCTACCTTTGCTACTGTAAAACACAGTTCAAATATTTTTGTCAAAACCAGTTTTAAGGATTCTTCTCCTGTGGACCGAACCAAGCTCAATACCATTTACAGAAACTATGCCTGAGGCTAACCTTCAACACCTTTTTCAAATTATTGAAATTTTGCTTCAGTCCTGAACAGAGCAAAGAAAGAATGTGTAATTTCTGCAAAAAGGGAATTTGTGAAAACAGAATTTTGTCACCATTTTCAAGCCATGCTCATTTCCTTACATATGCTTGTACAGACTTAAAATTCATCCCATATTTTTTGTATCACAATTTCAGATCGAGTTATGTGGTGAAGATAGAGTTAGCCAATTTTAAGGGGGAAAATATTTCAATATATCTCCAAAGTTTGCTTAGACCATTGCAATTCAGCATGGTGAATCTCGGCTAGTACGAAGTTAATATTACCATAGAGAAGCTTGGTAATGTCAAGAAAGCCATTCTAACTATGAGTAAAAATAAAAGACAGAATCTGGCATACAGACTTTGAGTTAGGAAAAAAAGGACAAAACAGAATAAAATAATAAAGTGACATAAATATCTTGAATTACATTGTTTTGTTTCAGTTAACTATTTACTTTGGTGGTGTCTGAATTGTAACACATTGAGTTCAATGAAGTTCCCAGTTGTTTTTTTTCTTTTCTTTTTCTCTCAGAGGTTTTGTTACCAAATCTGAGGGTTGTAGGCCATTTAGCTTGAGTGTTTTGGTTCAATTGTAATATTTCTCTTTTCTGTCTTTCTTTGCAGATCTGACTCTCAGCTGGATGAGAGGCAGTACGGGCTGTGCGTCCTACAGAATACAATTGAAGTATTACAAAACACTACAAATAAGCAGAGGAAAAGGGAAAAAAAGTCAAACTCACTAATAAGGCTTTCAAATTCTGAATCAATTTCACAAAGATTTAATGTGCAAGAAGTTCAAAAAAGACCTCAACATTAATAGACCCTCTCAATGTATATTAATTATTTTGGTGTGCCTGTGAATATATACATGACTATTTTAACAAAGCAGTACATATCGTATGTCATCTTTATCTCAATTTACAACTATCAGGAAGACAGGGCATTTAAAATGAGTTGATCATGAAGAGGAACATACATTTTTTTTTAATCTCTTTTTTACATTCTTTATACACTCAGTCATGTGCACTTATATCCTTTGTGTGGTTACTATATTTACATACTTTTAAGTACCCTTATATGTATACAGATCTCATACATGTATTATACACATACAATATTAGATTGTAAAATATAGTACAATATTACCTGTATAAATGCAGGTGATGATGAAAGTGAGTGTCTGGCCTAACACTATACGCAGGATATGAATATATCTCGTTACCATTTCAGCCTTTCTGTTGATTTGTTAATTTAGCAAGTTTCTGCATTTTTATGAACATAGTCATTCAAAGAGTGAATACAATTTTATTTTTTTTAGCACATTCTGTAGGTTAAAAATTGTCTTTTTGGGTTAATGATGTTGTAGTGAAATGCCAGCACTTCATGCTAGGAAATTGTGGAGGACTAACTAGGTCGAAGACTTCCTATATCCGTTTTAATCACTGTTACAATATATGCCACATGAAAACCAGCTTTACCTATGAAAATTTGCCAAGAAGTTACAAAATACCTGCATGCGAGTATTTATGAAACAAAACAGCCTTTTTAAAAGAAGATAAGTAAACTCACTGTTCTGTAC
Source organism: Neopelma chrysocephalum (assembly GCF_003984885.1). NCBI lineage: Eukaryota > Metazoa > Chordata > Aves > Passeriformes > Pipridae > Neopelma > Neopelma chrysocephalum. The sequence continues at coordinate 3,857,068 of NW_020897692.1, forward strand.
AGCTCCCCTTTCCGAGTGCACATGCATGAGGATGGGAATGACACATGACAGAGGATGAGAGAATCAAAAGCCCGTACTTTGCCTACACTTATCATGGTATCCAAGATATCAACAGAGCATTCTGAAGGAAATGCAAAACCTGTCATATTCTAAGCCATATTAATTATTCAGCAAGTGTAAGGAATACAGCACATTTTTGAGGCTCTCTCCACACCATTCTCGGAAGTAATGAGGAGCTCACAGGGAAAGTGCTCAAAGCCCATAGTATAGTGGCTGTTTATCCGACAATGCTGAGCATAGTATTGTTATTATTGTTGTTATATTATTATTATTAATAATAATTCTAATTTTGCCTTATCTACCTATAAAGGTTCCATAAACAAACCTCCCCCAATTTAAATTTCCATTTCTGGCATAACATTTTCTATATCAGCGTCCACATCTGCGCAAGGCTTGTTTCAGATTCCCCCGCATAATCTTGCTACAGAATTGCAGTTACACCCCCCGCTCTTCACTGCCTTCGCCTGCTTCCAAGACGATAATCACTTATTCTGTTTACATCGCAATATCCACCCTCCGAAAGGACACGGCGATGCACTTTTAGCGGATCAGTAGAAAACCCGGTCCGTGCGCTCGGCATCAGCCTCGGGAAGGTTGCGCGGGACAGAGCCGGAGGCAGGGACCAAGAGGAGGGGTGCGCGGAGAGAGGAGTGCGGTCGGGGCCGGCGCCTCTCTCCGCGGAGGATGCGGGGCGCCGGCGCGGCCCGGGAGAGGAGCGCTCCCGCCGAGGGTGCGTAAACACCGTGCCCCTCGCACCATCCTCCTCTCCGCAGCCTCGCTCGGGCAGCGTAAGTTTTAGTGTCCATCCCTCAGTTGTTTCACTCGTCGAAGGAGCGAGGGATGGGTTTGGAGAAAGGAAAGCGAAAGGGAGGGGACCCGATAGAACTCCGAGAAAAGCTTTCCCCGTCCCTGGTTGAACGCTGACAAAAGAGATTTGGCAAGTTCCTCTCTCCCTCCGGTTTTACTTTATTTTTTTTCTCCCTCTCCTATTTAAATTGTCTCATTGTTGGAGGATTACACGCGCTTCAGGTTACACCCGACGGGGGGCGGAGGGGAAGCAGCCGCTCCTTCTCCTTCTCAAATAATAACTATATTGTCATTAACCTGCTCTTCGTATTTGGGGCAAATCGGAGACGCGGGGCTAAAAACCCCAATGAAACAGAGGGAAGGGAGCCCGAGTGATGCCAGCCTCGAGGAACTTGACTTTTGTTACGGAGATGCCTCGGGGCACCATCCCGCAGCTCCCGCCGAAGTTTCCCTTTCGGTGGCAGCAGCCCAGGTGCGCGCTCAGCCCGGCCACGGGCGGGCACCGCGCGGGGTCAGCGCCGGGACCCGCCGGCAGCGACGGATCTGGGTCGGGGTCGGGCTGGGGCTGCGGCCGGGATCTCTCTCCCTCGCTACCCCGGCGGCTGCGGCTCGGGGAGAACACACGGAACCCTGGGACGCGGGAGTCCGTCCATCTGACTGGGCGTCCGTCCCACTCGCTAGGACAGTCCGGCCGGCGGCCTCCAGGCGTGTGGGGCAGCCCGTGGGGCAGACCCCCGAACTACCCGCGTTCGGCGCCCGCGCCCGGTGCGGCCCCACCGTCCCGGCTCTGGGCGCCGCGCGCTGCCCGCGGCTCCAGCACCGGCTGACACCCGACACCGCCGCGCGCTCATTGGCCAGCCCCGCCGGCCCCGCCCCTCCGACAACGACCACTCAGGCGCCGCCTCGGCCCGGCGGGCGCTGAGAGCCGCTGCTGTTTGGCCGGCGGGGGCTGTCACTCACGGTGAGGGACGGGCCGCGCGGCCGCTGTGGTCCCGCCCCCTCGCCCCCATTGATATTATCGGCGCGCGGCGCGGGCGGCCGGGCTGCAGTCGGGGCTGGCGGGCGCTCGGCCCGGTGCGGGAGCCGGGCAGCGGCGCGGAGGCGGCGGAGAAGGAGGAGGAGGCGGTGACAAAAGAGAAAGGCAGCCTGGAGGGAGGGAGCGCCGATCTACAAACTAGCACAGCAATTTCTCCACCGTCCTCTAGCACCCACGAAGCGGCGGCAGTGGCAGTTTCTAGAAATATAGAGCTAGAAATATAAAATCACCCCGCTCTTGCACCATGGCTTTCCAAAGTAGGCTCCCTTCTTGGATTATTTTGTGCTCCGTCTGGCTGTTCCACTTTGCACACACGGGGGAGGCACAGGCTGCAAAAGAAGGTAAGGTGATGCGGAAAACAAAAGTTTGCGTTTATTTATTGCTTTTGCCCACGAAGTCTGTGTGGTGGCTCAGCGCGGGACCTGCCTGCCCCTGCCAGCTGCTTGTCAGCCCTCATTAAAGAAAAAAAGCCGAAAGACTTTTTTTCAGTTGAGATAGGATGGAGGAAAGACCTAGGCATTCTCTGGTGGGGGTGTGCGTGTGTATGTGTGAGAGACCGGGACAACTGCCTTTGCTCCCAGGAATGAGGCTTGGGAGGCATTCGCACGTGATGAAACGACATGGGGCTGGGGAGAGCCCTCGGCCCGGGGATCCGCGCAGGGGTGCCTCGCTGTCCCCTGCCAGCCCGCATTCTCCCGAGGAGGTAGGTGCAGGGAGGGCGGGTTACCTCGGTGTTCCTCAGGCAGGGGCCGAGGGCCGAGTTCTAGGGCTTGGGACGTTTCGTGGAAGGCAAGGCACGGCACGGGGCTTCAGGCTGCGGGGCAGCTCCCCGCCGCTACCCCCCGGGGGCCCGCAGCGCTCCGGCCCCTGGGGCCGGGCACAGACCACGGGAAGGAGCATCGGGGGCAGTTTCGTACTTCCCGGCCATACAGGCTGGGCACGTATTTAGAGGATACCTACGGCCTGGCATCATGTGCCATGTAACGTGTGTGCTCTCCCCCGGCGTTGCTGGAGAGAGAGAGGTTTAGGGATGGATGTTTTACATCGTCTGAGGATCACAACGGGGCTTCCCGGTTTCCATCGGTCCAACATTGGTATCTGTGTAAGGCGAACCCCGGACATTTGGTTCCCCCTCGCACAGAGGCAAACCAGGCAGTTTTTCAGATTGATGGAGGTGTTGAAAATCAATTCACAAAGTCCATCTGGGATTCTGTTTTCTCACGCTGAGAAAATCCGAAATGATTTAAAGGAGCGCCCTGCTCCCGTTTGACAGCCGAAGGTCCGTCTCCATCTTCGGGGGAGCGAGGGGGGGACACACACACGACACGACATGACAGGGAAGGGAGAGCCAGGGCTTTTTCAGTGCCTCCGCATATGCATGCGTTTGTGGTCCCCCCCCCATTCAGCTGGATGCGTCAATATTTTTTATCAAGCCGCTGGCATGCAGTAAAATATCATTTTGAGCTTGTAACTGGAGCTTAAAAAAATGCCTCGATTAAAATGTCCTCTGCCCTTAAAAGAAGAAGTCGATGGCGAGGTTAGAGAGAGAGAGAGAGAGAGAGAGAAGGGAGAGCCTTACCCTAGCAGCATCATGGAAGTTTATTTAAAGGGGCTGTAAAGCACAGAGACCCTCACACGGGGAGTACTAACGCATGGCTGTGGGGTAGGGAGCGGGAGAGGGGCCGGGCAGACGGACAGAGAGGAAGGCGGAGAGGTTGTGGGCTGCTGTCCCGCTCTGCCCTGCGGGTTGCTCCGTGATCGGGGCTGCGCCGGTGCTTCGCGCGGTAGTCTGCCCCGTTTTTAACAATACGTGTATGGATGGATATGTATGCATTTATGCCTAAGAGTGTGGGTGTATAATGACAGTACGTTCAGAGAAAATCACCTAGCCAAAGGAGGGTCAGGAGGGGGCGAGCGGCAGACAGGGATTGATAGCGACTACCTGCTGCAAGCGCAGAAAACTCCCACGGAAGAAAGAGCGAGCTTTTTTTTTTTTAAGAAAAAAAAAGTAACTTTGCAGCTTCACCACCGGCCCCGCCGAAGGGCCGGTGGCGGCAGCAGCCCCGCGTGGTTACCCACCGCTCCCCGCTGGGTACGGAAGAGGGATGAGGGGGTGAAGCACCGAAAAGTTTTGCGAGTTTCCTTTCTGTAGCGTAATACAAGCCGCGGTGAGATGCTGGAGAGGAGCGGGGCAGGGTCCGCCTGGCTCTGTAAGCGAAGGAGTGACCGCGTTACCTGCGGAGTTCTCTGCCCGCGGCCGGGACCCTCGGGGCGAGCGCAGGCACAGGGGGCACTGCGGCCCGCTCCCCCTGGGAAGAGCGGGGGGTGTATCCGAGTGCTCGGGGCTCCGTGCCGGGGCCACCGTCCCGGGCGCTTCCTCCCCGAGGCAGTGGCTGCCGGGCTGCAGGAAGTGTGGCGGGGGCGGCCGCGGTACCGGCTCTCCGCTGCCGCCCAGCCTCGCTCCTCGGCCCGGGGGCGCGGCCGCCTGAGCGCAGCCCCGCGCAGCGCCCGGAGCGCGGCTGCGGCTCCTGCGGGGGCGAGAGGCTGCTGCCCCCCGCTGCGCATGACCCCGCAAAGCCCATTCCCACGGCCGCGCCCCCGCGCTTCGCCCGCCGCCTCCGGTCGCTCTCGGCCCGCAGCTCCCCCGCGGGGGCACCGCGCCGGAGGTTCCGGTGTGCTCCGTTCACGGGAGGCTGCGAACCTCGTCCCCCCGCATCGCTTCCCCGCGCTGCAGAACAAGCCATGACTGCCACAGGGCTCCCAGAGCAGGGAGCGGGGCAGCAGCCGCTGGCCTGGAGAGCTCTTCCCTGGTAACTTCGAATGCCAGAAGGAACGCCACGATTCCCTTGCAAGGGGTGTTTGCGAAGCAGGGGTCTGTGGTTTCTTTGTTTGTTTGTTTGTTTTTTAATTTGCTTGTCTTTTCTTTCTGAGATGTGCCCACCCTTTGCTACGTGATGGAGAATTACTGCCAAATAAAAAGTATAATGAATTGCAGCCATGGGGTGTTGTGCTGGTGCTGAAATGGTTAAATTTTTCATGGTATCATTTTTTTCAGGACGATTATAAATGTTCTTGTTTAACAAACCACCACATACAGCATCTGCTTTACTATAGAAAGTGTTACAAAATAAAGCCCCTTGAATCCGAGCTTAATGAAATAAGCAGGTAGTCTTTCTGGAGGGAGACTATGAAACTTCTTTAATGAGTAGTTCCACTTCATTACTGAAATACAGGCCTGGAAGCTACCGTTTTGTATTCAGCTAACGTTCCATAGATTACTGTATGAACCTTTAAATACCATTTTTAGTCATCTCATCTTTTTAGTAATTCACTGACATGTTGTGTTAAATTATGCTAGGAGAAAGGGCCAAAGCCAGAATTATAGCTGTTTCAAAAGACCTGACAAAAGTTGCTTCAAACTACAACCTTAAATCAAACATTTATATATCAGTCCTTAAATGTGTATGAAGTTATAAATAGCTTTATAGCTAAAGATATACGGAATAGGTTCAAATTAGAAATGCTACTAAAGAGTTGATTTATTAGGCTGTGATTAACCACTTTCAGAAGTGAGGTTACATTTAGCTGGAAATAATTGTGATGTGACTAGAACTGATGTCTTTCTATATAGAAATGTCATGGGGGTATAATGGCATGAAGATTTTAATAAGCCAGTGCCATAAAGTGAAGTAATCTGATTTGTGAATTTGAAGTGTGAGGTAACTGCAGAGTCTTTTATTTTCTGTATTCCTGGTTGTCGTTTGTTTACAGATTTACCACTTTATCATCTAAGTATTTTTTTACTTTGACACTCAAAAAAGATCATTGCTTTTTCAGTGTGACTCTCAGTAAGGGACAGACCAGTCCTGTCTAAATCAGTTTGGAAATGTTGAAATGTTGGTGTGTAACTGTTTTAGGCTGGTTGAAATAACCAGCATATGTGAAATGTCCTTCTTATGACAAAGGAGATGGAGAAAGCATGCATCTTAATGACTGATTAGTAACATTTTAGAGCGCTAAAAAATCCCCACTTTGTTATAAGTAATGCAACTGTAAAGATTAATGTCTATCTGCTTATATGTGGTTGCTACATAATCTTTTAATCATCTATTTACAAGTAAAGGTATAGTTGTGGTTGCAGATAATTTTTAATAATATGAAGAAAAAATATTAATTTGTACAAAATTTGTATTCATTCTATCACTTCTTAAAATTCAGATTCTGTTCTTTAGTTTTATATTCCCACTTATTATATTCAATAAACTGTGGAATTTCCTTTTTTTTTCCTTTTTTTAGTAATATTGCTGGACTCTAAAGCACAACAGACAGAGTTGGAATGGATTTCCTCTCCTCCCAATGGGGTAAGTACTCCAGGCAAAAACTAAGTTCCTAGAGACAAGTAATTACTGTATCAGTTGAAAGACCTGCTTTAAACTACTCTCCCTCATACTTCTCTCAGTAGCCATACCAAGTGTTTATGGCTTCTTCATTTTTAGAATGAAACCTTGGTTACAGTGTACAAATGCACAAGCTAATTAAAAGCAAGAGGCTCTTAAGAAACTCACCTAAATGTTCTTGGTACCCTTATGTTTTGTAGTGTACTCCTTTGTGCTGTACAAATGATTACACTGTATATTTATGATACAATATTTTAAATCAATTTTTTCCTTCTTCCCTTAGAAACATCAGATTTGCTTCTGTGGGGAAACTTTCTAAAAATATATTTTTCACTTTCTGTACAATGGGTGATCGTAAACTTGTTTACTATGTTTTCTTTGTAATGGAATATCACAGATTGAAGAGCTCTAGAATAAAAACATTTATATTACAGATGTGTTTGAAATGACATTCCAAACTTGAAACATCCCCAAGTCTTGAGGAGCTTGATATCTGGAACTAGGCACAAATTATGTGGTTAAGGCCACCTCCATCTTGTTTACAAATTAATCTAAAGGCATTATATGAAATGTACCATTGTAAAATACACCATTTTAAAAATTGAGATGTTTAGGAACATCAGTGTTATTGTCTTATTTATTATATGTGTGAAGTTGACAAATTCTGCTTTCAGTCTGAATTAAAAATTATAATGTTATAAAACCCCTTCTTCCTCCAGCCTTGAGGAAGAACATGTTCAGAAAGATATAATGGGTGTATTGTCCTACCTTAGCTCAGTCCTACATTAGCTCAGTCTGACAAATCATAAATTATATGAACAGTTCTTACTCATGGAAGCAGTCTTGCTGAATCTATTGTGACTCCTTGCACAAGCAAGAATTTTGGGGATCAGTCCCTTAATCTTCAGTGCGTTAAAGCTGGAACCAGAAGAGCGTGAAGTGTGAGTGAGGATAAAAAAGTGTAACAAATCCTTTAAATAAGAAGAATGAAAATGTGAAAGTGTCTTTCTTTAAAAGCAAGATTGTAATATCAATACAAGCATAAACTGGAAACTAATCTAAGGACTTCAGAGAGAATGTAATGTGAGCTCAATGCATATGATGGCTAATAACCTCGGCATTAGCATTTTGCACTAATTGAAGCCTTTACCAAGGGTGTTTGAAAGATTAGCTTGGTGGCAGTTATATTAGGCTAAAGTGTAGATAATGAAAGACATGTCAACACATATTACACATGTCAACATATTGAAAGATGAATGTAGAGTCAAATTCAACAGATAGTAAAAAACAACTTTCAGAGGTAAAAGCCAATTTCAGTCAGGAATTAAAAGTGAATCAAAACTAGTGACTGGATTTGTATGTGTGAAAATGTTCAGAAAAAGGTACCTGTAAATTACTGTAAAAGTACCATTTTAATAATGTAAATTTTAATTATTGAATTTTCTAGTATGCAATAAAGACTTCATGGGAATAAACACAGAAAATCTTCTTGAGAAACTTCTGCATCATCGCAGTACGGAATATGTCAGACAGACACTCATTAAATGCCTTATTCAATTGCAAATGCTACATTTAACATTGTTAAGATAACTAAGAGGTTAAAATACCATAAATTGAAACCAATAGAACAGGACACATTCAGATGGAATTGCATGTGTATCACCATATTTTGCAGGTGGACAAAGAAAAGTTGAGTTTTCTTGCTGTAAAAGCTGTGATAGAATTGATTGCTATAAGAAGACTTTAATGAAGTGTGAGCTCAGATGCCATAGGTGACAACATCCTGAAGTACTAATGTTTTGGGTTTTTTTTTTCCTGCAGAGAAAAAAATTAATTTAATGTATTAATGCTAGGGATAACAAAAAGTAGGACTTTTTGTGTGAATTTAGTTTTTTGTGCTGTTTTCCTTGACTGTAGCATAAGAATCTCCCTGATACTAGTTAGTCTCATGTAGTGGGATCTTGACTCTGAGAAAACTCACTTGTGTTGTGTTACCAAAAATAGGTTGACTTTGTAAAATGTATTTTATTTGTTATTTGGTTTTGTTTGTTTGTTCAGTTTATTTGTTGTTCTTGGAGGGGTCTGGGGGTTTGTTTTGGTCAAGGACTCCACATCAAAACCCGAGGAGACAGATTCTGTTGTGTGGTGCATTAAAGTTACTTTCACTTCAAAGATAGAATACATTGTCTAACTGAATATCTCATTGCAGAATCTCTCTTGGGAGGGAAGAATGCTTACACGAAATAAAAAATAACCCCCCTAAACCAACCAACTCAAAGAAACCCAAAGCAAATAGTACTACTTGATATGAAATGGAAAATATGAAAATCAGTAAAGTTTTAGGCTTTTATGCCTTTTATGTCATCTTAGTGGGATTTTTTTTGTTGTGTTTTTTTGTTTGGTGGTTTGTTTTTGGGGTTTTTTTTGAGGGGGGGATGCTTTTTATTATTATGACATAGCCAAAACCCTCTCAGTCCAGGACCCCTTTTTTATTTTTTCTTGTTTGTACTAGTCCTTACAGAGGTGGAAAAAATATTACTCATTCAGATCTAATAAATCTCTTATGAAGATAGACTTTCTTTTATTCTGAGGTTAATACAGTTCCATGTGCAGTCCCTTCAGTTAACTTCATGAGCATTTAATAATGTATTTCAGTCATTTAATACCATATGCATATATAATACCATATATACCAAATCTATATTAACTGTAGGTCCTTGAAATGTGCTTTGATATTTACGACTTCTGTGCATTTCAGCATCTGCAGCTGTGATATATTTTGTGGTGATAACTTCCAGCATCAAATCAGCCACATTTGGTTTTTTTTGGAACAGACAACAACATTAAAAGGATCTCATTTGCTGTCAAATAGGCTTGCAACGTACTGTATACTGTATGGCTCCTGATCTGGTAAACCAGTGCTTTCCACACTTGTTTTGTTGCCGGTGTAAGGAATGTCAGTGGATGTTCCATCCTGCAGAGGTGCTGAGTATACTAGTCCCACAGAGCACTTAAGCACATGCTTACCATTAAGCTCATAAGTACTTTTACTGATCTTAAGCATGAGCTTAAGTGCATTATTGACACGAGGCCAGAGGGCCAAGTGCCATACAAAGAAATCATGGTTGCCTGTATCATGGGGTGAGGAAAGCTTGCCCCCCGTCCTCTAATTTACTGCAGCTGTGTTTTCTGCAGTCAATTAAATGCTACAAGAAATGTGAAAAAAGGTGAGAGACTGATATTGTTTTGGTTACACCTGGGCAGATCTGCCTGATTGATTTCAGTGGAAGGTTTGTCATTGCTGGAGATGCAAATTCCCACGCTACCAAAGGCTGTTAAAGACTCCAGGGCTGCTACAGGCTTACCAGCACGTTACATAGTTGGTAACCCAGAGAGGGAACATCAACAAGACCCAGGCTTTGAACCAGTGAATTTTCAGTCATATGGGTTGCTTTTTATTCTGTATGTAATCTCATGGTTCATTTGAACTTACAACTAAATGAAGTTTGCTCCTCTTAACATGGGTGCAGCCACTGGACAAAATGTGAGATGAGAAGGAGCTGCCGCTTACCTCTTTGGTTTGTAAATAAAACAGACTGTGGCCTGAACGAAAAGGGGACAACCAAAATATTTTCTTGCTTTCAGATTTTTAATTCTGTAATTTTCTCTTGCCTTCTCTCTATGCCACTTTATTCACATAGGAATGAGAATCATCTGACTCATGAGTTTCAGGACCCAATCCCATGCTTTCTACTGCATTCAACTGCACTGAAAATTTGACAAGTTTGATGTACTGTAACATTAGGCAATTTCAGTTTCTAAGACTTCACTGATTTTAGGTTTCTTTGAAAGAGAAGCTGCCTCTCTCCTTTCAGTCTTTGCTTACCCAAAACCATTGTGACCTTAACAAAATGTGTGTGAGCCCAGTGTGTAATCAGAACCTGATATGCTGAACAGCCTTTTCTAAGGGTCCCCCTTTGTAACTCTGTCCATGTTATGACAGTGATTTTTAGAAGTTATTTATATGTGGAAGAGACGTGAAGGCAGAGAGAGCCTACTGCTGCATTAATATGTATTTTCTTCGTTTAGGTGCTTACGAGTATTTTTAAAAATACTCATTAAAAAGAAGGAAGATGTGAGTTATATGAAGCTTTTTAAAATGCACAGTAGTTACATCTGGTGACATACTTCTTGTGTTACTAACTGTTTGTTATCATTTTAGTGGGAAGAAATTAGTGGACTGGATGAAAACTACACTCCTATACGAACATACCAGGTATGCCAGGTGATGGAATCAAACCAAAACAACTGGCTTCGGACTAACTGGATTGCAAAAAGCAATGCACAAAGGATTTTTGTAGAACTGAAATTCACTCTGAGGGATTGTAACAGTCTTCCTGGAGTTCTGGGGACATGTAAAGAAACTTTTAACTTGTATTATTATGAAACAGACTACGACACTGGCAGGAATATCCGAGAAAACCAATATGTAAAAATAGACACTATTGCAGCAGATGAAAGTTTTACCCAGGGTGATCTTGGGGAGAGAAAAATGAAACTTAACACAGAGGTGAGAGAAATTGGACCTTTGTCCAAAAAAGGATTCTATCTTGCATTTCAGGATGTAGGGGCCTGCATTGCTTTGGTCTCTGTCAAAGTCTACTACAAGAAGTGCTGGTCCATCATTGAGAACTTAGCTATTTTTCCTGATACAGTGACTGGCTCAGAGTTTTCCTCTTTAGTAGAAGTGCGAGGAACTTGTGTCAGCAGCGCGGAGGAGGAGGCGGAGAACTCGCCGAAGATGCACTGTAGCGCGGAGGGAGAATGGTTAGTGCCTATTGGAAAATGTATCTGCAAAGCAGGATACCAGCAGAAAGGAGACACGTGTGAACGTAAGTAAACACACAGCTTGCTATAAATTATAGGTCACGTTCTACCGGCTTATTTTTATTTTTCTTTTTTCAAGAGAAATACATGATCAGCCTGCTTTTAAAGTTTTTGGATCGTCAATCTGTAAAGTTCACACTGTTTAATTTAAAGCAGTCAACCAATCTGATTATGGAAATCAGTGGTTGCATACTGCATTTTTAAATTTAAGCAAAAAAAGTTGAAGTTGTGTGAAGTATGACTATAGGTTCAGGACTAACATTTTAAACTGGTTAAGGTGTTTCTTGTACTGCTTGGTAAAGCTGAGCAAGTCATACCTATCACAGAACATTGTATCAATAATGTCAGGTATGAGTAGGTAAACACTTTGTTCTTTCACATGATCTATGACAGAATTATAAGGAAACTAAAATGGAGGTAGTAAAATTAGAACGGGGTGTGGTTAGTAATTGGAAGAATACACACACAATAAAAATTGACTTAGAGATTTGCATGAAGTGTGTAAAAATTCAAAGACAAGATCTTTCAAACAGAATTTCAAATTTTCAGAATAAAGTGTAGTTTCCTTTCTACAATATATTTTTGCATAAAACTAAACTTTTGGCTTGCTGTAGGATCATGGTGATTATTTTAAAGTACTAGCAAATCAGAGACTACTGAGTTGTACTTTCTAATTCAGACTAATTCAGTCAGCCGTGTTCTTAGAACGATACTTATCTTTAGCATTGCTGTCTCTGGGGCTACAGGCATAAGACACTCCTGCTTAGCATGAAAGAGGATGTTTCATTGTCTTTGCTTAGGGTAAAATTAAGAGAATAGGCAGTTTGTTTGAAGACAGGTATTTTCATGTATATTTAATACAAGGTCTATCATTTTTATTATAAGATAACATAAGGAGTTATATATCACCATATTGCAAGATAGGCAGACTGTTGTTGAGAAATGGTGTAAGTCAAAAACTGGAAAAAAACGCTCACAAATCTATGAAGAAGAGAAATGTACATAATTTCAAAAGCAAAGCTGACATCAGTCAGTGGGTCTGATGTGCCTGTATGAGGACTTCAAAATCTGTAGAGGATTAAGGACACCCTAAAACAAAGGAAATGAGTCTCCTTATTAATAGTTTGTCCTCAGGAAAAAAACCAGTTGTGCTGTTGATGTGTTTTTATGAGGAAATTCAGTACAAGGTGAAGTGAGCGAAGTTGATCTGAGGCTTTCGTAGCCCCACACAAATCTTTCATTGTTCTGTTGGGAAGGGATGAGGTCTTATACACTGCAGAAGGTGATCTCATTAGGAGTAATTGTAATGTAAAAAACTTCCTGGACAAAAATCTTTCAGTAGACTGTATTAAAGCTCTGTTAAAAATATTAACTGCTGTGTCCCACAGAAGTTTGTTTTAAGGTTTTTGAATATTTTCTTCTGAGTGACTGATTTCTTTCCTTTTCTTAGTTAACTTGCTCTTGATTACAGACCTAGTTATGGTTAATGTAATTAATATCCTAATGTTATTTCACTTTCAGTAAAAGAGAGGAAGTATCCAAAAAAGAAACCACTGTATGTTGGGAAGTAGGTGGGGGGCAGGAGCTGAGTGAGTGTGGCAGGGATGGATAGAGAAGAAATTGATGTTTGGTAACTGGAATTCAAGTAACCTGTTTATTAAACAGGCTTCTTAATTTCTATCCATGCTGATGTTGACAAAAGAATTAAATGATAACTTGTACTTGAGCATAGTAGTGTGCTCATTTGCAAGAACACTTCCCATTTTTGGCTTGCTTCCAAAACAATCGCTAGGAGAACACACTACTCTGGAAACAGTCCAGAGAATCATTTGTGGTGTTTTTCCTCTTTTCTTTCAGTGATCCTGTTAAGAGTTTCAAAACAAACTCTGGCCCCATATTGAGGCAAGCTAATGTGTTTGAGAGGGAAAAGGTGGTAGGCAGGCACTTGTTGAGAGTGCGCCGAGTTGGCAGCTCCGAGTCAGAATGATCTGGATGACTGTGGTTCACAGTAATTGCTGTCTGTGTGCCATGTCGGTGCTCGAGGATGTTATTAAGTATGATTAACTATTTAGTGACCGATAATACAGCTGGCACACTGATACAGTGTCTGGGTTTTGTGACAGATATTGAGAGAAACTTATCTGAACATTGACACTCATGCAACTGGCTATCTGTTACTGTCAAGCTGTGTAACAGATCAAGCAGAAGCAAGTTGGTGAGTGCTTCCTTAACCCAGAGCTTTTGCAGCCCTATCTGAAGGCTCACTTCTGCAAATACTTTGTACTTGGCATGCTGCATGACTTCTTTGGGACTACTCAGGGCAGAAAGTATTGTGCTCTGTCAAGATGGGCAGAAATCTGATTCTTGTCTCACACTTGCTAAAGCTCTGCTGAATTAGCTTAACACAATAGGATGGTCTTTTAAAGATACAGAATAATACGTTATCTGGCTGCGCTGTAGCAAAAGTAGGAATAGATGGCCACATTGTAGTTCGAAATAGCTCTTCAGCCTGTAACTCCGTGGGGATTTTTGTCTGTGTTACGGTAGCTTGATTGGCTGGCTGTGATTGAGTAATGTGTTCCTTTTGCATACAGCTCCTCTCCTGTGTGAGAAATTTATAGAGTTCAGTTACTGAAACAATTGAATTTTGATTTATACACAACTCTGCACTGGATGTGTTGCCAGAAATGCTTTTTGTTTGGTTTTTTTTTTTTTTTAAGAATGTAAGTAACTAGTATTGCTGGGAAGGATAAGGAAGAAAACCATCATAAGTGATGAAACATATAACCTGGAAAATGATATCCTATGTGTTTCTTTTTCGTTGCTTGATCTTTGAAACTGAATAATCTTTTTTTTTTTTTTTTTGGATGTCCACTGATTACTTCTCACTATAGGAGTGCCAAAGAATCCTGGCCACCTCAGTGGTCTATTGTGATAACACTCATACATGAGAGACAAATTTCAGATCTATACAATACTCACAAATGTAATGTAAAGCAAAGTCTTAAAGTTGTGTGAAGCAAACATGAGGAAACTAGGTGAGCCTCTGAACTTTCAGTTGCAGATTCTTTTGCTTCTGTGCAAGGATGCTACTTCCTCAGTGTTGGTCTTATGTCTGCTGGTATGTGGCGCTAGGCTTAGGTATGGAAGTCGTACATTTTAAAGGATTGTCTTGAAGAGCAAAGGTACCCAGAAGATACTTAGACATATTCAGTTCTTTCAACACTATGTATTGCATCTTTTCTGGAAAAAAAACCCAACCACAAAAGCCCAATTGACTTCTCAATAACTGTAGTGGATTCCCAGTACATCTAACTCTGACTTTTTCTCACAGTGGAATTCAGCTGATATGTTATATGTGTAACACTGCAATCAGTGATTGCTATTTGAAGGACAAAATAATTCTGTGAGAGCTTCTAGTATAATGTATTTTCCATCTGTTTCATGTTAGTTGGGAGTGGAGAGGGAGAGAATTAATTTTATTCAATCAGAGCAGTAGAGTGATATTTCAGAAGGTGGGAAACTTCTCTTAATATTATTGAACTGAGAAATTACATAGATGATTGGGCACCAAGTCCAAAAATTCAAATTCCTAGGGGAAGCCAAATGGGTGCATTTTACTGTTAAACATATTATAATAGCGTATGCGTTAACAGTTGTTTTATTGGCCTCCACATGAGGAGGAGATTATAGCTATTTGCACATTTTGTCTTGGTGAGGTAAAAAGGGAGCTGCAGGCTTTTCTTTCCAGACTTTGTCAAGTGCTGTACACTGTGCCAGACACCAAGCTGCATCTGTTCCTTTTCTTTTTTCTTCTTGGGACAAACTTTTTATCTCTTTACTTTGTGAGATATTACTTGATAACAGATCCAGAAACTGAATTTGCCTTATGTGCAGCATATATTTGTGGTAAAGTATGTGTGGTTGTTTGTTTGTTTTTTCTTGTGTGTTTTGGTTTTTATGTTACTCCACTTAGGAGCTGATATACCACAAGTTTATTAATAGAGGGCAAATAATTTAGAGGGGGAATGTGAATAAGTTGTCATTAAAAAAATGTTACTATGCTTCCAAAAAGCCCAAGTTGCACATATTGTGAATTGGGTGTAGAGTTTAGCTCAGGCAGTGAATCACAAAAGCTGTGGGTGACCTGCAGCTTGAGTAATCTGTGTTGACATTCCTGCATTTTCAACATGAAAATTTTTTGCTTTGTGGAGACAGGGAGAAATGGTAGAAAACTTTTCAATGGCATTTATATCATCAAGACTCTAAATGTTTCCTTTTTTGAAAAAGAGTTACCTTTCTTCCATTTGCCTCCAAAATTACTCTAGGGAAGAGAATGTAATTAGTCTTAGCAAATTGAACCAGAACAGAGAATTGAGGGACTCTGAGTCTTGGCATTTTCAGAAGCCAGTAGAAGTTCAACAGGAGAACATCTCCCTCCTTCCCTTTTTATTCCCTAACATACTAAATAATTTTTCTGTCCTTTTAAAAGAACGGTCAATGGGATCTCATATCAAGTCAAAGATACAGCTGAATATGAACTTTTTCATTAAAAAAAAAAAAAAGGAAATATATTTCTGAAGGATCCTAGCAGACTTCAGAAAAATATACTAGCTACTTCCAAGGTAAAAGTAAGACCTAGCTAGATGGTCAAGAATACTCAAGGTGTTTCTACTATGAAATGCAGAGCTGTGATTTCTGCTTCCAGCCCCCTTTGGAGTTTCTAGAAAGTTTAATGTCTTTGCTTTCATTCACCCTGGATTATTCTGACTGTCCTTCCTGTCAGAGATATAGTAGAAAGATATATTTTCTTGCTAAATCTTTCTTTCCGAACAGTCTAGTGTTCATAAAGAGGATGATTTTCACAATTTATCAGTCTGCTTAAGTAATTTGGGTTTCTTTGACCTACACCTACTTTGTTCATATCCTTCAGCTTTTTGGATGTGTAAGCACAGAGAATAGAAGGGGAGAGGAGCTACATCCACTGTTAGTCATGTCCTCTTTTAAAAGTGTTTCCAAATGAAGTAACATGAGGCCTGTGATCTCAGTGATCAGGGCTAACTATCACCTGGAAAAAATGGGGGCCTTCATGCTTCATAACATTTGCTTCAGGTCTCCTCTACATTGTCTTTTGACCCCAAGATACAATTTTTTTTTTGGTAGTGTTTCTTTACTTGAAATGTCTGAATTTGTTTTATTAGTATGATTATTGGCTGTCGTAATTTTGGTGATACAGCATCTGCTCTCAAGTGTGACATGAAGACACGTGAGAAGTAAGGTGATCAGAAGTTGAAGTGATCAAGTGATGAAGGCAGTCCAAACCAGTACTTCTCATCAATAATGCCATCAGAGTGATCCTTAAAATGAATTAACTACAGAGCTACTGACAACAAGTTTAGTTTCCAGTAAACTAGTTGTTTTGCTGCAGAAGAGCTGAAAGAAGTGAAATAGCACATGCAGGTGGGCAATCAGGAGTCCAGATCCTAGAACCGAAATTGTTGGATGGAGTTGAACGTAGAGCTCTTTCCCTCTTCAGCCTCTCTTCTCCACCCCCCTCCTGCCTGCCTCTCTGTTCTTCTTCCCAGATTCCACTGTCTCCAGGAATTAATTTTATTTTTGCGTTTTGCTAGAGGTTAGATGAATCTCAGTTTCTTAAACTAAATTTGTGGCATGGTTGTTGTTTGGTTTTTTTGATCAAATTCACTGCTGTGCAGAGATTTTGAAATCAAAACAAAGCCAGCAAAGAAATCGAACGGAATCTTAGTAATTTCTTCTTTAGTTACAAGGAGGCACTAAAACTGTCTGTTTTACAGGTCTGGGATGTCACCGCTGAATTAGCTATGGTTGCTCAACAGCTGGGCCGTTAACTCCTTAGCCATAAAGTCTATTTCCTGTTTGTTCTAAATGAAGCTTTAGTTGCTATTTAGAAGTGAAATCTCATCCTGTCAAACCATACATCTTGCTTCTGAAACAAACTTTACTGCCCAGAAGTCTTTTGTGAAAGGTGTGATAGGTATCTAATAGCTTTGTTACCACTTTCTAAGTATAAAAAAATTTTCCTAGATGAAAAAGAAACTTCTTACTTGGAAATTTAGAGGTTTTTTTGTTGTTGTTTTAATGTGTGATTTTTTTATTTGTTTGAGGGATTTTTTTGTTTTGTTTTTGTTTTGGTAGTGGTTTTTTTTGTTTGTTTTTGTCCAGGGTTTCTGTTAACTTCTCAGAATTAGGCCACTAAAAATAAGTTGAAGTATTCTTTGATTTCTGAGTACAAATGGAAGAAGTGACACATAAGCCTTGCTAAGGGGATCACAAGTGTCATGCATTCCATTGATATGACTTAGCTTTTTAAGAAAAAACAACATTTCAGGGACTGAAAAAAGAGAGTTGTAGGTTACATAGAAACTGAAAGTGGGGATCATTTAATGGAAGAACTGATCACAGAAAAAGAAGAACATAATAATAACTTTACCTAAGCTACTTTATGTATCTGTAAAACATTATTGTCTAGATACTGAAATGCTGTTGAAAGTTGTTCAAGAAATCTGCGGTTCAAAAAATAAATTTTTCTCTGAAAATAAGGAGCCTTAAGTAAAGGAGTGAAGTTGAGGATCTTATTTGAAAAGTGGGACAACTGTAAGGAGAAATCTATGTTTGGTACATAAGCTGAAAAAATGCCCAGAAAATTATGCAGGCAAAATATTTGCTTAACTAGATGCATCCCAAACTTCCTGTTATTGTTAAAATAATTGCTCCCCACCAACAGTTCATGTATATTAAGCAGTATTAAATCGTTAAGAATATCTTTCTGTTTTTACTTGGGAAACTGTGGAGATAGTTTTAATGTAGGTTTTCAGTTAATATCATGCTTATTATTACTTGAACTGTAGAGTAAAAATTAATTATTGTTTCTTGACTTCTAAGCATTAAATCCTGGTGTTTTCCTTATACTGTGCAAGCTCTGTCTGCAATGACAATTTAGTTATTAAAAACAATAAGTTGTACACAGTTTATTGTGGATTAAAACTTTTTAGATTGAAAACAAGTAAAACATTTTCAAATTAATATGTGCAATGACAAGGTGGATCTTTTGACATATACTCAATACATATAGTTATTGTGTTGGTTTTTACCACTCCTAAAATACTATAAATACTACTTTGTTAATAAAAATTTAAGGCTGGAACCAAAATAAGAATAAAACAGTTTGTAGGAATTTCCTTCAAAGAATTGGAAAAGTATGTTCAGGGAGCTTCTTGAAAGCCAAGCACTTGACAGGAAAAATACTGAGATGTTTTCTACCGTAATCCTTCACAGAGTGTTGTGGTGTCAAACAGAACCAAAAAAAGTCAGATTCACTCTTTAATTTGGGACTACCCACCTTTAATTTCATAAAAAGTAATCTCTTTTTAGAGGATGGTGTGTCTAATTTCTTCTGTAACCTTACATTATTGTGAAAGCAGCAGCAATAGCAAATGTATTTAAGACACTTCTGTGAGCACTCTTCTCCTTGCTTAGAGAAGCTTTTATCCCTGTGTGCTTCCTAATCTTTCTGCTGCCTATATATGTCACAGTGAGTTCTCTTATCCCTAATGCTAATGAAAAATATATGTGAAAGTGAATAGTATCTGGTTAATAGTTCACAGCAGAAACTTTCTTTTCTGTTGTTATCTTGTGTTTTATTTCTTGCTTTCAGACATATCAACAGTGTGTGCCTAGTGGCTCTGGTGGAGGAGTATTTTTGTATACTTTTCCATTAATGACTGATTCTGACTTCATAGAATCTCCCTAATAAACACAACATGCCAACATACTGGAAAGGGACTGTTCAGTATTTAACACTTTTTTCCTTATTTCTATTATATCTCCTCATTAAGAAGAGATTTCCACTTAGGAAAAATTGTCTCTTTGAAGGTATATGCATTTGGGAAAATTTTGATTAATACTAACTTAATTTATAAGTATAATTCAGAGTAGCAAAGGCAACAAAGTATGAAACCTGTGTGTAATAAGAATTGCGCTCAATTATTATACTTCTAGAGTTCAGATTGTGTCAATGCATGTACCTGTACAGCTTTATTTAGCTGGGTGGCCCTGCTGCCTGTCTTAAGGAGAATAAAGTTTCTCACATCTGTAACAAACATCAGGGTTTTTTACCCAAGGTAATTTGATACTTTAACTTCTTAATTTTTGTGGTTTGCATTAGTTACATGTGACTTTCTGCAAGATATGACTCTCCTGCAATAATAGTATCAAGCATTTTTCCAAAAAAAGTCTAATGGACTGTAATTATTAGTATCTTCTGATATTTTAACATACCTCAAATGTGTGCGATTGATGGGGAAAAAAGGAAATACATGATTAGGAAATATAATTACTGTTATTATTTTGCAATGTGTTTATTGTACATAAATGCAAAAGGTTATTTCTTGATATACTTTTGAAATACACTAAGGCTTTTGAGAGGCTGTAGCAAGTCTAGAGCAGGTTGGCTGAAGATTTTTTTTGTTTGTTTGTTTTGATCAAAAAATGTTCTGATGGTATGTAATAATAATAATGGCCAGTCTTCGCGAACGAAGATCTTGGGAAAGGTCTTTTACCTTTCCAGCCTGCGCAATGGATTTTTTAGGTGAGACACAGCATGCGTTGAACTGAGCCCACCCTTTAGTCCTAAGGTTCATCTGCCGGGGCCAAGCAAGCTTGGACAATGGCAGTGAGGTCCTCAGGACGTAGGTTTGTTTAGAGTGACCTTCTCATAGATGGATGGCCTCACAGGGCTAACGAGCTCCATCTGCCCGGGGGACTGGGGAATCGAACCTGGGTCGGAGAGGTGAGAGTCCTGCATGCTAACCACTAGGCCACCAGGGGGTCCCTGATGGTATGTATTACCATAAATAAACATGCTGGAAAAGTGTAAAAATGGAGCTCCTGCTTTTCACTAAACAAGTTACATGACTGTTTTAAGGAAGTAATGTCTAACGGAGATAACTATCTGTAGGACTATGGGCTGAGACACCATCCCTAGAACTTAATGGCAAGAATCCCGTTAACTCAATGAGAGCAATATCATGTGTTGATATTTGTCTACTGAGGAAAGCCGTAAAGTTTTAGGTAAGTGTAAGCATATACATAAACCTAAAACTTTTATGCTGATATTTAAATGGATGTTTGATTAGAATTTTCAGTATTGTAGATATTGTGAGGCTATAAATGTGTACAGAGAGGTGAATGTAAATGGAACTCAAAAATTCCACTGGTAGTATGTGAGATACGTAATCTCTAGTATAGTTAGTGTCTATACTTACATTTAGTGAATATGATATATCATGCAGTGTAGATGACTGTGTTCATTTTTCCAGTAGATTGAAGTGGATTGAATTAGGGGGACCTCGAAAGTGATCTTTGGAGGTCTTCTGGCAGGTGACTGATATGGTGGCATCATATAGCCATATGCATGTGACCTGCTGTACGTTCCCTTCATCTTACTGTATGTATCCTCAAGATGTGACTGAATTACCCCTTGACAGTTAATTGTCCCTTGACAGCTAATACAGCTATTTTTTCTCAAATGACCATGTCTGTGCTTTAGTTCTAGTCTTATGACATAGTGTACATGTGCATATTTCTCTATAGAAGTCTAAACCCCTGTGTAGGAGAGGGGCAGAATGTCCTTCATCTACTTATGATGGACCATCAAGGAAAAACTCAGTTGTCTGGAGCTTGGATTAATTACCTGATCCACTTGACCTGAAAAGTTAGTACTACCAACCCTCCAAACCTCTCAGTTTCTCAGTTTGTGAGCTAGTGTTCATTTGTGAGCAGTAAACATAGTATTCTTTGAACTTCTTGAATGTACCATCTTTTTTTTCACTAAACTATTGTGTGGTTAGATTTTGAGAAAAAACTACGCATCTCATGAATGTCTATGTGGTGCCTATTTGAATCAATCAAATTGTGTCCACAGAGGGACATAGTTGGTGTTGAGAATCTCATTAAATCTCTAATTTAAAATATTCGTGCTTGAAGAATCTTGGCAATTGAGAATCTATAAGTAAAGTTTATTTTATTCCTAAAAGTTGGGCATTCTGTGTGCCAAACAGCTCAGCTCTGTTAATGCTGGAACAAATTACATGTTCAAAAATTTGTCTGTGGAACATAGTCTGAGTGGGCATCATGTGGCTATGATCACTCTCCGTATTTAAATGAGCTCACTCAACTCAAGCTTTCCAGGTTTAGGTCAATTATTTTTCTTACTGAGGAGAATTTGAACTTGGATCTCTTGCTGCAAATAGGGCATGCCTATTAACCAACATGCAGTCACTGTTAGAAGGTTTTATTAGCTCCTGCTGAAACTTGTTCTTCCCAGAGTCTAGCGGTTAGAACCATTCATATGGTCAAAGTGTTACAGTCCCTTATGTTCTGAGCTTTCTTTTTTATATAAATGTATATATATATATTTATATAATTATATGTAATATATAAAACAGACACACATATTAATCTTGGACATTTGAATTCTAGTGTTTCCAAATGTTTACATATTTTTGTCTTGATCGATTATTTCCACTGTGTATATATATATATATATATGTATATACTTCTGAGGTGAATGCTAGAACTGGAGGAAAAGTTCTGCTGATTTTTCATTTGTTTATACAAGTGATTTGTTTGTGTGTCAAGGCAAATGGAGACATACTGATCTTTTCTCTTGTATCTGTTAGAATGGATAGTTTTGCTTGAAGTCTTAAAACATCAAATAAGAAAATGTAACTAGAAAGCAGGCTATTACATGGAACAGATTTTTTTTAGATAATATTTGGTATTTCTTTTTTAATTGCTATGTAGAGATATTTTTGCAATGTGACTGGAATCCTATGAAAGAGAGGGTATTCTTACTTGATTTTGTTGTCTTGGATCAGGTCCATGATACAGTCTTAGCTGAAATCAAGCACTGAACTTGGATGTTTGATTTCTCATGTTTCAAAATGTCAACATATTTTTTTAAACAATTTATTTGCATGGTAAATAAATTAGATAACTCTTCAGTTTCATTTTTGTCCAATTTATTGAAAAAGTTTGTTCCATACCAGTAGCTCTTCAGCAAAAAATTAACATTAATTATTTTATTTATTGAGTATGTTATAATTGTGACATTGTTCTGTCCTGACTGTGTAAATACACATTTGTCTGCTATAAAGAAAAATGGGCAACTTTGAAAATGTGGGCAGTTTTATTGACACTAACTAGAAAAAAAGAGTAGTGATAAAGTCCCTTCAAATGATACCTAAAGGAAATGGACATTGTTTGAACTGTTAGCAAATCCCAAGGCTCCACATTGGCACCCAATTATCTCACCCATGGAAGTCTCAGCCAGATTTAATCTGCAGCCTGCTGCTGGGAAGTGTGAAAGTATCACGTGCTTAAAATCATAAGCAGGGTTGAAAATCATGTTTCCTAGTGCAGATGGAAAAGAATATTCAATCTGTGATCTGTGACTGTCTCTTCTGTTACTTTCCACTTAAGTTGCATATCACTTAATTTTCTGATTAAAATGTGAAATTCTTTGGCTCTGCAATGTGTATGCTTGTGTGTCTGCTTTAGTTTGTCAGTTGAAATAAATAACCTGTTACTAAAAAAGTCTTGTCAGTGGAATTGCTAGTGAATAATGCTAGTAAACAAGAGAGAGAAATAACATCTTTTTAAAACGCACTTTTCCCTGGGCCAGTGGGAAAGAGGAGAAGACAATGACATACTTACTTTTGATCTTTTATGTTAAAGATTTTCTGTCATATTTGAGATACAGTCACTGTATTGCGTATTATTGTTGTAAAAATCATGTATCCAGGAATATGAGATTCAAAATTGCATGACACAAGTAGACATGAGTGGTTTTTAGAAAATAAAGTGCATGTTGATAGCATAAATGATGTGCAATCTTTAAGTGAGGAATTTTATCTCTCTCCTTAATAAAAGGACTAAATGAAAATGCAATCCCTGTTCTCACAAAACAAACCCCATTTTTAAACTTCTGCCATTTAAAGATATTTTGTGTATTTAAGCAGTGACAAGGGTATTCATTACTAATTAACATTCAGGAGATAACTGACTGTCAGTTGCCCGTCAGAGTGTAGCTTGGAAGAATGTTGACATTGATTGATGGACATGTTCTGGGACTATGCACAAACAACCTGCTTGGGTCATCTGAATACATAGAAACATTACAGATCGGCTCCACATACACAAAAAGATCTTCTGCTTGGGCTGCCCTTCTTTTTAAAGGGAGGGTATTCTTCCATGTATCTTAGACTTACTTGATTTCTAAGTTATGCCTTCACTTTCTTGCACTGTGATCACCAGCTAAGAGTTTAGTTTGGTCTGATAAATACGGGTAACATGTCATTGTGCTGTTTCTAGCTGTGAGTGACTGAGGTGCTTAAACATTCAGGTTGAAGCAATATTTTTGATGTGACTTTGTAAAGTGCTATACATACTTACCTAGTAGATATCCTAATGTAATTTTTTCTTTAGGTAGAAGAAAATCCCCAACCCCTAATTTATATTTCCTTTAAATGCAGAGATGGAAGAGGCTTTTCAATCTTGCAATCTTTATGATCTCTTCAGAAGTGAGTTTTAAATATCTGCAGTCATACCAATTGTCTCCATTTCATTGAGTCGGTAGTATATTTATGTTCAATGAAATGAAAACACCCTTATGGCACCCTCATACCTCCTTTCAGAGGAGGATATAAGCAAGCTCTTAGTGTGTCACATTAAACTTACACTTGCCCTAGGCTGGGTAGGCTGTGTGCTGTGGGAACAGTGGCTGAGCTACTCCTGCTTCTTGTGGTAGGCACCTGCTCGTACAGCAGTGGTATTACTTAGCTAAAGAAACACAGTATGGTGGTTTATGGACAGTGTAGCCCTTTAGAGAGATGATACTTTCCTGTGTAGTTGAGCAGCCTGGACATCTTCAACGTATGATAAGCATCTGCTTCACAGATACTTATTTCTCATAATTTCTCTAAATTTTAATTTTCTGAATATGCTTACAAGTATATTATCATTGACTTGGATTTATTAACTAAAACAGAAGGAGGGCTGCTCGTTAAGGTGATGGAAAAGAACATATTCTGACTGGAGCCCTTTTCCTGTGATTATCCATGGGGGGAAAAACTCCTGTTTTTCTCCTGTGCTATTACACATCTCTGTAAGTTATCTGTCTTGTCTTCTCTAAAATCCCTATAACTTTCAGCTTTGGAAGACACTGTAGTTCCACCCAATCTAGATGGAAGTAGTGTACTGCTGGAAATCCCTTGCCAATCTCTGTCCCTGATAGCAGTTTCTGAAGTATATTGTGGAAATCTGTTGAGAGCTGTTATCATTTCATATTTATGTGTCAGTTCTCTCTTTCTCTGTTTCTTCTAAGTACCTGCATCTGGGGTTTCTTAAAGCTTCCTTTGGGGTTGGCAAGGTGTTCCAATGTGGCCAGTGGAAAAGGGCACCAGAAACATTTCTGTTGTAAAACTGCTTATTTTCCCTTGGGTAAAATCTTGCTTGTTTTATTCTTTAAAAAAAAAAAAAAGAGTCCTTTGAGACTGCTTGTGAGAGTAAGAAAAACAGGAATTGGCCCCATGTCATAACCATCTGTTATTAACACAAAGAGCAAGGGCCCAGTCTTGCTGTCCTTGCTAAAAGCAGTTTGTTTAATAAGAATTACTACAAATATGAAAAATGTGTGTTTTCCTCATTACTGTGGCAATATTCCCTTCCAGCAGTGTAAAAAAAGAAAAGTTGTCATGAATCTTGGTGTACAATCACACAATTGCATTATTTTATATTGCAGTAGGCTGTTTGCAATAAACACCTCATCCAAGAAATATATGTATTACAGTATTTTCAAAAATCATTTCAGCTACTTTCACGCATATTTTTTCATAGTACATCTTTTCGTTTTATGGCTGAGTTATGACTGAGTTTTCTTTTCTAGTGTTTTTATGACTGAGGTAAACTTTTTTTTTGATAGCAGGTAGTTTGAAAATGGTGCCATTTTCCCCTTTCCTACAGCAGAAAATGTTTGACTTTTTCCTTGATGACACTCCCACCCCCACTCCCTCCAATCCCCTCCCTCAGTTATAACTACAAGCGCTACTGGAGAACTGAAATAATTTGATCCATCTTGCCACACTATGTTGTGGCAGAGAGGTAGTTTTGGTGGATGATATTTCCATTCACCTTTATAGGATGAACTGCTAGGTTGTATTGCTTTTTTTCCCCCTAACTTTGTGACTTCCCCCGTATTTGCTATTTCTACCTTAATATTTGAGAGCATTGTTCCATAATATTTAATACAAACCCCATATCTCTGTAAAGGATCAATTTTTGTGTCTTCCCACCCCTTTGTTTTTTCATCTGTTCGTTACTAGTTCTGAGAGTTGTGCCAGTCGCTGCTATATAACTTGAGCCTTGGGTGTTAATAGGGGTCTTTAATCCATGTTCCTTCACTTCTGTCTATAAATCTATGTTAGACAGAACAAGGGTTGCTATAATCCTGTTGATTGCACCTCAGTGATAGACCAGTCCTGTGCTAGCTATAGTGTCTTTAAGGTGGCTTTGAATAATCAGTCTGGCACAGAGCACGTGCAGTGCAGCCCAGAATCTGGGAAAAAATATAATTATGATTGGAGGCCGGGTGTTTCCATGGTGTATGCAGAAAGACAGGAATTGCTATATTGGATCAAACAAGCTGCTTGTCAAATCCATTATTCTTTTGCCAGCAATGTCCGATAGCAGATGTTTGGAAAAAAAAAAAAGATAAAAGAACATCAGTTTTCTTTTTCTTCAACCCTGAAGCATTCTATACAGCTCTGTTATATTTCCTTTATATCCTTTCTTGAGTCATTTTGTCATTCAAATGTTAGAATGATTGTTTTCATTTCATGCTATAGATATGTTCTAATCCATTTAAGCTCCTAGTGTATTTTTGTGATTTTTATTAAGTTTGTGGCCTTGGATTTAAATAGACTGGAAATTCTACAGATGTTTGCATTATTAACTGTTCAAGTCTTAAATGTATACTTTGAACTTGACTGAATAGCCCCTTTAGGATCTGACATAGAAGCATACACAGTAACAACACTAAATTGATTTCTGTGCATTTAGAGATGTAGATTTGAAATACTTTGATTGGAAAAACTAATTCGTCATTTGTAAACTACGTGTAGGACAAATACAGTAGAATTTTATTACAGCAACTTCCTTTTTTGCGTTTATAGACACTTTGAGCTGTTGAAGGGTTAAACCCCGACCCCCAGGCAAGCAGCATATCACTTTCCTTAAAATGCCATTGGGAAACTGAGATAAATGGTGAAGCATTTTCTGTGTTGACATGATGTTCGCCTGTCCGATTGCATCCTTCCCAACAGACAGCAGAGAAGCAATTACAAAAAAAGACATCTGTGCCAAGGTTTGGCTAGCCAGGGAGGGCAAGCTCTTGTATTTAAGAGGTAGAGAATCCAATCGATGAAAATGTCTGGGCCTGTTAGCACCAATAAAGCTGAAGGCCACTGGGAAGCTCAGAGAGGGTCTTTTGTTGCAGAGATAGAAAAGAGGCTGAAGCTGTGACACTTGGGGAGGAATAGGGTCAGCTAGTACGATCATCCATCTTCCTCAATGGCAGCTTTCTGTCAGTTTTTAACCCTGCTCAGCAGAGGATCTAAACCTCTATTGTTGGCACCAGCCAATTCTCAGCCAAGTGTAAATGAAGTTAATATTCACTGACCTTATGCATAGCCAATGAAGGCCCTTGATGTCATCCTGGAAATAATGTTATCTGACACTTCAAAAAGCAGATGTTGGCAGGTTGTTTGTGGTTTTTTGCTGAGCCAGTACGCAAAGATGCATTGTTTAGGCACCTCGCATTTAAACTGATTTCCATAATAACCACAAATAGGCCTTTTTGACCTTAAAACCATAACTTTGTCAATTTAGTTTGCATATCATTATACGCTGCTCACAAAGCCCGGCTAACCTGCACTAAGTGATCAGGGAGAAGTAGCTTGGTTCACTTAGATAAGAAATATATGGGTCAGCGAGGAAATTTTATTTATGCTGATAAAACAATGAGTAATTAAAATAGTTTAAATAGTTCAAAGCAGACATTTTTAGTGCACAATGAAGAACAGCATTTATTTCGCAACATACCTTCATGAAAGGAAATATATCACTGAAATAAAAAATAAAAAAACGCTTTCAGGGGTACAGCTTTTATTTTGAAAGGCCTATTGCAAGCAACAGTTAAGGTCTTCCTTTGTCTCCAGTAATATTTTGTCATGGTGAAACATGATTATTCTAATACTGTTTTAATTACAGAAAGTTGAATAGTTCTTATAGGTTCCACTTTTCCAGAAGTTTATCTGAGACAACAGCATACTGATGATAACTGTGTATTTATACAGTGCATTTCACCCAGACAGATCCCCAAACCTACCACAGATCTCTACAAACATAACGCATCTGCCCTCCTCTTGTGTAAAAGTCAGTGTTAAACATATGTTGCAACTCTGGGGTGAAACACTATGGTTCTTTTGAAGGCACAGTGCTCTTTTTCAGCAGCCTGTGGTTCTGATTTAAGGAAACGTATAAACATGTATCATGTATGGGATGTGAAAAGTAGTTTGATTTGGTTTATTTTTTCTTGTAATAATTCTGGCTGAAGTGTGCCTACCTTATGAGAGATAAGCATAATAACAGTAATAAAGTACAGATGCAGGATGAGTAGTCATTATTAATAAAAACTTTCAGCTGTATCAACCAGTGACCTTCACCACAACCATGTTTTTCCCCTCTGTGTACAAAATGCGGCAGCAGGTAACAGAAATCTAGAAAATTCTCTATTGGTATTAAAAATATGTTTGAATTATGATTGTAATATAGTTAGCAGCTTTCAGGCTGTGATCCATACCTTTGTTTTGAAGAAGAACTCCAAGTGCCATGATTTCTTTTTTTTCGGTCAAAGAATGAGTTAATAGTTGAACTGAGAAAGCCCGATAACTGCAGTTGTTTGGGAGGCAATTATCTGACAAGCTGGCAAAGATGAGAAATACCAGAACAGATCTGCATCTAATTGAAATCACTCACATCTGATCTTAAGATAAACAGCCCCAGTATTTTTGGAAACTATTTTATTGATTGTGTTCTTCCCATCAGTTGTGTTTGTTTGTACCTGTTAGAGAAGTGAACATGTTTCCTGTAGTAACAGATTTCCTTAGAAACTCATCAAGCTAGATTTTTTGGTATGCCTTTGCTCAATATTAACTCCCACCAGATGGGATTTTAAAAAAAGAAAAAAAAAAGAAGATAAATAAATTCAGATTTCTGGATGAAATTTTAAGAAATCGATGATTAATTTTGTTTGAGGTAC
Organism: Neopelma chrysocephalum; assembly: GCF_003984885.1. NCBI lineage: Eukaryota > Metazoa > Chordata > Aves > Passeriformes > Pipridae > Neopelma > Neopelma chrysocephalum. Next base: position 3,885,671 of record NW_020897692.1, read on the forward strand.
AGCATTGCATTTCATTAGCTTCTGGTTATTTGTGTGCTGTCTGTGACATATGATGGTTCAGTCACGTAGCTCAGATGATTAAAAGGCTAATTTTAGTTCGAGACTGATTTTAATGGGGTATCTGATAGGACTAATTTGTCAAGATAAATTAATTCAGGTCCCCAATCCCCACCCCCCTCCAATCCTATATTCAGTCTGTTCTACAATCATTCTGAAAATACCTGAAGTTAGACAAAATTTTCTGAAATACAGAATTACACCCAGGTACTGAACCACGTGGAAAGAGCAATGAGCCAGCGAGCACTGAAAACAATGAGGCACCTTAGTGGGCCTTTAACAAGCCCTAAGTCTGCTAAGCAAGCAAGTTAATTTGTTTAAGACTTTACAAAGACCCATTTCTTCTGTAAGTTATGTTGAGTAATAACCCGATTGAGTCATATTTTCATTTTACTACTCTGCTATAAATCGGTTCATTTCTGGCTCGGTTTTGATAGTCTGTCCCTTTGTCAGGCTTTATCCTGTGAAAAGTGTAGAATGCCAAAAGAAACAACAAACTGACCCTATTTTGCCCTCTCCTCCAGCAGAAATGGATACAGAAGAACAGAAGTTTATTTCCTATTTCTGGGATGAGACTGTGAAAGAGAAATTTGCCTTTGTGAATTAAGCCATGGGCAGATTGATTCATTTCATCCTGTTGGTATTGAATATTGTTCTTATTTTAGTTGAAAGTTTGCAAAATGCTAGCTTTCCATGGGCAGGCCACTGAGGAAGTGATCCAAAAATAATATAAATTGAAAGTGTTTTGTTTAATGTACTTTCCTGTTTGTTTGTGGTTTGTTTTTTTTTCTTTAAACAAAACAGAACAAAAGATGCTTTGGACTAAATGTCATCAGAAGATTCATTAGAGGGATAGGGACACAGCTAGCTGTGGGTGTGGGGTGATGTCTCTCTTGCTGTTGGAAGGTAGGAATCAGCCTGGAAATACCAACAGTGAGTTGGCTGGTGACATTGTTTCTGCTTCTGGCAGTTGTGATAGAAGAAATTTGTAAGGGACTGGGAATGTGATGTGCTTGCTTGGAGCTAGGTTGATTTTGCTCCTGATTAATCTCATCTGTAAGAGGTGAGGTCTTCAATTGCAGATTTTTTGGCTGGTTCTGTTGTTTAGAATAATATATAATTTTCACTTCTGGACTTTGGGCCTCTGCAGAAATAGTCTGTACGGATCCAAGTTCATTTGTATTGCATTGTCAGCATAGCTGTGATTTTCTTTGACAGTTACATCAGTGGGGAAGAGAAGAGCGGAATTTGATATGAAAAATTACTTTGTTCTCCAGAGCTTCTAGAAAAGGTCTTTGAATTCATAGTGTGAAATCTCTAGTGCGTCTGCAGGTGACTTGTACTAATAAAGAATAACCATCAAAACTCTGTTGGAGAGAATAATATTGGAAGAAAAGAGCACAGAAAAATCAATTGTATGAGGAGATAGAATATTTAGTACTGACTCATCTCCCCTAGTCAGTAGAAAAATGGATTATATGACTAATAAATAATCACGTCAAAGAGAACAGTTAAGCTATGTACCATTGTGTTGGACAGATCAGAAATATTGTAAATAACCTACCAGATATGAAATATGTGATTTCACAACAAATAAAGTTTGCCATATGGGGAAAAAATATTCAATGAAATGTACCACTTTATTGTTTTCCCTGCTAACAAGGGTAGCCTTTGCTTCTTTTTTTTCTTTTTTTTTTAAAGTCAGAAATATAATTTAATTCACCCACAGAAAGCACTGAATGGCGTAAAGCACCTGCTGTCAAACCGAAGCCTGGGGATATATCACTAGGGAGAGAGAAGGAGAAGGTAAGCCAATGGTGAGGGACTGCGGACAAGTGAGGAGATGCAATCTGAGGACAAGATTTTTGGCAGGGGCTGAGTTTGAGGATGGAGGTGTTTCTCAGCTTCTACCCTATATCTTAGAGTGCCAGTCAGTGGATGTGTCAACAGGTGAATGAATACAAATCGAAAGCAGGAGTTTTCATCACCGTGGTAGGCACAGCATTTAATCTCTCGCATACCACAGCAAAGTGGTATCTGAATGCTGTGCAAACAGCCAGGGCCTCAGCCAGTGGCTGGGAGCTGCCGGTCGCTAATGACACAGGATCACGCAGGCACCCTTGGTCTGTATGATGAGTTCTTTACTTAGGGCTTTGCCTTTGTTTCATAAAGTCAATAATGCAAATGCACAAGAATAAAGGTGAGGCCTGACCTTGCCCCTTTGAAGTTACTGGGAGATTATCTTTCATAGGGGCTAAGGTCTATTCGCTGCCTCTGTTTTGGTTTTTTTTGTTGTAACAGTTTTCAAAGTGCCTTTCACATGCAGACAAAAGATCACTTTTTTAATAAATGAAATATCAATGGTGAATGTGGAAATACCTTTCTTAAGTAATAAAAAAGGGCTCATTTGTAAGTGCAGCAATATTCTTATTTAGTGGAGGAGAATAAGGTGTGTCCTTCCTCTTCCCTGCTGCTCCTCTTTTCCCCTCCAATGGTGGAGGGTGTGACAAAGGTTACATTTTTGTACTACCTGTACAAAAGACTTCACTGGGTTTTATGCACATGGCAAGAGAGACAGGAACTGTGTAATATCACTTTAGAAAAAAAAAGAAGATGCAATTTGAATTTATGATCTCGACCTAAGGCGATTGGGCTCTGTGCTTCTCATTAAGCAAGTTAGAATGTCTCTTTTCTCTCTCCACCATCCAGAAGTGTCTGAAAAACTGGAAATTAGAAGATGAGTTGCACAAAAGAAGAAAGGTTCTGAATCTGAGAATTTACTGTTGTTTATTTTTTTTTTCTTTTAACTTCTTAAGCTTTAGACAGGCTTGTATAGCTGACGTAGCTAAAATTATTTGGGTCCCCAAAACATCAGGAATGTCTAAAATCATCATTATTCTTTAATCTCTGTGTATGTATCTGTTCAGTCCCTGAATGTAGCTGGATCATCTTTTCAAATTATTTTCTACAACTGGAAGGACTAGAACCCATTTTTTCCTCAAGCCAGAGTTTAGATGGTCATTCAGAAACAACAATAACAATAAACCATGTGATTCTTAGAACCAGAATATAAAATAGATTATCAATTGTTTTAGGATTATGAATTTAAAAAGAAGTAAAAAATTAGTAACTTCACATGCTCAAGTATACTTACATTGTGAAGTCCATGGTAAAACCCTCATTTAAAACAATTGCAAAGTTCTTTTTTTATATTTGGTCATATCAGTTTGGATTTTTTTTTTTTAACATGCTTTTAGTTATGATAAATCAATGTATCCTGAATAAGTAAGCCAAGGATCTTAGTTAATGTCAAACACCAGAGACAGGACTGCTTAGGAAGTTGTGATAGCCTAATCATAATGAGTTCAAGCAACTTTTGCCTGTATGAACCTATCATTTGCAAAGTGTCTCCAAGTGTGGGAGAATATTTATTTGTTGCATAGGTATAAACAATGACAGAATTTAACTTGTGGAAACACTGTTACCACTGATGAGGAATGGGGAGGTGAGAAACCCCTTTCGGGCTTTGAAAGTTCCAAAGTGAAAACTGAGTTTGTATTGCTGGTGAATAGCAAACCCATCCTTTTTCTTGCAAACCAGGCACATTTCCTGCAGAATTCACCATTAGCATGGATGGTTGTCTCTCTCCCGTATGACTGAAGAGGCCCTTTTGGAGTGAAATCTTGCTACTGCCTGCATGTATAAAATACTTACAACAGCCAGACTGCAGAGGACTTAGAGCACATGAGATCTGGCTCTTTCACAGCTCATGCAGCACATCAGGGAGCACAGGACGTGCATTCCAATGTCTGTGTAATTGGAGTCTCCCTATGGGTAAAATTTAGGTTAAGAGTGAGGAAATATCCTTCTACACTGAGCAGCAGAAGGTTTCTAGTCAGGGCACACCTGTTCCTCCGTGCTGAAGAGTGCAGGATAAAACAGGAATTGTTGGTGCAGAACAAGCACGTCAAGGGGAATCCAGGTTTTAAACTAAACAGGAACAAGTCTTATTCTGTTTGCATGGTTATAATCAGGAACAACTGCCTGTGAAGACGGCAGCGATCCTCAGCTTGCAAATCAGATGTTTATCTATGAGTTCCAGTGTCTGGTCTCTTTGCCACTGACTTCTAAACGGGAATAAATTGTTGGATATGCAATAGCAGTCTGATTATTTCAAAATTGTATTCCACTGCATTTTCTATTTTGCATGTAATTTTTTACTTCCACTTTAGTAATGCACAATTCTCTCAGTATGCAGCCTTAGAAGTTTACAGCCTTGCTGCTGCCCATTTATGTTATGACCTCTAACGTTCCTGGAATGATCAAATACTGCTCTTGCTGAATTAACTGAAATACCTCATCAGTCACTGAATTTCTTTGCACCAACAGGGAGAAACAGAGAGAGCAACTTTTAATTCTGTGCTAAAATTAAAGTGCAGGAATTCAGTAAAGTTATGCTGGACAATAAAATAAGTCTGAATTTGCCTCATTGTGTGAAGTGCCTCTTGCCAGCTCTTGTAGTGTTATCATGAGCTTTATGCCTACTAACAGCATCAGCTCCTGGAGAAATACATTTCAGTTTTCTGTTCTTGAATTCTTTTAAGGGTAAGCTGTTAAACACTTCTGACATTTGACAAATGCTGTGTAGTTAAGGATACCAAAAGAAAATAATAAGTTATAAGGAACGATCAAAAAAGAAAAATGGAAATGTTCATATTTTAAAGTCTTCAATGCCAATAATAAGGAGAACGTCCTGTAGTTAACCCTTCTGTATGCCCATCATTCATTAGGCAGGGAGTTTAAAGATTTTTGTTGAGATGTGTTTTTCAGACATGGGCTATTTGTTTAGGGCTGTGTGCGAGAGTCCAAAGTAATCTGTTTGCTCCAGAGGAAGAAAGTAATTCCTTCTGGGGAGTATTATTTTGAGACTAAGAGAATGGTTGTTCTTCTATTAATAAAACACAGTGTATTATGTTTGTGCTTGTCCTTGCTACTTTCAAAGAGGCATCACATTTAAAGTCATTAAGAAGTCATTGATACATTTATTCTCACCACAATGCACTGATAGTATTCAAAGCCGTTAGTAGCTGGTATTGTGCATTTGCAAAAAGTTGCAGTGCTGGGTCAGCACACATGATACTTGTCTGTGATAAATGAGAAATATTAACATATTAGACCAGAAACAGATTAAAAATATTTCTAGTGTCAGCTTTCTGTTTTACATTTCACTTTCCCTTTTTTATGTTGCTTCAATCTGAGGTAGGTCCTAATTAGTGTATCATATGGACAATTTTACATTATTATTTTCAGTTAGAAACGATGATTAAACATACTTGGGCAAACTTACAAAATGAAGTAATGTAGTAAAAGATAACCCTCTAACATGATCAGAAGTCTCATACTCTGCTTTTCTGCCTCAGTAAGCACAAAGAATTAATAGAATCTCTGTGTGTTGCTAGAAATTCAGAAAAAAACAAAATGATATGTAAGTTGGGGACAAGCAAAATAATTTTCTGCCTATTTGTAGAATTATCTCTCTTAATTTGGCCACTGGTACAACTAATAAGTTTCTGAAAATCATAAGCTTTGTGAGCAAAATATCACTTTATGCAAAATATTCCAATTTATGCATGCTTTTCTGCCACCACAGCTTATTTGCATGAAATAGGTTCATCCATGTTTCCATGAAAACAAATGCCAAACCTCCTGCTGAATTTATTTATCAAGCATTGCATAAAAACTGGATGCCATTTTCTGTTTTCAGCTATTCCCACTGGGTTTTTGGTAGTGAAAGTTAAAAGGTGAAATTTTGGCTTTGGTGAAGTGAATGGTGTGAATCTTAGTTTAACTGGACCAGGAGTTGACCCAAAGTATTCCGCATATTATCTTATATTGATTTTCATGACAGCTACTTGTGATGTCACAAAGCAGAGTGTGCATAAGACAGAGATCAAGAGGAGGTACATTTCTAAGCATTGTAGAGAATGATTTATTTTAAACATGACCTGGTGTAAAAGAAAATAAATGGTGGAAAATCAGTGATGTTTAAAGGTATTTCATAACTTACTATTAGAAAGAGTTGGTATTTTTATTAAGCAATGGTAAAAAGGAGAAGGAAGCTTAAAAATTTCTATGTGATTTTTAGCATAATTATAATGACTATCTACATGCACCACTTCCTATACTAAATTTTGATCTGAAAAATGTACAGGACACTGACCAATATAGGATCAAGTTTTCTCTTTCTGTTTCTCCACTATTACAGGAGAAGTGAACCTAATCAGACGTGACTTGACTTTACATCTGTGCAGGAGGTTATCCCTTGTAAAAGGGTAGAGTTGTGAATGAAACCTTTGTCTTCAGCTTCCTTGTAATCCTGCAGTACAGTTGAGCGTGTTAGCTCAGTTGGAATAATGTACTGATTTTCTAAAGATGAAAAATAAATTAAACCCTTTCCTCTTTTTAGGTTCCCAGTGCTGTACTTCCTTAGATTTCACGCTACCTGCCTTGGGTTTAGCAACTCTGATTTCAGTCTGTCACCTTCCCAGGCTAAATATAAAAAATGGTACGCTCCTCTCCTTGAAGGAGAATATTTTAGAAATGCAATCCCAGTGAGAGTGCTGTTTTGTAGCAGCAGGGATTCTTTTTTCCTGTCATTTTCTTAATTTGGTCTCTGTTTCAAATCTTTATCAGCACCTGTCCTTTTAAGGAAATAGATTAAAATGTCTGAGGGTAAATGGAGGATTGATTTGGTGTGAACTTACAGCTTCTGTGTATTTACAACGCATGCAGCTATGAACAGGCATACCACATGCTTTCACATCCTTACTGACTCTTAACTGCTTTGCTTCCTTACCTTTGTGCATGCTGATTTTAGTTCTCCTTTCACCATATTAGGCATAAATTAAGTGTATATTTGAAAAGAAATTCTATATTTTTTTAGAATAAGGAGCATGTGAGATTGTTGTATGAAATGCTGGATCATGCAGTCCAGGCTGGAGAGGGGCTATCGATTATAAAACTGTGGAGGTATAGAAGGAGTGAATACTGAAGATATTTGGTTTGATAAAATGATAACAATATTCTGAAATATTACAGAATATATTGCAGTAGCTCAAATATATTGATGACTGTCTGACTAGGTTAGAGATAAAAGCAGTAGACATGCATTTGCTCTGCTTGCTCTCATTTAATTTCATCATAGTGAGTCACATAGGCATCAAGATTTATATGTGTCTGATAAGTAGTCGGGGAGAGAGTGCTAATGATGGTTGTAATGCTTTCTAGAATTCTATTTCTTCTGACTTTGGTTGACATTGTGACTCTAAATACTGCAGACTCTGTAAATTAGTAAGTGGAAGACAGAGTGGGGGACAAGCCGCCTCAGAATTCACACCATGCTCATCAATATTTAGTCATCCACAGGTTGATTTTTTTAAATTTCCCCCCACCCCCTCACCCCATGTCTGGACAACAGAATGCATGGCCCACAGGGAATATTTATCAGATTGGAGTGTGCATTTATTGGGAGAAAATCAGGGAAAGTAAGTAATAAAACATGCTGAGGGTTTTTTTGTACATACAGGGAACTTATAACATTTATCCTTCAATTCAAGGAAAATCCTTTTTCATCAGTGATCAGTGCAGAATGGAGAGATTTGGCTGAGTCTTGCTGATTCACACGGGACGACTGTCTCTAGCATAATCTGTTTCTGATGATGGCCCTAGGACTGACATGACAGATGCTTGGAAAGCTGCTGTCCCTACTGCCGCTGTTGTTGACACCATTGCAAATTCTTAAAGGAAAGTTGCAATGAGTCTTACTCTAGTTGAAAAAAAAGACCCACGGTTAAAAACAAGGCAGTCTTTTACAGCCTGATCCTATGGGATCTCTCTTGCCATCATGTGCTTTTGGACAGTCTTAACTGTAGGTATTGTGAGTTGAAGGTCTTCACCTCTTTAAATGACTGTTGGTGTTATAGGAAAATTTGGAATATTATGAAGTGTTTGCACATCTCTTACTGTCTTCATTTATATGACTTAGGTGTCTGCTGCTGCTGTAGCAGTGGTCCTTAGAGGAACTACTTTTCCAGGACATGAACAAAGGCAGGAGTGACAGTATTGCAGCTAGAAAAAAACATGGGAAAAGATATCTATGGGCAATTTCCACTGCTCTTAATAAGTAGCAAGAGCAAGTACAGCAGAGAAAATCAATAAAAGCCTCTTGTCTACCTTCTTACCTCTGCAGCCCTCTCCTGAAATCCACAAGAAAAAAGGTGCAGGAATAAAGCATTTGTCTTCGATATGCCTGTCTGTTAGGTACATCCTATGGCTGACAGCAAGGCTGTTCTCAGTTTTATCATCTCGTTCTTGTTTTGGTGGAGAAGAGAGTCAATTATTCATTCCACTGGCTGTTAGAAAGTATTCTCTATTCTAGAGATATTTTCCTTTGACCATTTTAAATTCTGAAATTGCACAGATTTTACTGAAGGCTGTTGTTGCTGTTTAGGGTATTAATGCCTAAATGTTTCAACCAGACTTTAAGAAGAGGAATCAGTTGATTCTGAGGTACTCCTGTCCATATGCTGAATGGGAATATATTCCCTCTTTACTCCTATTTTTCATTATTTAACCTGAGAAGATAGAGAAAACAAGAGAAATTGAGTTGGCTCCGGTCACAAAGTTAAGTGCCAAAGTGGGGAATACATCCAAAATAAAAATTTAGACTTAGGACCCTTGTTACTGAGCAGTGCTCCTTCTAAATAATTTTCTCCCGTGAAGAAAACTGCTTAGCCTGTAAAACTGGACAAAACACCTATTGTAGTTAACAAAGAAGTAGAATGAAATCTCAAAATCAGGTATGGATTTGTTCCACTTCTACTTTATACTTCTGCTTAGAACAGAACAGAGCCATAAGACCTAAATTTTCAGGCCGTACTGTACCTCATCATGACTAATGAAATTTAAAAAGAATAGGGTATCCGCCTTTCTGCAGCTCTTCATATGAAATCTAATTTGATGGCTATCATCACAAAGATACAAAAATATACATTAGGCTTATAGGTATTTGCATTAAATAAGTTTGAAGTAAAACCTGTATTTTATGTTTGGCTCTATTGCCGTCAGCTGGAACAACGTATGAAAAGAATGACTAAACTTCTCTTTTTGAACACTGTTCATGATGTGACATAGGAACATTGCACATATATTGTTGTTGGCTTGGTCACTTCAGAGTAAGAGCCTATGAAGACAGACCCACTGAAAAAGTATGTTCCCTAATGTGGGAATAGGAATTTAAAATTGGCAGACAGGTTTGGTGTATTCAGTGCCAGGAATTAAAGCTGAAGAAGACAAGGCAGTAAGATGTCAGTATGCCTAGAAGAACAGCATACACATTCTCTGATATAAAAATAGTAATCTAGAAGAGATAAAATGAATTACCATGATGACAAATTACTGTGCTCATCTTCTAAGCAACTTATCTGTTGCCCAGAGAAGCTGTGGATTCCCCATCTCTGGAAGTGTTCAAGGCCACTGGTCTAGTGGAAGGTCTCTCTGCCCATGGCAGGGGGTGGGAATGTTGGGGGGGATTGGAACTGGATAATCTTTAAGGTCATTTTCCATCCAAGCTATGATTTATGATTCCTTCAAGGAATAGGTACTTCAAGGGAATATTTTCCCAAGTTCATTGAAATTGAAAATAATTTTATTTAAAGAAATGGAGAATAAAGAAAGTGACTGCAGCTTTAAACTGGTTTTGGTACAAAAGGAAAACTAAGGAGATAATGCAGATGTATGGATTGCCAAATGTTGTATTATTCTTTTATACAGGAAAATTACCTTTTCCCACCCCATTGATATATTTAAGTATGGCTACAGACTTAATAAAGTAGACCTACGCACTACGGAATTAAGGTAACTACAGAAATTTAGGAACTAAAAGCAACAGAAGTTTGCATTGTCTGTTTGACCTTCATGAGAACAGCAGTGCAATCAATCTTTTAAGTCTAACAGAACTGGTATAAAATTTGAGCAGGAGACATAAATTTTGCTGCATATGTAAAGAGCTGCATGTAAGTGGACTATATACCTGTCAAATCTTTAGCTGAACAGTATAGACTTAGATAATACCACAAGTCAATCCCTTCCTCAAGTTTTGTGTTATTGGATTTGATTTACTAGTAAAACCACTTATACTCTACCTAATCTTGCTTTCTGGGTCTCTCTGACGTTTTCCTTCGTCCCCTGTTCTCTTCTGATTTTCTCATCTGAAAGAGGTGCTTCACTTTTTTTTTTTATTGGTGGGAGCTACCAGCATGACTTGGCATTTGTTGTCTTCATTTGTAAGATTGAGATATTTTATGGATTTTTTGGGGTTGTGTTGTTTTTGTTTTTTTTAAGCAGGTCAGAACACATGAACTCTTTTATCTATGTAAAATCTTAAGTCTGCCAACCTGTTACAGAGTGCGACAAAGGAAAAAGGAGTATTTTGTTTCCATATGTCAGTGGACGTAAATTGCTTAAGCAATGTCAGGAATAATTTATATTAAGTTTTAGGACAATTACTATACGATCGATTAGACTATGGGCTTTGCTGCCAAAGGCTGTTGTAGAAACATCATCACAGAAAAGGTCAAGTGTCTGTATTTCTAAATTTTACAACAGTAGCCCTTAATTCTGCAGACCGATTACGGCTAACAGAAAATTTTATAGCAGCTTCACTCCAAACACAAAGCAGATGCTGTAAGTGAATTCAGTTAAAAAAAAAAAAGAAATAAGAAAAAAAAGCAATCAGTATATCAACCCTAGCAATGCTTATTTTCACATTAAATTCCATTTCTTTTTCACTAGCTCCCATTATCAGACTTTGATGAAACAGTTTTGTTTTGATTGCTAATGCACAATATGTCCTACATTCAGGACTGAAGGAGGATGAGTGAAAATCCAACACAAAGTATGGGCTGTTTGAAATCTCTGATACTACTGGAAAAACTTAAGTGCAGAGTGCAGATTGGAGGATATGTTGGTTTAAGTCCATCTAGAAGTTCTTGTTGGAAACCTTACTGTTTGAAAACTGGCATGCCTGGAGTGCTGATGTACATTTGGGCTCATTCTTGCAAATAATGTCCAATAAAGTCACTCTGATGTCAGAAGTGTTTGCACACATAGTCAAAACCTCTCTCTGCGTTTGAGAAAGATTTCAGTGAGCTTTGCATTGCTTTTACATCTTAGAGCTCCTTATTCTGAGTGGCATTTTGTTTTGACAAAGTTAACAATAATTATCATGTCTTAAAATGTGCAGCTTAAATGCATATTAGAGTTTCAACCACTTACAGGCCTTATAGGATAAGGAAACCAAAAGGGCACAAAAATGCACAAAGGTGCCTTAGTAATTCAACATAAGAATTAGTGGCTGGGCAAAGGGGTTGGCACACTTTGTAGTGCAGGGAGTAGCATGTTAATTAGAGATTCCCCAGAAGACATCCCCCAGAAGAGTCCATAATTAATGCTTGTTGTAGCTTCATGCATATAGTGGCAATAAGCCCAATATATGGCTTTTGCATCTGCTATTTCAATGTCATACGTTAGTTTGTTCCAAAGTTTGAAGAAAGATGAAAGATGAAAAGAAAAAGTTGTTTTTTTTCTTTCTCTTAATAATCAATGTGTACTTGATAAAGTCTTTAATACCATTCTACAGTCACTAATAACTGAGCATGTTTACTTGTTCTTGGTTCACCCAAACTATTTACTACTCCTACCATTCATCTTTGGCTGCATGATAGGCCAGTAGAGAGAGTTGTATCACTGAAATATGAATGCTCGTGAAGCATGCACGGGTATATATGTGCCCACAAATTAAGATTCTTCAACTGTGTGTCCTATCTGTACTGCTACTGTAATGCAGGAAATTGCCAGCTAGTGTTTGCATTCATATGAAATTAATTTTCATCACCATCCACATAAACATCATAATAACCTAACATAGTCATAAACAGCTTGACTGCACCAGTATTTTTTTTTGAATTTTGAGAACTAGTTAAAGTACACCAGTTCTTTACTCAAAAGCTCAAATATGCAAACCTCAGCTGGATATCTCATTCCCTGTAGGCATACATTACTTATTTCAGTACAGTCACCAAGATTTTGTGTGACAAGCTATAGAAAGCTCTACAACACTGTGTATGGATCTATTTGGTACTTGATAGAGGCACCTATATTAAAGAATTGTGGATAATCTACTGTTCTAATTTCTCATCACTACCCAGCTATCATAGGATGCCAGATGAACTTATTGCATATGAAATCAGGAGGTATTTTATGAGGCTATGCAGTTGGGTGCCATTTGAGGATTACTGGTAATTCTTATGACTGGATGCTCTATATGTTGGCATGCCAGGACAAGTAACTTAGAGAAGGATTTATTTGATGCTCTTGACTGGAGAGCAATTCCACTGACCATTTCCAAGACGCTATGGTTGGGTTTGTAAACATTGTTTGTCTGGTCTTGTTTGAGGTGGTGTGTAGTATGCAGAACATTTGTGTGGGTTGACAGATGTGATACAGACGTCACAGAAGACCTATATTCTTTTGGACCATTAGCTGAGAACCTCGCGGGATAGCCTTCAGCAACTGAGAACTGAGTCCAGGGTCTCCATAGACTCCAATGAGAACGAAGCTACACATTACACGTGTAAGCACTAACATATTGACACTGAAATTTAGGTGTTGTAATCTTGGGAGAAAACACATCCTGAATATATTTAATCTGTGGCCTGTTGTAAACTGGGCAGTGGAGATCAAGAGATTAATTTGGATGACTTCTCTAAAAATATTCATGCTCTGTATCACATTGCTGCAGTTTTTGTTGATGTTTCCCTTCCCAATAGCCCCTTTTTTCCCTGCTGAAGCCCTCAAGGGAGACTCAGGATGCCCAAGTCCCAGTCTGACTTCATATTTAAATTCAGTGTCAGAGTTGGCCAACCTTTTTCCTTTGTATAGCTTTCCTGTCACTGCCTCAGAGGAGACCCATTTGAGATCAGTGGGTCTGCTGGACTGGTGTGCGTGCTGATGATAAGGACGTGGGTTGTGTAATGGAAATGCATCTGGCTGAGCGATTAGAAAAAGTTGGGAAGGGGAGGAACTGAGCCCCACATGAGGACTGCATGCCTGTTCTGTTTCCCATTGTTCAGCCCTATTCCTTGGCTCCTAATGGACCTCCGTAGCCACTTTGCTCTCTGCATTTGTTCAGTTTTTTTTTATTATAAAATTAACTTCATTTAAATTACTTATATTTAAATTATATTTAAATTATATTCAATTACTTCTATTTTTTATCATTCAGAAAAAGACTTTAGTATTTAATGGAGAAAATTGGAAGAACGGGGGAGAAGGAGAGCCATACTAGGGGACCCAGATGCTTTTGGGTAATGTAGCAGAACTGAAGATGGAAATGTATTACAGGCCAGGAAGATATCAGGGAATGCTTTCTATCAGTGGCACTGTCTGCTGTCCCCTGGGCCATTGCCATGACTTTCACACCTTCTTGAGTTATGTTTTATTTCTTCCTTGGCAGTCCCTCCATTTGAGAATGAAAAAATCATTTTTGAATAGAGCTGCCTAATTAAAAGCCTTAAATTCCATCCTAAGTGGAAAACTAAATTCTGCCATGGGCTGTGATGGCACTTCCCTAGCATGGACAGTTTCTTCTGGGAACTGCATAAACCTTATGCAAGGGCAAACTGGGCCTCCTTGCCTGTTAGTGAACTTTATATAAATTCGCTTTTTCTCCCCCCCGACTTACATTAACCATCTTTTATTTTCTTTGCTTTTTTGTTTTCTCTTTGGTTGTGACTATAACAACCTGCTTCCTTCAGTATTTTTGTTTTGATTTTTCAGTATCTTCCTCTTTTTTCAAAGAAGTATGCAGTTTCTTGAGAACCGAGGAACCAAGACCTATAAATTTGCCTTTCTAACAAACTACACAGAGCTGTTTGAAGAATTACTTGCAAAAAAAATCATTTGAGTTCCAAATTGTTCACAATTAGGATGGTGAGTCACTTCTACCTCTGTTATATATTTTATGTAGTGATTTGTCAAAGCCAACAATTAAACCTTCTCTAAATAAAGAATTCATGTTTTCCCGTCATGATTCTGTCACTAGCAAGGAGCGTGAAGCAATAGGAGTGAACTGTAGAGCAAAACAGTTCATCCTGAGGACTTGATGTCCACACTATAAATTTCGGGGGGGGGTGGTTTGTTGTAGGTCTAGTCTGCTCCAACTGTGGTTGGAATGCATTAGTTTCACTCTTGGAGCACATCTTCTTATTTTCCTCTGAAAACAAACCAGTTCACTTGCTCGGAGATTCCTGTGCTGGGAATCAAAACACAATAAGCATGGATAACTGGGAAATACCTTCAAAAGTGCACTCTGTATCCAAACAAAAGTGTGAATGTCGATGCATTCATGTTATATTAGCATTCTTTTTATTCTCTTTCAGTTTTCACAAGTTGAAACCCAAGACGCAAATAAAAAATGATAATTACAAAGCCCCCAAAATAGAAATTCTAAGTTTCCAAACCCTTAAAACTTTTGTAAATGTCTTGGAATATTAGTATTCTTGAAAATATGCCTGGCAGCTGGGAAGATGCAATAGAGATTGTTCATGTGTCTATACTGCAGTCTTTGCTATGAAATACCAGAGGTCTAGGTGGACCTTTGATCTTCCTCATTTTCCTTGTCTTTATTGCATGATTCAGGTGATCCATTGTCCAAGATACCTATTACTTCAGTGGGTTTGGATCAAGCCCTCAGGGCTGTAATTACTCAGCTGACTAATGCCAGTAAGTTTTTGGAAATTTGCAGAGAACTAAGCTTGCACACAGTTCCAGTGAACCTGGGCATTGCATGTGTACATAGCGCTTCTCTTAGGGGTTTTAAAGGATTAAATGTAATAGTAGTGTACACTGAAACAGAAAGCATGATAATCTTAGTTAAAGAGCTTGATTGTGTGGCAGAAACAGCGTGGAAGCGCACAGTATTTTCAGTGAAAAAAAAGCTTTTGTATGGTTAGATGAATATCCTCATCTTTAAAAAAAATAAAGTTAATGTTTTGAGATTGCTCCATGCTGGTTCCGTAAAGCTTCCTTGGATATCTAGCTCCTTTGTTTTGCAGTGGCATTTAATCACTTGCAGTATCATACACTCTTCAGCCATGCACATTATTCCTTAATTATATATGAATAAGCCCCTCTTGACTATAAGACATGTTGTTTGTTCAAACGCACTTACAAATCCATTTTCTTATCAGTTCTTTGCTGAACATTTACACAACGGGGTACTGTTTAAATATGAAAATAAACCTTTTATAAAAAAATGGTTTGACCCACCCACCTGGCCTCCATCTGTGATTGTTCTGTCTCTGCAATCTGTTGTCTGCTTTTCCTCAGCGTGTTCTTCATCTTTTCGGATGGCTGCTATCTTTGAGCGACTTTATTGCCCCTCCCTATTTTCTCCATGCTTAGTAGAACGTGACATTTCCGAATCATAAGGATCAGCCAGACAGATTTGATATGCTCTCTGCTATAAGACACACTTCTGTTCAGAGTATGCAATTAGTAAAGACAACTTCATTTCACAGTATCACAACTCATGCTGCACTATTTAAAATTAAAGCATTGTGTGAATCCAGAAAGTTTTTTCATAAAAATTTCTACAGATAAATCTGTCAGAATAAGTGATGTTTTTTCTTACCACGTACTTAGTGAAGCAAACCCAGAAGTTTCATATCAGTTCAGTTTCATATCAGTGAATTATTCTAGTAATGCTTTTCCTTTATATTTTTACTTTTTTTTCATTGAAGGGGAGTTGTGTGTTTGTAATCTCTTAATAAACTAACACTCTAATCTTTAGATAAAGAGGTTAAATCCATTTTTATTTTGAAGGATTATCATGAAATACTTACACACACAGTTTAAGTTTCCAGTCTATGCACCGATAAAAATGTTATTGTCTTCTGTGAACCTGGAAGGGAGTCCCTTCTTAAAGAAATTAGAGTATATTTTTTGTTTCCTTTCTGGCAGCATTTCTGTTTCTTCCTATTCCAAGCCAAAGGGAACTGTGGAGAACAGTTGCTTTTTTTCCTTAAAGTTCCTTCAAAAGCATCACAATGGATTCAAAGGCATGAGCATATTTTTTTAAGTAAGTAGGACAATCAGCATTAAATGTAGGAATATCTGAGACCAGGATATGCAAGTAAAGATATTTTTAGATTCTATAGCACTGTTGTGCAGAAGCGGAGTCATTGCTCTCTTGCGGATTCTTGGAAGCTGGTCTTTTGTTTGGATGGATTTGCCTGTTATATAATGATGGCCTTTAGGAATGTGTTACAGAAACCTGTGAAAAATTTCTTCTGGGTTGAGGCCTGGTATGGTATTGGTAGCTCATTGTCCAAAGGAAACGAAAATATGTTATTAAGTTATTTTAATTTCATTTCAATTGGAAAGCTTATAGAGATGCCTGCTTCTGTTCTACTTTATGAGTAAGCCCTCCAGATTTATTCCTTGCCAGCCAATTACAGTTAAATTAAATTAAACATCCACATCAACTTTGATTGTCTCAAAGCTTCAGGAAGAAATAGAATAGATCCATTTGCACCACTTGCTTTACAGAGTACTTTATCCTTGAACCATGAGATCTGAGAGAGATCTGAGATTCCCCCTAGGGACCTCCGTTATTTCACATGAACCAAAATGATTTCAGTTTATCTGGGGCCTTCATAGGAAACTCTCCTATTATATTTGTAACTGGACAGTTACAGAACAGGATTTTGGGGTATCAGGAGGGAATTATCTGTGTGAAGAGGGAATCTATGGAATAAAGATAACCAGAATGATCAAACTGTTCTCTCTACAGAGTACAAGAAGATATCAGGTTGTACTTTTACTAACTTTACATGTTATTAATGCATTGTTTAAACATTATTGCTGAAAGGAGTGTTTGCACAATTTCACAGCCCCCTGCTCCTGTGTTAGTGCCTTCAGAGATGCTAAGTGGCTGTAGAGTAAACTGGATTGAGGAACCAATAAAACAAACAGCACAAAATTTAGTTTTAGAGTAGTATGTCACAAGCTTTTGTAAATAAGGCTTTAGTGACATATGAACGATCATGCCTGTATAATAAAGTAACCTTCATATTTTGCAGAAGTAGATTGCTGTTGGGGAACTCCTTTGTCAGCATATGTGTTGTCTACATTATATTTTGGACATCAGTGTTGAGCCCTTGAGCAAAAACAGACAGTCTACATGTCTAGGCTTTTAGAGGCAAGCTTTTAGAGGTGAAGTTCATGGCATCCTGGGAAGGAAAACTTGGCCTGGTATCCTCCAGCTGGCCAGAGGAGTTTGGACTGTCCCACCATGCTTGCCCATGGTTGGGGTCAGACAGGTAGGTCAATTCTCCTGGAAAGTTATAGAGGGGTAAATCCAGTCTGTGGACAGCCTGAGAAGTGCCTAGCGGCAGGCATCTGCTCTTCCTGGGAGAACATAAGCCATCTGTCCCCCGCAGCCACCAGAGTCGTCCTTTGAGGAATGACTCCGAAGGATGAGAGGCAAGTTGGAGACTTTGATCTCTTCACACTTAGATCTCCTTTACTGGCAGACCTGGATGACATATGTCAATGATAGACTGAAAGTTACCCCTATTTCTGCTGTTCCTCTGATGTTAATTTAGAAGCAACTCCATCAGAAAAGCTATCATCACAAGTCCTCCCTTCACCAATTTATATTTCTTCTCCTGGAAGTTTCTCAGTGTTGCTCCCAGGAAGGGGGAATAACGGTAACCAGGGAGTGAGTTTTTCAGATATTTGTAAGCTGTTTTTATAAGGTTTGGTGAAAAAATACAGTGACTCTCTGATTAGAGGACTCTGACAAGACTATGGCTGTTCACCACGAACGAAGATTTGGGAAGGGCTCTACCCACGTTTGTCGCAAGTGCGTTGGTGGCTAAAAATATAGGCATGTCCGGTTGCAATGGCTGTTCATTTGACAAGGGAAATGAGAGCCTATGGGGGGCTTAATAGGCATTAGAGATTCTCATGTCAGGGGACACGTCCACTGCTCCTTATAAGAGGTTGTGATATTGTAGTTTTGTTGCAGTGGTAATGTGTAATAATGTTGCTATTTAGACAGTGACCAACTTTGGTTGTTTGATTTCAGGTAATGAGGCTAAAAGATTCTAAAACAATGGAATTGCTTAAAAAATCAAAAGGAAAAAAAAAAGATCCTACCTAGTTCTCAGTATTTTCAGGTTCCACTGTACATTTCTACCTTTAATATCATAGAATCATGTAATCATTTAGCTTGGAAAACACCCCTAAGATCACCAACTCCAATCATTAATCCAACAAGTCTACCGTTTAACAATGTCCCTAGTGCCACATCTACACATCTTTTAAATACCTCCAGGGATGATGACTCAACCACTTCCCTGGTCAGCCTATTCCAGTGCTTGACAACCCTTTCAGTGAAGAAATTTTTTCTAGCAGCCAAACTAAACCCACCCTGGTGCACCTCGAGGCCATTTTCTCTTGTCCTGTTGCTTGTTATTTAGGACAAGAGACCAACTCCCACCTCCTTACAACCTCCTCTGTAGAGAGTGATAAGGTTTCTCTTTTTCTCCAGCTTAAACAACTGCAGCTCCCTCAGCTACTGCTCATAGGACTTGTGCTCCAGACCTTTTAACCAGCTCCGTGCCCATCTCTGGACACACTTCAGCACCTCAATGTCTTTCTTTTGGAGAGAACTGAACGCAGTTCTGGCCCAGAACTGAATGCAGTGCTAGAGGTTAAAATTTTTTCATTAAATCCAAAGGCCTTTGCTGCGTTGGAAGGTCAGGTAAGAAGACCAAGAAGACCATGGGAATCTTGTTGGCTTTAAATTCAAAGATGTTTTTTCAAATTATTTTAAAATTATTTTCCAAATGATTTGTCAGTGGTCAGATTTTACTGTATTTTTATTTAGAAAACATGCGAACACTAAATATGTGCCCCTCCCCTTCCCAAATTTCATTATTTTCGTTTGCTTGGACCTTTTTTTGATGTTTTTCATTCTTTTTACATAACAACAGGAAAACGTACCTAAGTCGTGCTGGCAGTCACAAAGTCTGAGTGTGCATTAGACACCTCAAAGTGTTCATTTATGTTTGGACAGACAATGTATGGTTGTACAGAACCTGTGTGACATCAGAGGAGTTTAGTCAAAAGTCCCTGATGAACTCAGTAAGCCATTTATTATTTAAGTGGCAACACTGTATAAGCTAGTAAGCTGGCTATATTGTAGGCTATAAGGATTTTCTTTCTTGCTTCATTGTTTGAACTACACCCCATGAACAGGGAAGCAAGAAAGAAAAGAAATCATTAAAGAAAAAAAATCATTAAAACAATCTATTATATGCATTTTATCACGAATGGGTTTGTTTTTTTTTTTCCTTGTGGCTGAGTTGAATTTTGTA
Source organism: Neopelma chrysocephalum (assembly GCF_003984885.1). NCBI lineage: Eukaryota > Metazoa > Chordata > Aves > Passeriformes > Pipridae > Neopelma > Neopelma chrysocephalum. The sequence goes on from NW_020897692.1 coordinate 3,905,233, forward strand.
TAAGTAAAAAGAAAAAAAAAAACAACAAAAAAAATCCCCAGCAACAAAAAAATTTTTACAGGAATGTGACAAATTTAGCATAATTTTTTCATACATCTGTTTAGAAAAAAACCACCACTTACATTGTAGTTTGCATAGCCAATTTCTTTTTGATGACACAGTTGCCTGTGGTCTGGTGATCATTCCGCTCATTTAGATAATCATACAACTTTCCTATCAGACCATCATAACTTCCATAACACAAGTTAGTTCATAGTCTTAGACTTGCTGAATTCTTAGTCAATGTTGTTTTAACGGATTTTTTAGTAAAAATATAAAAAAGTTTATAATTAAATATTCTCAAGTCAATAAAAGAGGAAAGAGCAATAACCGAAACCTAAAGACGCAGAAGCTATGAGCAAATCAGGTGCATTTTTTCATTAATTCTCTGACTGGCTGAGAACCTTCTGAAAAAGACAGATAAAATTTCTTCTGCTGACAAAACTTCATTTTTTTTGTGATGAACCTACACCACGTCTTGCAAAGTGTGGAGCACTTGCTCCCAAGCTGGCTAATGAGTTGAGCTGTCACTCAATTCTGTGCAGAAGCTACTTGAGCACCTTGCAAACCTAATCTTGAGGGAAGGGCATAGTTGAAGAAAAGGGGAAAAAGTAGGCAAAGAATGAACAGAAAAGCCAGAAATATCTTTTTTTTTTCCAGAATATCTTTTCTCCTTTCATTTTTCTGCCACGCCCTGGGCAGCTCCCTTTCAAGAAGTCCCTGGCAGGTGTGCAGGGGAAGGTGCCAGTGTAGTGGTGGCTCAGACAGTCTATGAGTCTCTCTCTTTCTCTCTCTCTTCCCTACCAGCCAGAGGTGTGGTCCAAGATGGAGGGAGATCTGCTTCTGCCCCAGCAGCCAGGAATACCAGTGCTCACTCCTTCCCACTCACCCCCTGCCCAGCTGTGGTGAGGGGTTTGCTCTTAAAGGAACAGTTTCTCCAAAACAACGTTGGAAAAAGGGAATAAAATACAAACCCTACTTTAACCATGACAGAAGCACATGCCTTATCCTTGTAAACTGAAAATTTAGAGAAACGTTATGTCGTAGCCTCAATGCACAACTTTTAGCTTACCCAGTTAATTAATTCTCCTCAGAATATGCTACAGTGTCTCTAACTGCCATTTAAATGTAGTCTTTTATGTACTCATTTAGAATGATTAGATTCAAAGTAATTTTGCTGTTACGGTATAGTGACATCGGGTATTCTTTGATTTGTAGGATATGTTCTTCAATCTGATTACCTTGTCCTTGTGTATAAATTAGCCAGGAAAATAGCAGAGTACTTTTTTGTGTCTATGTTTCTTTGTAACTAGAGAAGTTAAAAAGGCACACGTGATGACATGCTCAGTTTTGGGGTTTTGTTTTGTTTTTTAAGAAGATTTGTAGAGAGGCGAAGCTTTCACTTCATTCACTGGAAAAATCAGAACAAGTTACTTTTACTTAGCAAGCATTCTCCTTCTGGATCCCTATTTGAATGACCAGTAGTATGTGAACACCTCTCAAAAGACATTAGCAGGATTTTGGACAACAAGGGCATAGTAGGCTTGGGAAATGAAGTCTGAGAGATTCCTGACAGGCAACAACAAACATTCAGTGGATGATGGTATGCAGCCATGGGACAGCCCTGTTTAGATATGTCATTCACACTATAGCTGAGGCACTGTTAAGGGTCTTGAGTTTACTCTGGCTAAACCATACAACATAATTCCTTGGTTGAAACATGAATAATCTTTAGATGCTATCGCAGTTTAAAAATCAAGCTAAAATAAACTTCTTTTTAAGTTAGACATTTAGCATTGCATAGTAGTTAGACAAATAAAATACTACAGTCTAAGCTCCTTATAAAACAATATATATTAGGTACCAGAGAAGGCATAACAGATGCCATCTTTCACTATAAAAATAATTTACAGTTTCAAACACAGTCAAGACTTGAACATACACAAATTATTGGAAAAGAGGATCAGAGGTTATAAAGTCTCTTTTTGTTACTGGATTTCTTATGTCTAGTATTTCATATTGAAATCCACAGTTGGGAATTGTTTTCTAATGGTCTGCTTTCAGTTTATCTAAACTTCTTAGAGACTTTGGCTGAAAACTGCCTGTGGCTGATGTTGTAATCTACCAGCCAAGTATCTGTTGAGAGAACAATGTCCCTCAAACGATTTTCAAAATTTTAATTTTGATACTGTGAAAGATTAAACCTTTTGTATTTCTGATGTCTCCCATGCCAAATTGTCATGTGTTTGTAGCAGGTTAATACAGAATGGGGTTGACAAATTTTATTATAATCACTACCCCATGTTGCTTTTATCCTCCTTGCCTGCTGCTCATTTTGGTTGTGAAAAACCCTAATATATCAGTGACAGGAGGTCTGGATTTGTGGCCGACTGTTATAATTACTCCCACTGAGGCACTGTCAATAGGATTAAAATAAAGATTCTAGACCTGTCCATCGTAGATGAGGTCAGCAACACTAGCAGTGGGAGTACCGTTTCTGCAAGCTGTGCTTTTAGTCCTGAGTTATGGAACCACAGACAATAATATGAAGCAAGTATCTGAAAGCTCTAGCGTAGAAAGACCATCTCTTTTTTCTGCATTAGCTAAAATATCCATCGGTAATAAATAATCTAACAGCATCCATCTATGTCCTGACCATACATATGTGTGTGTTAATTTTCAAATCTATCAGACCCCCAGAGAGTTTCAATTACAGAACAATCCATTTTGCATTTTATCATTAATAAGGTCTTTGCAGCTGCATAACTTCATCCAGGAAACATCTGCACACACTTTTTGTGTATACGTAATTTCTGTGAAAAGAGGGTTAGCTGAATTGTCTTTAATTTTCTCAGGCTTGGGGAGGGTAGAAAGGTAGGGAGTTGATAACAAATCACAAGAATGGAGAGTTATGCTCTCACAGATATAAAACAAATTCTAGCCAGTGCTTGTAGGGAAAAGTTCAATGTATAGGATCACTTTAATATACAGTCAATTTATTCAAGTAAAGAGAAGGGAGGAACCCAGGGGAAAACCTGAGCTCTCCCAGGATGGGCAGTCAATTTACAATGGTGCTCAGTGGGATCAGCCTTGTACCCCAAGTTCATAAGTAATACTAGTGTCACTGAAACTCTGTGATTACTCCTTTGACACTGGCTTTGAAAAAGTATTGTATTTTAAATATTAGTTTCGTCTCCTTAAGTTTGCATGAAATTGTGTCACATACACCACTAAGACTTACTAGTGATGGCAAACTCAGGGAAAGGCAAGCAAATCAGAATAAACAGACAAGCTCTCTAGTTCTGCTAGAGTATTTTTCTCCTTTTACATGAGTCTACTTTTTATAACGGGATCAAACAGTAATTAGTGCAGTCACCTCTTTGCGACTCATTACATTTCATTATTTTCGTATAAACTCAAAAATTATTATCAAAAACCATGTTCAATCAGGTGTCTAATATGCTGAAACAATTGTGTGCCCTGTAAGTCTTAAGCTGATATACCACCTGGGAAACCCTGTACTTCTACAAATAGAGATTTTTTTTTTTTTTTTTAAATTTGTATTATTGTAGTAGCAAAGCATTTTCTTGATTAATGCATCACTGCCCTATAACTGTTTATTCTTTCTCCTTTGGTTATATAAACATCCCTTGTTACATATGTCACTCATACCCCTCACCATATTTCCATCATCACTCCCAATTTAAGTTCCCTAGTTTTTCTAGATGCAAAAGGAGTCCCATAGTGTTTATAGTGACATAAAAACGAACAGTACTTACCACGTCCCATTTTTCCTGTCCGACAAGTGGGACTCCAGACTGCTGTTTGTTGCTCTCTACATCTGCCTTAATTCTCTTCTCCAGAGGTTCTTTGAATTTTTTTTTTATAAATATGAAAATAAAAACATACATTACTTGGTCTCTACCAGGCCACTAAAGCATGGGATGAGCTCACAGCAGAGGAGCTGCTATTTTTCTCCATAAGCTGAAGTCAGCAGCTTGTGCCTTCTTGTGCCACAAGTGTGTTAATTCCTCAGTACTTACTTTTGGCTTTGCAAATTCCGTTATTTACAGTATTTGTGTAGACCCTAAAGGATACCAGACATACTGGCTAAAAATGTTTGTGAATGCACAGACTGCAATGGCATATGCTAAGACATGTACTCAAGTGGGTACCGTGCACTCATGCTGCAGCTGCCCAGCCATGTGTCAGGCTCTATTGTCACCCACACGTCCTTGTTACGACTGAGTGCTACTGGATGTACAAGAAGAAAGCAACTTAGTCCAAGCCAAGAAGGACTGCTAGTATGATCTTCACCAGGGTCTTTCATGGCATACAACCAGGAGAGTGTACCACTTTATTTAGGGCTTCCAGGCAAGAAAGTTTAATTATGAAGCAGCAATGCCCTGCTCAGTTTCAACCTGCAGCTCCATGGCATAAGGAAGCTCTCTCATCCAAGAGAGTTTGTTCGTATGAGCTTTGTATTTCACAGTGGAACTCTGCCAGCTTCCCAACAAGAGAAATCTCTTTTCTTTACAGTGGATGTGGGAAGATTTGCTCTGAGGAGCAGCCATGGCTATTGCAGAAAAGTGAACAAATCCAAGGTGCTGGTCAGCCCTGAGAGGGTCACTAATGGACAGTCCCTAATGATTGTAAGGCTAAGATATTAAGCAAAGAATTGTGCCTTGGCTGAAGCAAAACTTTCTCCATTATTTATTGATTTTGTAGTATATGGGGAAAGAATTAAAAACTAATTCTTGTGTTGTTTGAAGACTGCTTGAGGTCAGGCTGTAGGTGCTGTTCTGTCTTTGTGCTGTCAGTAACATGTAAGACTTTGGAGCAGCTGTTTGAACAAAATGGGAGCTTTATCTGGGAAGAGCTGTTCTTTTAAATTAGCAACTGTAAATGACACAAGACATTGAATGGAAGGAAATCGTATTTTGTGCTGGCTTTCTTCCCTTTCTCCCCACTCCTGCCTTGTCCTTTCCAGTACCCTAGAAGTCCTTCAGTTGCTAAACTACTCCTGGATCTTAACTTGCCTGAGGAACATCAAATGAGTTCACATTTTACTCAGATCAACAATAATGAGGATTAGAGCTACAACATCAGTGTGCTGCCTCACCAGTTATACCCTTCTGTGTATCTTCTATCATTGCTTGAGTTCTGTGCCTTGATTCCCTTTTATAGGGAAGGAGTACTGCACTAATGAAGGGGAATATTAAAATGTATGTGATCAAATGTCGAGTTGCCTCAAGCTTTGCCATGAGATACTTTTGTGTAACTGTACCTCTTTTTATACCTTTAGATTTGAATTTACAGAGCTCTGATTGATGTTTGGCTAATATGTGTGGTTTTGTTTTTGTTTTTTACAATTAGCATTTTTTAATGTCTCTTATGGAGGTAGTAGGAGTGGGGATTTTATACCACCTGTCCCTGTAATCTTAAAAATATTGCATGAAGAACTAAATTGGATCAAAATATGTGGAATTAAAATAGTGTAGAATGAAACAATATTTTGAAATTACTTGTAATATAAAAAAATACACTATGGCAATTTGGAAAGATAGGACAAAAAGGAGGGGGGAAAAAAGAGTCAAACCAGTATTTTCAATGGATTAATTTCCATCTGTGATCTGTATAGCTCACTGTCGAGTTCTCACACCTTCATAAGTGGTCTGTGCAACACTGTCTTGGTAGAGTTTTCAGTTGTAAATTTCTTTGCAAGGACAATGATATATGTCAAAAAAAGATAAGGATGCATAGGTCCACAATTTTCGAGCAATAGAAGAATTCCACTGCTAGGCTGAAAAATCCATTTTTTTGTGATAAATTTAGTTTTATGAAGATAGATAGGAGAATAATTTAGTTGTATTCCTCCAATTATACCTTTAATTATAGTGTATAGCCCTGTGTAGCCTTCTTTCTGAAGAACTCTGAAGTTTTTAAAAATCCTTTTTAAAAGTGCTATTTTCATACTGTTAAAAATTTCAGTGCTGGAATATTCTGCCCTTTATATCTCAGGGATTTATAAGTTGAAGAAATGGTTATTAAATGTTGTCACAAGCCTCTTAGTGGACAAAAAGCTAATGGAATGGTAGCATGGTATGAATGCCTGAAACTGCTGCCTGTGGTAAGCTGTGCAGAAGAATAATTGGCTTTCAGTCATGTAAACTAGTCACAGATATTCACATCCTTTGAACTGTAGTAAGAAATGCACACTTACTTTAAATAGTGAGTGACAAAGCATATAAATGTCTCGATCAAGTCTTCAGAAAAAAAAAAAACAAAACGAAAAGGAGTTTTCTGTTTACGTTTTGTTATTTCTGTCTGAAATCTCTTACTCTCTGCATCTTTGCTGTGTAATGTTCCCTGCTGAGAAGGACAGACTGGAAAAACAGTAGGGATCTTTGCCTTTTAAGTTGCTCTTTGCTTTGCAGAGGAACTACGTGTTGGAAGATCCTGTGTATTTGTCCAGTGTTTTTTTGGTATGGGAGGAACATGACTATTTAAGAAAGGCAGGAAACTGTTTTTGGTAATTTTAGCTACATTTCAATTGCAAGTACTGAAAAAGCAGACAGAAGTTTAAATATGTCTTAGGTACATGCATTCGAATCAGTTCAGCTTTTGTGCTCTTTTGTCAGGAAATTCTGAAACAATATTGAATAAAGGTGTAAAAGGGTAATTCTGAGTTGAATTTGCCAGAACTATGAATTCATGGGTCATGTTTGTCTGAAGTGCTTCTCCAAAATTTTTTCTGACTTCTTTTGTAAGTAGCATATATAATAGCTACTGTGGTAGAATCAAACTACAGCATATTTTGCAAGAAGGACTAGATTTTCTTCTAGTGCAAACTCGTGCCCCTTTGTCAAAGTCAAAGGATACAAGCTTTGCATGCTAATTTGCTCTGCCAGGTAATTTAGCTTCCATCCGCTGTTTTTTTTTCAGCACAACAAACTCTAAATGTTATGGCAATTTATGTCCTTTAAGCATATTTTTCCTTAAAAAGAATAATAGACAGAGTAATAGAGAGCCAGTATTTCCTATTGGTTTATACTGGTGTGATACACTACTGATTTACATAATTCATCAACTTCAATCTACTGTTATCTTAAGTATTGCCTCCTTTTTTTTTTTTTGCTTACATAACATTAATCAGGTTAATAGTAATCATATTGCTATAGTTACACTATGGGTCCAGTCCAAAGGCTATGAAAGTCAAAGGTTCTCCTCATCGACTTAGTGAGATTTGGATGAAGCTCGTTGTTTTCATGCTCTTTCCATCACTGCAGTACCAGACAACTGAAATAACTGTTCCAAATATCAGTGTCTTTTGATACTTTGCATTTCTGTTCTGAGAAAATATCCAAGCAAATATGAATATAATCAAAGTAAATTCTTTCTCTCTGAACTCAGAATGACTATTTAACTAGCTTTAATATTTTGATACCCAGTACTAAGTTTCACCCGCTGTCCCTTTTCTTTGCATACAGGTGGTGGCTTAAGAAGGTTAGACTGTCTGTTGGGGTTGGAAAAAAAAAGAATAAAATAGTGTGGTTGAAAAACCCTCTGCTTTATTAGAAAGTTCTGGAGGACTTTTATGTTTTGTTTTGCATGTTGACAGTATTCATAAGTTTGTCCATAACCTCAGTGCTGAAACTGAGTCTTAACCTGTTTCCAGTTTTAGAGTTGTCTGATCCCCACTTCCCTCTCATAGTTTATACATGCTTAACCGGGCTGTCTAGGTTGTGGTGCTCAGGTTGTTTGTAAGTATCATGGTAGGTGTGTTTTATGGGTGTTTCTGCCTTTGGAACTGCAAGAAGTATTTCTGAACATCAGTGTTAGAACAAAACACAATTTTTTACTTTCATGGATTCCCAGCAGGCTTACCAAAGTAAGAAATCGTCTTATATGAATATTTCCAATTGTCTACCTTTTATCTACTTCTTGAAAGTTTCAGTAAATTAATTTCAACCTACTTGTGTGTTTCTGTGAAACTGGAAAAACCTATTGTGCAGTTTACGCTGTCTGCTCTCCTCTTTGTTTGTTCCTACCAGAGTCATCTTTCCAACAAGTGATCACACCTCATTCTTTTCCTAAGGATCAGGGTTTGCTGGTGGGTTACAACTTATTTGGGTTTCTCAGATCAGGGAAGAAAAAATTTTTCTCCATTAATTCCAAAACAACTAGTTCAGATACCAGAAATGCTTCAGTGGCCTTAGATCAGGTCTCAAGACTGGGTTTCCCTTGTTTAGGCCTATTGCAGGCATCCAGGTGTTTCATTCCATTATTGTACTCTTCTTTGGTGAAAAACAGGTGCTTGCTGTATTTATGCGGCCCTCTGTTTTAAAATATTGTACTGCCCGTTGTTGAGGTATATGTAGTGTATACTTGAACTCATAAAAATGCCACAAAATCATTAACAGCATCATCTGAAGAAAAAGAAATTGTTAGCATAATGTCTTGCTTGAGCCAACATAACAGAATGGGCAGGATAGACGTTTACAGGAATGTGTACCTCATGTAATAGAAGCAAAAAAAGATCAGAATAGAGGTCCATGCAAATCTAAACCTTAATTTGTTTTGTTCTGCCTTAGCTTGTGGCCGTGGGTTCTACAAATCCTCCTCACAAGATCTGCAGTGCTCCCGCTGCCCTACCCACAGCTTCTCTGACAAGGAAGGATCCTCAAGATGCGACTGTGAAGATAGCTATTATAGAGCACCTTCTGATCCACCATATGTCGCATGCACAAGTGAGTGAGTCATGAATTTAATAGTAAGGGACATTGCTTAACCAACCAGGTGCAGCCACTTGCAGCAAGTAGTTTTGTCTGGCTTTTCCTGTGTTTGAAAAGTACCTTTGCAGCAGTAAATGAAATTGAAAAGCAGAAGGAAAAAGTTGACAGAGAATATGGAATCAGCATAAATATAATTTTCATGTTTGCTTGATATAGCATTGGAAAACACTGCATGTTGCGTAAGTGCGTAACTCATTGTAATAGATAGAATATAGGCACAGTTTTCCCATGGCCATAAAATTGTTGTAGACAGTGTGCTTTATGTAATACAATACCAAAATTAGTAATGTGAAAAATGAAAAGTAACCTGTGTGGATCTGTGCTTTGATTGAACTGTAGTTGGATCTGACTTAACTTTCTAACTGCAAATAGACTGGCCTACACAGATTGGTGTTTTAAATAGTGAAAGTCTCCTAAATCCAAAACAGCACCAAATATCTCTGTAAATCATATCAGAGCTGATAAAGGACTAGATGCAGCTTGTGCAGTATGTTTAGAAGAGATGAACAAATCCCATATTTGGGAAAACTGTAAAACAGAACCTTCAATGTACATTAACCATTCCTTTTAATTGCACAGAGGAGAAACGGCTAAAGTCAGTTGCAGTAAATATACAAACAATTGCTATTCTGATGCCTTAATGGAAAAATAAATAAAGCTCTTACCAAATGAGTTCAAGGAAGCTTTTATGCAGCTTGTAATAAAAATAATGAAATGTTTATGTGGAGAAAAATGCTTCAACTGTTTTCTGTCTCAGTAATTAAAATGCTGGCTACATGTCCCACTGTGGTTTTGTGTAATTACCCTACACTTTTTTGTGTATAATGTAGGACCTCCATCTGCACCACAGAACCTAATTTTCAATATCAACCAGACTACCGTGAGTTTGGAGTGGAGTCCTCCTGCTGACAATGGGGGAAGAAGTGATGTGACCTACCGCATTTTGTGCAAGAGGTGCAGCTGGGAGCAGGGCGAGTGTGTTCCCTGTGGGAGTAACATTGGATATATGCCTCAGCAAACTGGATTAGTAGATAACTATGTCACTGTCATGGACCTGCTAGCTCATGCTAACTACACGTTTGAAGTTGAAGCTGTGAATGGGGTTTCTGACTTGAGTCGTTCCCAGAGGCTTTTTGCAGCTGTCAGTATTACCACCGGCCAGGCAGGTAAGTTTTCATCACTTATGAATCTCAGCACCATGAGATCGAGAGAAATTTGGAACATGCAAACTACAGATGCAGTAAATCAGGAGCATGTTTGGTGTGTTCTGGCTCATTAATCTTTTCACCTTGCCAACTAGTTAATTTGAGCTTATACTATTTCATGATAACTCATCCTGATTCTTGGCCTCAGGATTGCTTTCAGAAAACATTGATGAAAAGACTTAGAGAAGACACACAGCTTTGTTATTAGATAGAATTTCTTAACTCTGCAACTTTCTTTTTTTCTACTTATTTCATTATAGGTCATTCCCTAGTATTTGAAGATAAAAAAAGTGGATGTGACAGTCCTATGCAGTCTTCCTTTCTGAATTTTTTAAATATGTGTGGGAGTCCTAGGTCACTGGAAGATGATTTGGATATCTGATGGTGTTTTCAGTGTTAATGTTTTCCCTTCAGGATAATGTTTCTGATTTATCTTATATTTCCAGATATTTGATTATGAGATGCAGTGAGAATGTGATGATTATTCTCTGTTTCTTCTATTTATCATAATCTGACAGGTGAAATGTCAGGGAAAATAAAATCAAACTAGCATATCACCCCAGGGGGAAAAAGGGCTTTCGTTGTCTGCAGCTGAATGAAAAAAATGTGATTTAGATTTCTGAACTGGTGAGTTGCTTGTCGATAAAATTATAGGCAATAGTGTGCTGTGGGCTTTAAGAGGGGATAGTAAAGCTAACCTTTTATACTTTGAACAAAAGATCTTAAACCGAATATTATTTGCAAGATCTGGCATCTGAAGAAATACCTTAAAAGAAAATATGAAGTGAATAACTGATGTGATGCTTCCTGTAAGAACAGCTAGCTAATGTTTTAAAGGATACTTCATACTTACATCTTGGAGGAAATTTCAGTGACTGTGATCATGAAATTTTTTTTAGTGCAGTAGAAATGATCCCCTACAGTAATGCTATGAAATAAGAAAAAAAACTTGCTATACAGAGTCAAACAGGAAAAACTGTAGTTATTTTGTACTTTGAAGATGGTCATCTCAAAAAAAAAAAAGGGACAAGAAATTGAGTTGAAAATCTTCCCTCCCTCTCCCCAAAACTAGGACAGTTTATATGGTTGTTAAAGTTAGGCTGGAATATTTATGGGATATTTAATCTCCCCATAGTGCTTTCCTGGATTCCAAATGCACATTTTATATTATTTTGGAACCATCTCTGTGACTGAAAGGATTGGTCTCTGTGCTCATTCAGTTCTTGAAATTTATTATGAGATTCTGAGCACAGAAAATTTACCCTGAAACTATTTTTGCACCACAGATTATATTATTTTGGCACCTTGATTTTTCATCTTTAAAATAATTCTCTATAATTCTTCAAACATGTGCAGGTGGACAGTGTACTGCTCTCTGTAGATGACTGTACAGAACTACCACATGAGGAAGAGGATTTGGACTTTTTCCTATTTAGCTGAATCAAATCAGCTTTACTTTATGTGCATTGATGGTTCAGTGGCACACAGAGTAAAGGAAGAAACAGTGCAATTTGGTGGCTACTATCACATCTCATGAAGATGCAAAAGCCTTAATCACAACTTTGTTGTGTTTTCTCCAAGATAATTCATTATAGTTTATTATCTTGTGTTCTCATAGTCATAGATTTACAGGACTTTTATTAGGTCAGAAGATATAATATGGTTATCCTGTGCTATGGTATAAGTAACACAAGCTGTCTGATTTTATGAAATGATCCTCACACCAAGCCCAGAGATGTTAGTGAAACTATAGCTTTTGTATATATTAGAGACAACATCTAGGCTTTACCTAAAGATTTCAAGTAATGGAAAGATCCTTCAACCTCCTAGATAAGTTTTGTGGGAGCATGCAGCAGGAAGCAGGAGACCTGACTCTATTCCTTCTCTGCTCTCCAATTTACTGTGGGATTATGCACAGGCAAGCATTTCCTAGGATTTGGCACTGTCTTTGTTGAGAGACAGGGTACTCATACAACTGAAGCTTTGTCTGTGTAGCACTTCTGAATATCAGGATTTAAAGGCTTGCAATTGGGCATCTAAAAGGAATATGCATAGAAGACAGATTTTGGAAAAAAAATGGCTTTAAGCTCTTTTTGTTGCAGTTTTCTGTCTGTAAAATGAAGGTAACCCTCACTTCTCCTTTCCAAGGTCTTCAAGATTTTCTGATTCTAAGTGCCGCATAAATGCAGCTTTTTTTTTTTTTTACTGAATTACAAAATTTGCATTGTAGAAAATACAGGCTTTCAGAACAAATACATTTACTAAAAGGAAAGACCTCTTTTACATTATTTTTGCAACAGCATGTTTTGGATCCTAATACTGATTTCTTTGGTTTCTCAAGGAGGAAAATATTTTAGGTGGAACAGATTGATGACTATAATTGAACAGAAAGAGACTGGTTGCTCAAAGGAGACTGTTATGCTTCTGTGCTCCTATTTTATTTTACCATGGAGAGAAAGAAAGTGTTGGATTTATTTATAGCCAAGTAAACTAGGATTCATGCAGCTCTCATTTGTTACTGTGTGACTATTCTATACTTTTGGCAAAATTGACTTTTTCTATGCCCATATTGCTTTTTATGTGTGTAAATGTGTCTAACTAAACCTTCCTCACATGTTATTATGCTAGCACAATAGGTGGCTATATATAATTACTGGGTTCACCAGTTGCACAGAGGATTGCAATGAGATTTTTCCTTTGTAGTTTTGGTTTAATTGAATTTCTCCTTTGTGGCTAAAGTCACAGAATTCAAATCATTGTGTAATGATAACAGGATATTATTGATAAAAGAATGGGAATATGGAATATATTCAATGTTTCTTCACCCACATATAACAAGCTTTTATGAGACAAAGAGAGCATGTCACATAAAAGGACCAGGTGGTGAATAAAAACCTATTTATATTTGTGGAAATAACACAATAAAATGACTGCAAGTGGGTACGTATCATTTCACATTGCTTATATATACATGTATGACACATTGCTATTCATTCCTTGTTTTCAAAAGACTTTATGACTAGGCTATCAGTTGTCGTATGGCATATTTTTATGCTTCAGCCAAGAACCATGAAGCTTTTGGTTTTACTTTGTTTTGGTTTTGTTTGTTTTTTTTTTTAACACTATGAAGTACAGTAAGTCCCCGAGGAGTAAACCATCTTGTTTCGTATCTTGCCTATCCAGCATCATATAAAGAATACAGGATGTCATCCCAGGATTGCAGGCTGATCTATGTGAATCCTTGCATCCTTGTAGGATTCAGATTTAAATGTGACTAAGCTTCAGTTACAATAAATGAATGTACTGAAGAGCTGCACCTGGAGAACAGCTGACAAGCCTTACCTTTGCAAGCTTACTGAATGTTTGTTTACCAAAGATAAAATTTACCACTTCCCTAATAAGAAAGTCACCTTTTGGTTGTACTGGTAGTTCCTTTTGAACCATCAAATACCTTTCTAAATTTTACATTTTTTCTGTACAACACTCAAAAGGTGAATGGAAATTGGATAGGTTTCACAGCAGGTGAATATTTGTCATATTTTGAGATTTATACATTTTCAAATATTTTACAAAATATGTTTCAATAACAATTTTATAATTTTTCTGTTGACACTTTTGCAAAGATAATGTGTTTTTAAAACTATATTTCTGCATCCTTCCTCTGGAATTTATCTGAATGGGCAATGGACTAATCTGTGGTAAAGGGTGATATACACCCAACCTACCCTGATTTTGATAAAAATTAAGATATTTTGGGCAAATCCCAACATTTATCAGGATTTGAGGAAATTTAAGTATGTGTCCTGAGCCAGTTTTAGTTGTTTTATAGTTGTTGGGGGAAAAAATCATATCCAAGGGAACACTCATAATGTCTTATTACTGTAACCAAACATAACAAACAGAAGTTAAAATGTAATGCCAATAACTGTTCCTAAACATACTCTCTGCTCTTGTGCAGGGACCACTTGGTAATGCTTGCTGCTTCTCCACAGCAAGAGAAAGATGCTCCACAGCACTCGTAGGTCGTGCTGTGCCTTCAGATGCACTTAATGCTGACAACTTGAAGTGGTCAAAAACCCCTGATTCAGTTCCATAATCAAGGCTTACTCTTGAAAAGCATTCTCTTTTAGTAATGATTTATATATGTTAATTTGCTATTCTATTTTTACATCTGAGAGTTCAATTTTCAGACCATTTCCTACAAAAAACAGATCCCAAAATTCACAGTTCAAAACAGGAAACTGATATTTTCAAAATGGCTTTATCCCAGCAACTTGAACTGAGAAGACATTATGTGCTATAAAATTATGACTATTAGCATCAGCACCATCGATTTACATGACAAGAAGTGGTTGAATGCAAAAATGTAAATCTGTGAGGTGGGTTCTGCCTTTCTTAGGTAATTCTGTAGTCTTTCTAAACAGGGGAGGTACTTTTCTTTCTCCCACATGCTACATTCTCCTTTTGTTCTTGCTGCTCATAATTTTTCTCTTGTTTCTTTTTGCTTTTTTCCCCAGCTCTCAATTATCCCTACTCATTTTTTAAAGTCTCCTCTTTCATAGACTCTGCACTATTGACATCTATTTGTTTCCTGTTCCCTGTCAGTCTCACTTAAACCTGACTTTTCTTCAGCAGTGAACTATCCCCCAGCAAAGGCAGCAATCAAGAAGATTGATACCTGCAGCTTTCCCAGTCTCTATGACCTCAGCGTTCTAGTCCTATTCTCACTTCTCTCCTTTCCCCAGGCCATTTTGGCTTCTTCCCATGCTGCCACAAAGTTGTTTTAATCTACCTTCATCTACATCTTCCATCTGATGTTCACCTCTAGTGATACATGACAGCTTATTACAAATAGCTTCAATGGTCAGCTTAACATTTCTTCTATGTTTTCCCATTTCAATGGACTTCCTTTAGCTATAGGTTTCATTTGATATTTCCTGCTAGTGACTTTACTTTTTGAGCTATGATTCATCTTCTAACCTCCAAATGTAGATCTGTTTTCCCACATTGATATGGCTACATCGTCTCTCTCTCTCTCTCTCTCTCTCTCTCGATATATATATATGTTATAAGCAATGCTTCATGTAAAAAGAATTGAGATTATAAAAATAATGTTTTTCTTTTACCAAATGCATTCCACCTGTTGAGCTGGGGGAATTATTTTATAAAAAGTCACATTTCAAAACTAGTATTCACTATACACTTTCATTAAACTGTGATTTTTACCAATACATATATGATGATGACTGTATTTTGGGTTACCTTCTTGCTTATTTTGTTTAATGGGAGCTATATGGATGCCTGTGTTTATTCTTAATGATATTTAAGATATACTTTAATATATTTTGAAACTTTTTCCTAAACCAGTTGGCAGACAAGATAGCTCTGTAAGTGTTCTGAACTCCATGGCGACCAACTAAAAAGGGAAAAATTGGAGTAGAAATTAGTTACATATGATAGTTATTATTCTTCTACTTTTTTAGATGTCTTCTCAGTACATTAAAAGAATGGATTGCATTTTTCTGTGCAGTTAAGACTGCCTATTGATCTTCAATCACATTACCCTGAACTAATATCACAGATATTTTTATAGGAGGTGATAACTGAATTTATGCCTGAATTAAACTGATGGATAAAAACTTGATAAGAATTCCAGTCTCTGTATAGCAAATACCATCAGATCAAGGAAAACAGTTTGTTCATTCACTGATTGTATCAGGTCATATTTAATGTTGTGAAATCCACAAGGTTATAGAGATACTGCAGAATTGCTAGGCTGCAGCATTTTTGTAAGATTATTAGATGTTAGATTTTTCTTTAGGATTTTCACAAAGAAGGAAACATCTATATAGGATATAATATGGTATGTCATATATATATTTAACAATTCTGATAACATTTTATATACATATACACAAAAAATTGAAATGACTAGCAGTATGTTTTATATGAAAACTTATTACAGAATAGCTAATTGATATTAATTCCCTTTTTTTCTAATATTTAGTTTTATTTTTTCCAATATTTTTCACTGAAAGGTAAGAGAGAAAGAAAGAAAGAAAGCAGATGTTAGCTGTATTGCTTAGGGTCTGATCCTGCACCGCTGAAGTCAATGGAAGTTTTGTCATTGACTTCAATAGGAGCAGGATTTGAACCTTGTGCTCTATCAGAACATGCAGGAACAAAAGCGATGGGTGCTCTGTCATCTTGAAAGGAAACTTTAACTTTGTATCACATTTTGAGTCTGACTGTATCAGGTTTTTGCACATCACTTTGTGCCTGAACGTAATTTGAAATTTTTTTTTAAGTATACCAAAAATACTTTTTTTCCCCCTCCAATGGATATCTGAACTCTTGCCTATCCAGCTCTACCATAAAAGCTTTTTAGAAATAGATATAATAATTTTTGATAAGAAACTTTTTTCCTAGTAACAACTGTGTGAATTTTACAATATTTAAAGGTAAGAAGAGTGGGAAGCTACTCTATAGGGTAACTACACACCAAGATAAGGCTTCAGCTTCACAGAACCAAAGCTCTGAATTAGAAATGGTCCAATTAAGCTATGTATGTAAAATGTTTGGTAACAACCTGCTCAGAGAAGCGTGACAGCCACAGGGCTATTGACTTTCCTGTGCACTGAGCTATGGAAATAGCAGGTTATGTCACCATGGTCAGATGTACAGTATCAAGCATAATTTCACCAGCTACACAATGAAAAACTATGTACTTGAGGAAGAAAATGAGTGATATAAAATGCAATTTAGCCACAGAAAGAAGGGATTGGTTTATTAATGTCACACAAAGGATTAGAAGCCCCTTTTTCTTTTAAAAAACGTGGGCCAGATATCTCCTTAATGTTTATGAATTAAATCAATTGTGTTCATAAAAGCAATGATGAAAAACTAATCCTGATCTTGAAAAGTAGTATGTCTGTTATGACCAATCCCAGAAAGGTCTGTAAAATTAAAAAGCTCTAATTGTGACACTTGCAGGGTAGGTTTTTAGACACTTGTAGATATGCCTGGTTTCTTCTTTCACTTCATCCATAGTTAGATTATTTCTCATGACCACAAGTCTTTTTCAACAGAGTAGAAACTAAATAATAGCTCTTTGAGCTTTATTAATACTTTTTGGGAGCTTTATTACACAGTTCTGTGAAGACGCAAGCAATGTCAAAGACTTTCAAGATAGCTGCAGTACAAACTCAAGAAATGACTTGATACCTTTATACTTGGTGATACACAGTCTAGAGTAGCTAATTAATGTGTGTGCAAAGAAAGAACAATTCCACAAACCTTTGATTTTGGCAGCAGAACTGTATCTCCAGATCTTCCTTTTTGTGCTTCCTGGGAACTGTAATATGATAACTGGATCTAAATAAGATCTGAACATCATCAGTAGGAATTCTGAACTCAATGTTGTTTGTTTCAGACCTTTTGAAGAATTCATATTGTGATTAGAACAAACAAAAACTTTTAAGTGCTCAGGTGCTTTTTCAATGAGAAATGAGCATCATTGCTGAAAGGCGCTATTGCAAGTGTATAAGTGCTACCAAAAGTGAAATCCTAATTGAGATTGTATGTAGTAAAAAAAAAAAAAAAATCTTAGACTGGAACATCTCTATATAGTGAAGCTTTTGATGACAGCTTGGCATGGAGCCAACCTACAGTAATGACTCCTGTGGAAATCCTTAGAAGAGAGCAGGTAGCATATAGAGGGAAAAATAAAGAAGTTTCTTCACTAAGCTTAAATAGTAGAATAGTGAAATGTGCAACTTCTAGATGGGAGAGATTGCTCACACTAGTGAGCTGGAAGACTTTTGTGATGAGTCTATCCCAGCTAGTGAATTAGTATGCCAAAAATGCACTACAGGATCACATGAAAAATGTCTTGAACCTAGAGCTTTCTTAAAGCAAGGTTTAAGTCCACCATTTACAGATGTAGTTCACTCTCATAATTAATTGTCTAGAAAAAGATGCCATGTAGATTTGTCCAGCATTTTCTAGTTTTCTTTTTTATAGGTATTTTCCTTAAAAATACTCAGTGATTCTGCTGCTGCTCTTTTGGAACAGATTTTATTCAGTTACTTTTATAATATTTGTTGCATGTGCCAGCAAGTCTACTTTTTAAGAAGGAAAAACAGAGATTTGGTTAAACAAGCCCTCAGTTGAAAAATACAAATATTGCTCTTCTGGCTCATGGCCTTCTGGCAGTTTAGGGAGTATTAATGGCCCAAGAGTAAATGGTTCACCTCTAGCAGGAAAGGGTGAAGATAGCCCATGTCTGTGAAGAGCTGAGCTTGATCTTTCTGGTGCTAGTGGGATAATAAGAAAGGGAGACATCTTCCCTAATAGCTGTAGCTGTTGCTGACTTATCCAGTATGGCAATTCCATGGGTGGTAGCAGATTTTTCAGGTGCTGAAACAGTCTGGGTAATTAATAGTCTGGACAATTTTTGCCAGCCCTGACATGTTGCTGCCCTATGTAGTTGAATTTTCTGCTTTGTGTATGATAGAAACAGCCCTGACTTCATAGGGCATATTCGTAATTGAACAGTTATATCTACTATTCTTTGGCATATAAATTGTTTTTTACAGTTAAGCATTTCTGTAGTCTTTCCCTGTAGTAGTCAAAATATATAATTGGTTCTATTTCTAGAGAAAACTCATAGCGCAATTTACTGAGGAAGCCATGGTTGAAGGCTGCAAATTGACAACAATAAAAGTGTTATCCCAAGTTCAGTAGTTAATGTGAAGATAGGAGATGCTGATTATCTTTTTCTTTGCTTCGTTAGTGATGAATGGAAGCAAATTTGATGCAGACAGCAATCTGGTGGAATGATGCAGAGCTATCTATGAAAACATCTGTACTAATCCACCAATGCAGTAAATTATAGCTACAAGCAAACGACATTGATCCAAGAGGATCATTAACAGCTTTAACCAACTGATCCAAGTAATAGGGTAAATGAGAGAACATTATCAAGATCTGATTTTTACAGCTGTCAACTACAATTGCTAAAACATGGTTACCACTTTCTCTCAACTTCAACCATTTTATGACTTAAATTTAGTGTATTCTATTATGGGCAGCCAACAAGGATCAATTAAGTGGTAAAACACGCAGGAAAAAATTGTCCAGTGATCATGCACTCCATTTAGCAGGAGGTCAGTCACAGAGGAAGAGATAATTGCTGCAAGCCAGCAAAATTAATCGGGGATGAGCTAGAAAGGATGATGTATGTTCTGTGACAAAGTACGTGACAGAGATGTACATATAAACCTGTAGGTGCTTGCTTTGTTGAGGGCGCAAGGACGAGAGAAGGAGACCTGTGAAAAACAATTAGCATGGCTTCAGAGTGAGCAATTCTTAATTATCCATAACGTGTCGACATCAGATAATTAGTGTCCCAATTTTTAACAATATTTGGTCATTAACTACAGTAGAATAAGGAAGATCAAGAACAGAGCCATTTGTCTGAGCTAAGTGTTACATAATGGTGTCTACATGTGAACATAATACAACTAAATTATGCTCATGGTATTGACACAGAAATCTTCTTATTGTGGAACCAATATAAATGTTCTAAATTTGAACTTATAACAAGCTGCTCCTTATGTTTCCATAAGGTAGTTTGTTTATGTTGGCAGCCCACAAAATAAATCAAACTTTAATGCTGGCTGTAGTTTAAACTCCCTGACTTGATGCTTTTCATTTAAATTTTCACAGCAAGGGTCATAATTTGTGTGACTCAGACCACTTTAATATTAATACTAATTAAGAAAAGGTAACTTTATTAGCTAAAGTTTCTAAACATACAAAGCTATTTGAGTGTGCTAAAGTACATCTCTTTGGAAGATTTTACTTCAGCATCTTTTCCTCTGTCAGCAGATTTTGACCAGTTTTAACTATGTTTGACAGAGAGGTAGAAATCTTAAACTCTTACCTGAAGTCAAGGGGCCACTGAAGACCTGTTCTTACTGAATGAGCTAAATCATGTACCAGACACAAGAGAATCCACATATGCAGAAACACAGAAAACCTTAAGGAAAAGTATTCACAGAACTGCTGGCATTTTTCTAATGTTAGCTCAAGAAATCTTAGAAATGCAGAATGGGATGTCTCATATTCTCATATCTTACTTCCATCTGGTTTCTGACTTATACAGGCATGGAGAAAGAAAAAGAGAGGGAGAGACAGGCACACACAGGCATACACACAGATGAGTACATGCACGCACATGCGTACATGTTGCTCAGTCTCCTTTTAACCACTCTTTCTTCTAGTCTGTTAGTGTATTTTTCAGAATTTTCAAGACAGATCCCACTTCCTCTTGAGTGGGTTTAACAGTAGGAATGAGGTGCTGTCACTGTGATTCTTAGCTTTTCTTTTAAAGTATGACCCCTCCTAAACTCTTACCTGCATTTCAGTGGCTTGTTGTGCACAACTATCCATTGAATCTGGGGTTATCTCTCGTGTATATGTTTTCGCAGCAGCAGACCCTTCACTTTCTGTATCTGCCATCTCATATCTGCTGATGGATCTGTTTGCCATCTCCCCTTTTAACCTTTTCTGTCTGTCTGTCACCTAAGCATTTCTTTTTTATTTTTGAGAATCCTATTTCTTAATGCATCATGAAGAGCTAATTTTTTTTTCATAGCACCCAAGCTCCTATCAGGCAGTAGTGGCTGAGTCAGCAGACCAGACTCAGAGCCAGTAAACCCTGATGCTTATGCAGAGAAATGTCATTTACTTCGCTAAAGAGTCTATTTAAGTTCATAGAGCCTCTAATCATGTCTGTGAAATGAGGAATTGGATGCTAATATTTCAGAGCCAATACTCTAATGATGTGTCTCTGTGGATCTCCTGTGGAATTACTCCAAATATTCCCTTGTGTAGCTGAGATCAAAATTTCACCCTTAGTTCTAATTTTTTATATTGCAGCTTAACTGATAATGAAGCGGGAAAAGTGTCATTGCTCTTTATATTGTATAGAGTTAATAACATGAAGTATTTTAGGGCTAAACGTGCTCTTTGATGTTGGCATTAAACATAAGCATTTGAATCATTGGTGGATATTTACACTGTTGTAGTTGGTGGAGATTGATAGGTTTCTTTAGGGAGTGATTTGGAACAGGAGCCAAATTTAGGAATTGTACATTGACTTGTCCTTAATTACAGAGGAAGCGTTAGATTACCTTCCTACTTAGCCACCTAAATTAACTGCCAAAAGTTGATGACTTGAATGCCCTCTTCCTCCCACTCCCACATATGCAAATGTTCATTTCTGCCACAATGTTAACATTAAATATTTACATGCTTTTAGTTATTTTCAGGAAAATACTAAGCAAGCAAGCAAATTTAAAAG
Organism: Neopelma chrysocephalum; assembly: GCF_003984885.1. NCBI lineage: Eukaryota > Metazoa > Chordata > Aves > Passeriformes > Pipridae > Neopelma > Neopelma chrysocephalum. The sequence continues at coordinate 3,926,640 of NW_020897692.1, forward strand.
TAATTTATTGTCTGTGAGATTTTTAAACTCTTAAAAATAATTTGTTTATCCTATTATTCATGTCATTAAGACTCTTTGAAACTTTCTACCAAGGACTGAATTAACCAAGATGCTTAGTGAGGATATTCATATACAGCTGTGTCCTGAAAATAGGGATATTTCACTTGATTGCACATCATAGCGTTTATGTTAAAAATGTTTTAAAAATATAAAATATGTACTCTATGCTTTCTTTTTACTGTAATGATAGTTTAGAGTCCCCATTAGGAGAGCTGCAGGTGCCTTGCAGTTTATCTTGCCTACAATAAAGCAGTGATGGCCACTCATCAGTGTTATATACTTCTGTGTAAACAATGAATTTACTCAGCCATGCAGCGGCACAGAACAATTACAAGCAGATAACCTTCAATGAGCAATAAATAGAGAAAGTGAACTCCTTCACTGGACTCGAGGGAGCCGTTTCTTGATGCTTGCCTTAGCGGATACCCCAGGATCTCAGAATACTATCACATTTAAGTGCTTGGGAGGGTAATTTCTGTATGATAAGGAGACTAGCTTTCACACCTATGCTGACTACCACAGGGGTAGAGGTTGGTGGTGACCTCTCAGGCAGACATGTCCTGTCCTATTTAGCAATCTGTAGGTCTAAATTAATAGTTCAAACTCCATTGGGATACTAGCAGACAGGCAGTGGGACTCTTAAAGAAGTTAATGTATGTTCGCTGTTTACCAAAGCTATGCCTGTACAAAAGGGATCAAGGTTCATATTATGTTCCTTGCATGTCAGGGCTCATGGTTGCAAAGTTAAACTTCTTTATCTCCCAGCATAGTGTTGCCATGTTGAGATTGCCAGAACTATGCCCAACTAGCTAAGCATGCGAACAAATTAATGGTATGGACAAGCATGTATTCATTCTCATCCCAGCACCATTTACTTTACTAGATTAAGTTTACTAAGTCTACTAAGGTATATTGATAGATCAGGAGGTCTATAAAATTTGACTTCTTGCAAAATATTGTGATGAGCTAATCTCAAAGTGATAAACCTATTCATAAAATCAACACAGCTCCTTTTCTGGAGGAAATACCACAGCGGCGAACTGCAGTGAAGTTGGTAAACTGGTACCATGCCTCTGTTTGTCACATGATTGTATGAACTTCTGTAAATGTAGAACACTCCTGGAAACAGTCATGGCTGGTGTCATAAATTCTGTTTTGTAAAACGGTTATCCTTTCCATTGGGCCCACAGAAAGGACTTCATTTTGTAGTTCATATTTTTTAAGATTCCATCACGTATCAGTACTCACTTAAATTTTCCTTTCCAGTACTCACTATGAAGCTGAGGGAAGGGAATAATATTCAGAGGATGAGTAAAACAGATTTGAAGCTGTTGATAAAGCATGCAGAACTATTGTTTCAAAATGCGGGAAAACCTTAAGTATATTTTTGGTAGAAGAAATTAAGTAAATAATTTTTTTAAAAAGTGTCTTACTACCTGTTTATGCTCTGATTCAACATCAGTGGTAAGTTTTCCTTTAACCCCAATAGGTATCTAAGCCACTGAAAATTACTATTCTGTACAAAAAGGGTGGCACAAAGTTGCTTTCCATTTACCTACCACTGAACAGTCATTATTATTCTAATATCACAATCTAGAGAGTTAGCACACATTAAAAAAAAATTGAGAGAAGGTGATAATTATTCAATTGTCCATTTTCATACATTTTAATAATCAGATGTTACATCCAATATGAGGTTGTTTTGAAATTTTCTGCAAAAATCTGAGATCTGGGAAATGCCTACCCATGTTAATAGCTCAATTTTCTTCAAGTATGGAATAAATAGGAATTTGCATAAGCTAGCTATAAAAACTGACTCGATCCTGTGTTTTTTGTTTTTTTTTTCCTGCGTTCAAAAATGCATATAGTTGAATGTTTTGAACTTAATCAGTAGATCTCAAGGCGAGCTTTGGTGTAAAAGGAGTGCAGTTTGACCCCTGTAGCTTTAGAAAGTAAGAGTCAATGATCTCCATTAGACTGTATATCCCACTGGGTAGTATCAGTTGCCCTTTTGTTATTGTAAGCCCTTTCTCTTACTTCTACTGTTTAAATAAATATATTGAAGCCAAAGAGTTAATGACAAATTCAGGAAGTCTTGACTTAACGGTGATGAAGTGAGATGCATTTTGTGCCATTCAGTGTACACAATTTATAACCCTGTTTGATTACCGCAGCATGTCCTCCGCGTGTAAGGATTGCACCCGGGGGACTAGTCAACTTATTAATTCATCACTTGCCGCCTTTTATGGTTGCAATACCCCTTTATGGCATACAAGCAGAGAGATCTAGTAATCTGAAGGCTGCCAGCCGACTGGTTCCACTCTAGCTGACCCTTTGTCTGCAGGCACAATGCTAATAACTTTTCCCCGGATTCCTCTTTCTCGGAGGCCATGCTACCCTCCCGCCTTTTGTCTTATGATAGGAGCAAGCAGCCATGGTTACAGGAACTTCCAAGGAGGAACAGCCTTCCACAAGTTAACCTGTAGCTTTTTTAAGTGCCTTTTGATTTATCTGTCACCTGATCCATCAGCAATGAATAATTTTCATGGAAGGTGCACTTTAATTACCTTCCCATTTGACTAGCATTATCATGCCCTATCTAGGTAATTAATCTCAGAAAGTATCCAATTTCAGTCTTTATTGCTGGCAGGCAGGCCTTCTGAATTATATGTGCTTGAATGGGCATTGGGTCTGTTGTTAAACCAAATAGGCCATGAAACAATTTTTGGGTCCTTTTTTTTTTCATGTCTTTCTTTTTTTCCCTTAGCTTAATGGGTCCATAGGGATGCTGTGGTCTAGTTGCTTTGGTTGGCATAGTTGAGATTTGCATAATGTAAAGCAGGAAAGGGCAATGGTAGAAAATGGTGTCTGATAAAAAAATAATTAATGTAGCACAGATCATAAAAGTCAATCAGTCTCTGAAGAAATAGTTAACAGATTGTGAAACTAGGTACTGAAAATAATCCTTTTTTGCTTCTGAATAATGCATAGCTTTCACAGTATGAGCTCTCTATGCCAAAGAGTTACTTTGTAGAGCTGATGCATTCATAGGATAAATTAGAAGTCCCCCTCCCAATATCAGATTAGGGATTTGCAATTGTATTCAGTTTTTTATTTCATTACTCTGCATGTAAAAGATAGACCTTTAAAAATGTATGGTTTAACCAGCAGATATGTATGGCAATAAAATCGTAGGTGAGGTTATTCTTTTTTTCTTATGCCTGTCTCATTAAAAATGAAGAGCTAAGGTATTTGGAAAGCTGAAAAAATACTGCCTCAATGGTCAAAAATAAATAAATGCTTAGTGCTAGTATTTCACTTGGTTGCCTACAATGTAGACACACTGTATTTTGGAAATTCCTTTCTAATTTTTCTGAGAGTGTTTTTTTCTTCTCTGTTTCCTGTCAGTTTTCTCCCATTCCCTAAATAAAAAAATTAACAGATGTTTTTTAAATGTTTTGACAGAAGAAGACTTACCTCAGATACAACTGAGAATTCCTTGTGAATTTTCATAAGTCCGTTTACTGGAAATGAATTTGCTCACTTTATTACTGAAGCTGATAAAGTTGTATGTTAGTTAAATTTCATGTTTTAAGTACAGAATAGAATTGTTGGATTAATTAGAAAAAAACTTTTTTAACACAATTAAGAAAATATGAGGATTTGTGAAGGAAGTTATGAAACCTTATTATCCTAGGATTTTCGTTGTTAAAATTTTTAAGTTAGCCAAAGCAAGCTGTTAGATGCTTTTAACTAAATCCTCTTGAAATAAGAAGACAGTTTTACAAGGGCAGAATTGAATTTATAGCACAGTTTTATTCTTTACTCTTTGCAAGACTTCTTAAATATCAAAATTTGATTATCTGACAAAAGATTGTTTTCTTATTTAATGGAGGTTGGTTTTTTTTTTTGATCAGAAGTTCTCCATATACGAGAAAATTTTGTATAATTGTGGTTTATACTTAGAATGATTTTAAGGGGAAAAGTCTGAAAATATTTAACTGAATGAAAAGTGGAGACAACTGTGTTTAACCATGTAACTCTCGCTTCTACCACTTTGAACTTCAGAAAATTGGAACAATAAACAGCATGGAGATTGATACTGGAATGCAGAATCTTTCACCTTTAGGTCACCGATTCAAATTCAGTCAACCCAAGCAGTGACCAAAAATTGTTACCATATGAAAGTTGTTTGTGAACTCTGTGGAATTTAAATTATGATCTCAGTTCATTTTCTTTTTCATAAACTTCATCATAAGCAAGGCTTTTGGCAGTCACTCAAAAGAGAAGGTAAGATTAAAGGAGCATGACCTAGTAAACTTTTCACTCCCGGTCATGATACCTTCAGGTGAACATAGTGGCTGGAGAGTTTTAGGTTGCCGATGTGAATTGTACTTATTCTTGGGATAAAGATAAAAAAACTTTAGTAGGTTTTTTTCTTTAAACAGTATTTTTTAATTAATTTGAATCTTCAGAGGCAAATACTGATCCAGTGTGTTAGACTGCCAGTCTCATGGGTGCTCCTGTAGTTTGAATTACATTCAAACCAAAACCCTTCGTGTAATATAAAGAGAAAACAATTGACTGTCTTTTGTTTTTAAGCAGCTTTACCAAATGATAAACAGAGCTCTTGAGTTTTCTTTGCAGTGCGCCAGGAAAGAGCATATTTTGGTACTTACCAAATGGCTCCTGCCATATATTCAGACATGTACTGAGAGTCTAGTAGCTTGTTTTCAGTCTCAGGAATATAAAAAACCTTGAAAAAGGCTTTAAAGGACTTTAATAAAGTATGGTCATTTGCAGAGCATGAAGGATCTTTTCCAGCTGCCAAGCTGCTGAGCTTTAGCGTTGCTGCTGACTTTAAAGAAATATGTAATATTTGGTCTGAAAGTATATGCGTTCCCAAGTTTTCACGGCTGGTGTTGAGACAAGATACAGGGTGCTTAATTAAACTCTCTCGAAGTATGTTGCATTAACAGCTTTCTTCAGAAAGAATGGTGATAGAGTGAAAAACATGTAAAAAAATAGCCATTTTGAAAGGTCATTTAAGGTACTCTACAGGAGCTCTTGTCTGTTAAGAAGAGAATGGTCTACTGGTTCAGGCACTGGATTGGGGCTCTAGAGATCCATGATAAATTACGTAGTCATTCCCATAGGCGTCTTGTGTTACTTTGGATAAATGACTTAATCTCTCCATGACACTGTTCTTCATGAGAAGAATAAGGATAATAGGACTTCTTTGCATCAAAGAAGCATTGTGAAGAAAAATCCATTAGTGACTGTGAAGCATTTAGATACTATTTTGCTAGTGGCTATAGAAATACTAAGATAAGTTAAAGTTATCTGTCTTCCTGTGGTTTGTTTTTTTGGGGTTTTGTCCTTCTTGTTAAAATGTATAATAGAATTAAACTCTCGTTTTCACGTTAATCTAGAGCTCTTGGTGTTCTTTGTTCAGTAATGGCCAAATTCTTCATGACTGGAATTCTAAACCTCTCCAAACAGACTTTTTTATCCCTCTATATTTTAATCCTCCTACATCTTAAAGAGAGATTTTAAATAGGACTAGTGCAGTGTATGACCAGCTTCTTAAGAAAGTTTGGGTCTCCTGCAGCTCTGCTGCATGCACTGGGTAGCTGCCAGTGTTGCATATGAAAGAGAAACAAATGTCCCCGGGAACCTCCAAGTTCTCAGACAGTGAACAGGTAGCAGAGTAAGCCCTTAAGGATGTTTTAATAATACATATGCTTATTAAAGAAAAATCCTGAGATTGTGACCTTTCTGAAATAGTTTGTTCTTGCTGGGACTGTGCTTTTAATCACTAATAATTGTGACATTTTTTTGGCAACCTGACCCTTGTGAATCTTTCTGCGATGTTCTAGGTAAGTCTCCCATGGAATAAAAGCAGGTCTTTAATACAGCAATTTTTAAACTGTAACACTGATGCATTCCTCCATTCCCTAATTGCACCTGGGAAGATCTGGACCTTGTTGCAGTTAATAAGCTGTTCACCCAGTACTCTAAGATAACAAGATTGGTCACATTAAAGTGCTTTTTCATGGCTCATGTTTTTTCTCACCCCACTGCTCCAAATGAGAGAAATAATTTTATGGAGACAGCACCATTGCTCTTTATCTTTTGTGTGGAGAGATCTTAGGTTTGTTTTATATTGGAAGTGTTCTAAAGCTTTGGTGTCACCTTTCTGCCACATTGCAACATCATTAAAGCTCAAGAGGGTTGTTCAGACATATGGGCATAAGTTTTTTTTAACTTCTGTTCCAATGGCTGCAGGGCAGGCAATTTTTAACCTGATGGTCTATAAGATCACACAGAAGTAGGTGTAAAGAACAGCAGAGCATACTAAACTTCGGGGACCAAATTCATTATTTTTATTTTTATTTTAAATATAATTAAAGTAATTTGTTGTCAGAAAATTCAAACCATTGATAAGAAGGTAATCACAGAGTACATTATAGATACAAACACAGAGGACAATTTCCCACAGCTCCTGATGATGGTGAGCAAAGGCAGGACCATCAAGCCTTGGTCTCCTGGTTCCTCCTTTGACATTTTCTCTAAGCCACCACTCTGCCTCACACATTTGCAGTGTGATGCTGTGATTACTTTGTCACCTTCCTGCTCCACATTGTATTTTGTTGACTCAGTCACAAGGGGAAGAGAGAAACTCAAATGCTCAGCTGAAGCTTTGAGAGTGCTAGCTTTTTTTTTCCTGTGATGAAAGGACTCTCACTCAGTGGTATATTCCCCTGTTCTGGCCATGCACAACCATTTTGCTTTTCTTCATGATTGACTAACTTACATGATTCTCACTAGGGGAAACAGATCTTCAGAAAACTGTTTCTTTATTCAACTTCATTTTGAAAACTTTGGGTAAAAAACTGAAGGGAAAGTAAAAACCATACTGCTGAAGAAAAAGGTCAACTTACAAACTTTTTTTAAAGCATCCTCTAGTTCTTGTTGACGTGAAGGAAATTTTATGCGTTTGGACAATGGGCTAATAACACCTGTGATATAGCTGGGGTTGTAATGGTACAACCCTAAACGTCTGTTAAGGATAGATAAAGCACTTTAATGCCTTGTCTACATTTCAGGGGGTTATAGACAACTTAGCATTGTCCTGTCACCATGGGAATAAGGAGACCTTGCACTAGTATGTTTTAACCTTATGTTTCACATGCTTTTCTAGTCCTCTTTCCTTTCCCTTCTCAAGCCTCTCTTCTTGCCTCTTCTCTTTCCCTTTTTTCTTGTGTCAGTGGCAGCATTGTTTTTTGAAATAACAGCACATCACCAGTGTTCCTGGAATTTTACAATTACATTATTCGTGAATATTGCTCAGAAGATGAAACATCACAGTCCACTTGCAGGGCAAATTCCAAAGGTCTTCAAAATTACTGTTATTGCAGTTGTAAATGAGGGTTTTAGCTGACACCTCTATCAATTAACATAGTTCATGTTCCTGTGAAGCAATTAGGATTTATTTGAAATAAAAAGAGTTATCCCCATGGTTTTTGAAACAGAGAGTAGAACTTAGCAGTCCAGTAAATACCACATTTACTAAAATTTTCACTAAAGTAGTGAGAAAAGTAATTATTCTTTAAAAAGAAGACAAGAATTGTGGCCTCTTTATCTTTCCCTGTGCAGCACAAAAATGTATTCAGTTTAATGGGATGCCATAATGCACTCCTAAACTGTCAGATTTCTAAATATGAGCCATACATCATGACAGTGCAGAACAATGTATTTTGTACCAAAGCAGTTCTATTAGAGAAGGTGAAAATATGTTAATCCTACCTTGATCATCAGGGACCCATATGAATTTTCATTATTCTGTTAACCTTGAAATGAGTAGGTAATACCAGTTTTTATTTTTTTAATGAAAAATTTGTTCAACTACAAATAATATTTTTCTTTCACAGTATTATTGATGACTTCATAGACATCAGTAATTATTATTTGCACATATACAAAATATTAAAAATCTCAGAGAAGCCTGTGTTGCATATTTTTATTTTTTTTCCTTCCCAAGGAGAATTCTCTAAGAGTTTTCTTTTTTTTTTTTTTTTTGCTAGTAATTTGCATCCATTTTGAGCTAGAATGCTAATTGTTTTGTTGTATTCTATAGCTCGCAGTTTCTGTTGCCTACAGATTGCACTGAAATGCAGGCTAGTGTTGAAAAATCTGGCTACAGATCTGTTATACAGATTTATAGATTATTACACTGTATTGTCTCAAATGTAATTTCATAGTAGGAACACCTGAAAATGGCATTCTAAAATACATTTTAACCTTTCAGGAAATTAACCTCTTAGGTGACCAACACTTATCATTTTGGGGGAGGGATGTGAAGAAAGAAAAAAAGTAGTAATGTAAGATGATTACAATGTTACAGTGGATAAATCCATTAATCTTTTTGTTGGAGTTTATAAATCTGAAGTACTGCCAGACAGATCTTATACTGGAAAATATAAGAGTAGTTAGATTTTGATTATGAATTAAAGGAAATCCAGTCATATGTCCTCATGACATGAAACATCTTAGGGAATTATGATTTGTGGGGTTTTTGTTTGTTTTTGACATAAACACACATATAACAGAAAAACTGAAGATATATATGGCTGTGGTATGGATTTAATATAGTGTAATATCAGCAGAGATTAACTGTGATAAAAAATGAAACAGATGAGGCTTAGACTCCTATAAGATTTGAAAGCAAATTCTTCACTTTTGTGACATTAGGTGCTGTATTATTGTTATTACTTTCTTGTCTTCAACTCATCTTAAAAAAATAAAAAAGCAGTTTGAAAGGAGAAGTTTAGTAATGGCTGTATGATTAATGACAATGAACTGGAGATTAGTTTTTAAAGTAATCATGAAACCATTTATACTTTAGATTTAGTTTTAAAAAAATAATTTTGTTTCTTTTTAATAACTGTGGAGTAATTTATATTTTAGAGTTTGACAAATTTATTTGCCTCTGAAAAGTCCAAGAGTGACACCTGGTAAACATAACTTAGTCTTCAGTATGAGTGCGATGTGGGCTCCATGAGAGTTGACCCTCCTTTTATTGCTTCAACGCTATGATCATCTGTGAGACAGGAGAAATGTCAAACGTAGTTTAAAGCTACATTAAAAAGTAATAATTGGCTCCATTTTGCAGTTAAATTATACAGAGTGCTTGAAGGAGCCTGGGTACTGAATGCTGGGTCCTGCATTAGTAATCCTGACTCCAGTGTGAAGGAGGCAAGAGAAGAGTTTCCTGTTGCTCTCAGGTCTGGTTCCAGACATCTCATGTAAAGGAAATTATGGAGTAGTGTGGTTTTGAGCACAGAGGAGAACCAGAATATTTTGTCAGTAGCCCATTGTTAGGAAGGATCAAAAAGAATATGAAATTTCACTCCCTCTTTCTAGAAAGTCAGATGACTCAGAAGAAGATTTCAGGAGCAACATTCTGGAAGAAAAGCTGTTGGAAAAACAGCTTAGCTGAAAATATAGCTCCTTTCCTTCTGCATTTAATTTGGCACTGGAGCGTATGTAGGTTTGAGAGCCAGAAAACCTGTCCTGAGGTGAGTGTGCCAGCGTTCATGCTTTTTTTGAGAAAAGAACAGTCTAAATCTTCTGTTAAAATAGGGTGCTATGACTCACAAATGCTGTTCTAGCATTTTACTGTAACCTGTGAAATGGGAGAGTCAGGTTCAGTTCCCTTCTTCATCTGTTGAGTTTATTGTTCTTCTTCCATGTCTTTAGGAATATCCTTATTTTTAGTCCACAGTCAAGTTTACTTGTAGTGCCTAATTTTCTTCCTCTCCTATTGCCTGTCTTTCACATGACAGAAATTCAACAGAAACGGCAGAGAGAGACTCTTCATTGATGCAGGTTTCACTAGTATTTAGAAATACACTGGGATTGAATGTGGGGAAAAAAACAGGAATGAAATGCCAACTTAATGGAATGACTCCTACTGATGTGAAAACAAATGGTTGATTTTGTAACATGAGATTATTTAGGCTGGAAATTTTAGCTTTTATAGCCATCAGAACAGTGAAATTCTGAGACAGCCTTTTGATGGGAGTAGTGGAAGGGAGACATAATCTGGTTTTAAGATGGAGGGAGGACATTCTTTTGGAAGGAATGACAACACATGGTTGCCTGAGATTGTAAGTGCCTGGACACAGTGATTCCAAAGTACCCTTCTACTCCTGCCTTCTTAATTAGGAAAATATTTTCTTTATGCTCTCTGATTTCTCAGAAACATTTCACCTGTAATTTGATGGTGGTATTTTTTATTGCTTAAGAGAGGTTGGACATAGAAAAGAAAAATTTTTGTTGAGATTGCACAAGTCTGGTAATTGATATGTGAACTGGAGATGATGAAATAGCTGCATGTAGGGTAGTGAAACAAGAAGGACACTGTTCACATTGAAATGGCTGGAAGGGATGTATAAACGATTATGGCAGTTTGTAAAGCTGTTTTAATATCGATGTCAAGACTGATAAAGCATAAAGTTTTGTTTCATTGGATAGCGTAAATTTAGAAGGTGAGCAAAGACTTATCCCCAGTTTGTTTACTTTCAAGTGAATGTTTAATTTATTAATGTTTTAGAATCTGTGAGTTCTGCATCATTGGTGCTAAAAATATGTTTGACTGTATTCTGACAACCATTTTTTCATCAAAACACTTTTTCACTTCTTTGCAATTAGTGGGAGGACAAATTGTATTGTAGTCAGTAAAAGGAGTACTTGAAAATACAGATTTACATTGGTACTACAGGTAAATGAGTTCAAACCCAGAAGACAAATTTATGATCCTTAATAGTAACTGGTCTTATGATGCTTTTTAAACAAGTTTTGCCTTACTTTGTGTTACACAAAAACTAGATGCCAAAAGGTTTTTCTGCTACAGATAATAACAGTATAGTCTTATGTGGTGTCTAAGTTCAAAGGACTCTTGAAGATTGTGTTTATCCTAGCTTTGTTAATGTTAAAACTTGTGCTTTCATATCTTGTGTTACTAGTGACTCATCACCTTACTGGAGGTGAAACAAAAAGCATGTCATTCATAATCAAGGTGTGAAAATGAAGTTTGGAATCATGAGGATGTGCTTTGCAATGGGTCATTAACTTGGTCTATGGCATGAAACCCCTGGAGGAGGGTCTTTAAGATTACAGATTATAAGTAATGACATAATTGCCTGATGCTGTAGAAATACATTCAAGGTTTTAAAATTGGGTTTCTCTGAGTGCTTCAAGTGATGGATGCCCACTGACTAATGCCCATGACCTGATTTTCAGTAGTGATTATTGTGAGGAACTATTTCTTTCAAAGGCTCAGGAAAGAAGATGTGGTGATAGGACACAAGTTCATCTTGTACCAAGTTGCTCAATCAGGCCTCAGGGATGCAGCAAAGCGGATATGTGCCAAACTCCTCAGCAAAAGTATTTTACTGAAAAGCTGAAGTGCCACTGGACTTGTAGGCAATCTCTGAAAATCATGAATTGAGTTACAAAACCTAAGTAATTGAAAAGTAGAGGCTACTTTTAAAAATTTGGGCACTGGTATGAATTGCTTATATACATTTTTTTTATTATTATATATCATTACTTGAAGCTTAGAAAAGAAAATGGATTTCTCCATTGCTGATCATAGTTAATTTATCAAAAAAGTGGAGCTTTCTGAAAGGAATTGCTTTTTAAAACATTGTGGATTTTCAATCCATTTTTCTTCCTTTAACAAATTGATCTGTCATTCTTGAAAAATCAGCAAAATCCCACAAAGATGTGGTAGTTTTTGTACAGCTTTGAACATCATGAAATCAATTCTTTTATATGTGTGAAAGTGTGCACATTTATGTGGGATTTATTAACCTTCATTCATCTACTTACCACTCTTGTTTAACCTTAAAGTAACAACCTAGAAGTTTTCCAGTGTGTGTTCTCCAGTGTTTAGTTCATTGTATGTTGTTACTTTGTTTGTTACTTAGTTGGCATTGTTAAATTACACAAGTATTTGACTCAGGGTCACTGTAGCTATGCTTATTTAATCTGTTTCTCTTCACCTATCAGACTGAATAGAGTTATACTGGGAAGTATTATTACTTAATAGAATACCTTCAGTGAGAATCCAAATGTTGAAAGAAGTGCTAAGGATGATTCAGAAGATAGTTCTTTCTCACTGTACTACACTGAACGCATTGTCCCCTGTGCGAAAAAGAATTCTGCAATTGGATTTGTTGCTTTTCAAATGAACTAAACCCCCTGAAGTCCTGTCAGCTATTGCCTGACACAATTTTCAAGAGGAGAGGTGTTACCCTCATTGTCCTGAGCAAATTTCAGTTTGAATAATTACGTCTCACATCCATGTCATTCCCCCTGTAGCTTCAGTTGGATTAACTGTTCATTTCCTGTCCCCAACCTTTATGTAGCATTTCCATGTGCTCTATAACAGTTTCCACATTTCACCCTAGAGCTAACTGTAATCATCTTTCTTTGTCTGTCTCGACATACAGACACAGAATAATTGTGAAACTCTTTGCAGGCTCATAGAGAAGCTAACCAAAGGCCAACTGCATTAACTAAATTAAGATAAATTTCTAGATCCAGTACAACCTGAATTTAAAGCAGGGCATGAAATGATTTTAGTGGCATGTGTAATCTGCTCCTTTAAATGGAGACAGTATAGACATCTATTCTCGTCACTTTAGACATATCTGAACCATTTAACACAGCTGATCATGAGATAGTACTTTCTTACTTGGGAGAGGTAGCAGGATCCAAAGTAATACACTAAAATGGTTGGCATTATTCCCAGACAAACACATCCAACAAGCAGTCAGGGCAGACTGCTTTTCTGTTCTCCATTCTGGTGTCTTTCAAGAACCAGTTTTATTGGTAGTTCTTTTTGGCATCCATATTCAGCTACTGTGTGAACAGGTTGGATGATATGCTTCAGAAATGCACAGAACACATACATTTGCTTTTGTCTTTTGAGCTGTGTAACCATTCCAGTTTCACTTTAGTGGCAACTGATTGCAAGAAAACTGCACAGAAATAAAGAATAGTTGTTTAAGACTGAGCAGAGATGGTACTAGCAAGAAGAAATCAGTGAGATTCCAGGTCCAGTGTAGGAGGTTCTGGTGAAAGTTATACATTGTTTTTTGATCAATGCATTCTATAATTTAGGAGTACTTCTGTATTTGGTGTCGACACTAAAGCTGACGCAGAGTGGCATCTGATAAATAAAACTGTCCATCTTCCCTCTTTGGGTAAGACAGTCTACCTCATCCTGCTGGATGTTGAACTGTCTGCAGTTATTCTTGCATTTCTGCTTCTCCCTTGGATGATGGTAGTGCAGTATATTGAGCATAAAGCTGTTACTGGGTAGGGAAAGTTATCTAGCACAAAAGGCTGCAGCAGCTCAGACTACCACGAGCACATCAGACTGCCTTACATTGGCTTTTCAGAGAATTAGGCTTAACTTCAGTCTCCATTTTTATCTTCAAGACTCTCTGGCCTGGGCCCAGATATCTAAAAGGCTATCTCAAGCCTCAGTGCTTGATAGTTTCACTGCTGGAAGTTCTTCAGTAGATTTCCTCACAGAAAATATAAGGCTTATCTGTAGGAGAGAGCATACAGCAGTACAGTTTGCATCAAAGTCTCTGACTTAATTCCCAAGGAATCTGATGGCTATCAAAATATTGCCTTATTTCTCTGTGTGATGCAAATTTCTTGGACTTGCTTTTATCTTGATAGTTACACAGAAACATCCATACGCAGAACAAAAAAGGCACTTTGCAGCTTAGATGTTCAGTTACTCTTTCCTCTACTCCTTGAGAATGGATGAGGAATGCATATTATATTTTATATGCTTCTGTGCTTGTAAATATCCCTGGGTTTATGAAATACTAGAACTCAAAGGACTGCAGTGAAAATAAGCCAGATTATAACAGATGACTGTATAGATGTGAAATCATTATTACAAGAGCTTGCTGGATTATATGTATCATAAGGTTTTCTTCTAAAGAAGCTGTTAGATTACTATTTGTATTAGTGACATAAAAATATTGCAATATCTACACCAAAGTTAAATACTAAAATGAAATAAGTGTTATGACATGTCTTTTTTTAAAAATTATTTCTTACTATTAGCCAGTAGCCAGAGAGGCTGGCTACTGAACAGTAGAAAGCCTGATTTATTGGGTACAGGTGCTGGATATTGATCTTGTTTTTAGATTCTTTATAATTTTGTTTGTTTTACAAAAACACATTCCACTTCATTATTCTCTGACTGATGCTAGTAGTACTTCTTTTGGAGAAATTGAAACTACAGAAGGTAGTAAAATGGTTTATGTACATGTGCTTCTGCACATAACTTCGTAATATTTGGCTTATTTCTGACATTCATGTCTCTCACAATTAGTTCTATTACTGAGATTTTTTTTAATGTTTCTTGAATCAAAAATGTGAACTGATAGAAAGGCATATTTTTCCACAGTTTAATTGTATTAACTTGTTAGGTACAACAGCAGTAAGTATTAGATTGCAAGGTGTTCACTAGTGAGAACTATTAGGTTATTAATTTAGCTGATAGAATATAATATATTTTTCACTGATACCTTTGTATTCCTGCAGACAGACAAGTCATTGCTGAGTGAACCAGAAAGGCTAAAATATACAAACCTAAATCTTTATGCAGAATCTAGATACCTTTCTCATGACCATTTTAATTGTGTTGTTTTATTTCAGCAGTTGGAAAAACTTTCTGGGTTTCCTAAGTACTAAGCTTTGGTAGTAAGAATAAAATCATGAGAAAGCTGTATCAAAAAAGTTCAGAAGTCTCTTATGTGGTATCTAAGCTGTTAACTTCTTGCCAAATCTACTTAAGTGACTTTTTTTTAATTAGTAGAAATTATTAGATGTAGTGAGATTAATTTTTTTATTCATTTCTATAGGGAATATATGCAAAAAAACAGAAGAAGGTGTAATATCCAAAATAAAATCTAACTTTCTAAACCAGATATGAATTCAGTTGTCAAGGAGTACTTCAGAGCTAAATGTGTCTGATGGCTCTTTAGTATGAAAATTTTTGCATTACTCTATTCACTTCAATAAAATTACTCTTGGCTTTCATTAACAAAAGTTGCAGAAGCATCACACCTTTTCATCCCTCTTGAGTTTCGACTAGGATTTCTTTGAATTTTAAACCACAATATAGTCTATTCATCCGTTATTTTTCTGTTTTCTGACTTCTTATATTACTCATCAACATGGCTAGGCTTATATTGCTACAACTGTTTAAAAGCCCTAACTGAGGTGGGGAGTTGTTCTGGTTTTGCCTATCAGATGACACTGTTCAAACCAGGTACTGGACTGAATCAGCTGGTCTTTCTAGTTAAATAGACTAGTATCCATTATTTTCAAACTGTTGTTCATGAAGGTGTAAGATTACCTCAGGACTCTGGCATGTGCAGTTGAGGACTCCAGAAGGAGCAATTTACAGGCCCTAGCAGGTATAGCAGAAAATACATACTCGAGCTTTTTGTGGTTAGGATTAGTCTTCTCCTCTTGCTCAGTTATTGTGCTATCCGTGTTTCACAACAGACACTCAGGCTTTCATGGAGACAGAATTGGGGCTACCCCACACATTCTGTTGGATTCACAGCAGGGGAGTGGAAAGTGATAAGCCCTGGCTTAGTGCTATTCGAACCTTGTTCCTTTTTCAGACTTGATATATTGCTTATTGCACTAGCACGGTGGCAGGTGCTGTTCCTAGTGCCTTCCCATTACCACATGAACTTTCTAACGTGATTTTGGCAGCTGGAGCAAGAGCCACATTCACAGTGTTGCTTTGCCATTTCTTGAGGACTTTTATTTCTTAAGAAGATCTGAATGTTCAAATGCAAGAAGAATTAAACAGATTTGGAGCTAGATCGCTACCTGATACAAAGGGATGTACGCAGCTATCACTTCAGAGCGTGCTGTACATGTGGAAGTCACTTCAGACTGGTAGCGCACCTAGGACTCATCTAAGATGTCGTCTGCTCTGCTCCTACAGGTATTCCTGCTCACAAAAAAAAAAGGGGCATCTTTTGTTTTCATAAAAGGCTCTGAAAAACTACAGCTATCATACCGCTGTACTGAAGTGCCAATTGCCACTCTGAGTTTGCAAGGCAGCACTTTGGGAGCAGGCTGACAAAGACACCAGGCTTGCTTGCTTCCAGGCTGGGGCAGAGGGACCAGGAGCTATTTATAGATGCTGCTGCACATCCGTCAGGTCACACAGTCACGTAGGCATTTGCAAGGGCTCTGAAAAAGGCAAAGTGAAGGTTTATCAGCTCTGGATTTACGTTTTATTTATCTGCGCTTTTTGCAACAAATTCCTTCCATTGGATTTTGTGGGTTTGAGGCAGGCTATAAATAGATGGTTGTGCTTCTTCTAAGTATATTAATCAGAGAAAATAGAAAAGTGAAGGGCCACCTGGAGTTAAGATTTTAATATTTTGGTTGTTACAAACCAACTCCAAAACCAATGTTTTTTTTTCCCTGGCAGATTTGGTGTGAAAATGTTTAGTTGAGCAGATGGAGCCACAGCTGGTAGTGTACATGTTTATCGGGATAGTTGGCATTTAGCTACATCCAAAACTGATGTCAGGCTCGAAGATACTAAAAAGCGGGAATGACTGGAAGCAGAGATAGTACTTCATCAGATCATCTAGCAGCAAATTTCTTTAATTCTTAGTGCTTTGGTCTCATAAGAATACTTTTAATCCATTACGAAGTTAAACATTTAAAACCAAAACTAAAAAAAAAATATGTCAAAGCAGGTAAACATTTGCTATTACTATGCTTTAATAAATAGCCTGAGGAGTGCAGAACATAACCCAAAATGTATTGATGTTTAAGGCCTAGTTAGCAAATAACACGCATCTGCTGATGTTTAATTATCATCTATGCTTTGCTGGCAGATTTCAGAATCTGTATAGTTCTTACTTACCAACATAGTCT
The DNA here is from genome assembly GCF_003984885.1 of Neopelma chrysocephalum. Classification (NCBI taxonomy): domain Eukaryota; kingdom Metazoa; phylum Chordata; class Aves; order Passeriformes; family Pipridae; genus Neopelma; species Neopelma chrysocephalum. The sequence continues at coordinate 3,943,716 of NW_020897692.1, forward strand.
CTTATTTCACACATGAGAACATTCATCTGGAAGTTTGAGAGAAGAGAGGGCACATGAATCATAGCAGGAGACCAAGAAACAGAAGAGATAGGTATAGACAGTAATGATTTTACAGTTGTGTCTAATGCACACAACGAGCTCCATGTCTAGTTGTGCCAGGCACTGAACAAACAGTGATGAAGAGTCCAGTTGCCAGGGAGTCTTAAAGACAGAAGACGGATTCAGAGACTGAAAACTTCATTTCAAACAAGGATTTCAGCTTAAAGCTCCTTAGGACAATCTTAATATGAGCATGTGACAGAAGCATACTCTTTCTGTGGCCCTAGCCACACAGCAGTCTTATGACAATGTGGCATATTATTCTCTTTAGGTTAATAATAGTGCATACATTTATACCAGGAATTAATTTGATTTCAATGGTGTTTCTGGAATTAGTTTTTAAAAAGCATAAACAGTTTCATAATTATTTTCCCCCCCCTTATTATTTTTCTCAGTACAATTGTCCTTACTGTGCAAGATTTTCTCAAATGTCATAGATGCATCTTGGACTGTGAAGAAAAATGAAATGTGTTTCTTTCATCTCCATAATACACAACTTTTGATAACGCTGGCATGGCAGAGATCTGTTCCACTGCCATTCCCATACAGACGGGGTAACATACAGGGGAGTGAGATTTATTCATGCACATTACTCTCCTGTAGGCAGCAAAGAATTTTTGCCTCATTTTTGGCACGTGATATTCTGGATATTCTGAAACAGATTCCTTTGTTGTCATTGCACAGGTAGCATAGAAAAGTATCTGTCTGGGCGTATAAAATGGCTGCGTTATAAATGACAGTCTAAGGGGAACCAAACTGCTTTGCTAGATGACCAGTGATGCCTGTCACCTGTTTGCCGGTGGGTTGTGAATGCACAGGGTACTAAAATGTAACGGTGCCTTCAATAACAAAATAACAACGTGTGGCATTGTGCAAACTGAGCAATTCCACTTACCTTAGGGCATCCTTGGAGTCTGCTATAATACAGAAAGACCCTCCTCGTCTGAAATCTCCTGGGGCTTGTTCCGATTTCCATTATAGTCCATCCTGGGAAACATGAAAAAGTGCCAGAAAGGCATCCTAATCCTGCATTTTCACTGAACTAGGTTTTGTGAAAATATAAGCTTGTACAGAATTCAAGTGCCATGTTTCTTTCTTGTTGGTAAGTTGTACAAGAAAACTATTATGTAGCAGCATTTAAAGATATTTCAGTCACAGACTGTATCAGGAAAACATATTAGTCAAACATTCCAATTGGTGATCTTCCTTTTTAAAGCACAGCGATTTCCCTTTTCTAAAGCACATATGCATTTATGCACTCCAGTGCACTCACCCAACGGCGGCGCAATGGCATAATTATGCAAGCTTAATGATGGTGAAACAATAGCACTATATAGATAAAGAGCCGTGATGTTTTATAAGGCAGTAGGTTTGCTACACATATTTGACTCATGCTAATTCCCCAGGACAGAAAATACAGTTTCTGTAATATGGTATGCAGGTACATGTGGAACCCCTTGTAAATGGGGTTATCTCCTGGCTGTGTCCAGATTCTTTTGGGGACTTATGAGTCAGTAAGCTTATTCTCATCTCACTTTTTAGTTTCTTAATGATGTCTCAGGGCTTTACTAATTGTGTTGGACCATACTGCCTCCAGAGCACTAAGCAATGCCACAAGTATGCAAGCTTTGGTCAAAAAATATTTTTAGAACTGCATTTATGCAGTTTAGTATGTCATAGGTAAACCTGATACCCGGAAAGGATGTGCCACAATTTTTTCTTTTTATTATTTTTCAATTTGAGCTTTATGTTGATTTCTCAAGAATATGTAGCCATTCTAGCACCTAATTATGAAAATTATATTCTCTGACATCTGAAAATGTAGGAGATATATTCTTTGTGTAATGAACTTGGATGAAAATACTTTGTACACTAATGTCTGCACTCCTTTTAAAAAACCTAATATAATTGTTCTTTAACTGCAGGGTATATCATGGAAATATAAAGCTCATCTTTTGAAACTCCTTTTTCAATGGAGAAAATTATAACATACATGCATTTTCACTAAAATAATATATAATTTTACTAAAATTTCACTATATTAAAACCACACTTGCTCTTAATTTTTCGTGAAACCCAGCATTTAAAAAAACAGTAGTTTAAGGATGGGTATGGAAAAAAAAGGAATTGTCTGATCTCAGCTGCATTTCTTCATTTTCATGGCATACATCAGACTAAAATTTAGCAGATGAACTTTGCACTAAATCCAGGTGCAGTTTTCACTAACATTTGGTGATGAATACTAAAGTATAAGTAGATAAGAAAGTATATGTATGTGACTTAGTACCATATCTTCCTTCATGCAAATTTTTCTACAGAGTATGCGAGCAGGATTTAACCTTTTTAGGAAGGTATTGAAATCAGAAATGTATTCCAAAATAGTTGATAACAGAGACAATAAGAATTATCTAAATTAGTAAAATCATCATATTTAAGCTGTGTTCTATAAAGAGGCGGAAATACTGGATGAAGGTTCAGCTGCTATAAACAGGGAAAGAATAACAGTCCTTGCATAATCTGTTTGTTATGATTAGGGGCTGAAAATTAAAATTTAATATAGCAATCCATAAAGAAATTTGTATGGATATGTTCTGAGCAAGCAAGTGCTTGATATAAAAAATGCTATTGGAAGGGATATTGTAGTCCTAGTGAAGACACCAATTTATTTTAGTTTTCCAAACATATACTCTTGACTTACCATTGCTATTGGGACATTAATGATACAATAATGAGCTATACCTGGAAAAACAGCAGGGAAAGTCAGTGAACAAAGTAAACTAGTCTTCTATTTAAAACTCTTAATGTATATCTGGACATGTTGCAACTAAGACAGAGAATGCACATTTTTCTCCTGTTGCTTGACCCCTGAGACACAATTGTCTCCTTATCCTTTGCTTTCTTCAAGGCAAGCAGAGTTTGAGTGTAATTCTTTTGAAAGAAGGAGATATAGGCAAGTGCTGATTTAGAGTTGCTGTGTACTGCTGCCTTTGTGTTTTGATTTGCTTATAAAGTCAAGGTTGTGTATTTGCTTGTGTTTTGGGAAGCCAAAGTCCTGGGTAGTTTTAGTAAATTTGATCTTCCACATTACCACTTGGTTAATTGGAAGTTTTTTTCATTCTTCCTCATTCTGTCTGTTTTAGGAAAGCAAACCAACTTGTTTATCTCCTTTCATATACTGTGAAGAAGAAATAGCATCAACAACATCAATAACATAAAAATGGAAAGTCTTTGCTGTGTTTATTTTTCTTGTTATACGTCAGCACACTCAGTTGTAATGTAAAGTTTATCTATCTATATAAAATAAAAGGTTAATGGTTGAATAAGTTGGGACAAAATTGAAGAAAGCTTCTTCTTCACCCTGGTTAGCATAATTTGCTTTGTTTTGATAACCAAAGATGTTTGTAATAGTAAACAGCCTTTTCACAACCTACCCATCATGGCTTGATGGATTCATTCATTTACAGATTCTGGAACCAGCTACTCCTGTGTGTAGCTGCTGCAATTAGAAAATCAGTCTGTTAAAATATAATGAATTTAATAAATCTCATGCTTTCAGATTTATGTATTTATTTTCTACTAGTTATGGTAGAACCTATAGCTAATGCAATTTTTTTCAAAAACTATATAATAATAATAAAAAATAAATCAGAAGGATACCTTGTATTACAAAGCAAGTCTTTTTCATGGTTGTTATCTCTGGGAGAAGAAAAATTGCTGGTGGGTGTAGAGAGGCAAGGATAATCTCACTGCCTCACACACTGTTGCTAAATACAAATAGTAGTAATAGTCTTATCTTTGCAGAAATGTTCTTATTAAAAGACACAACCGGGTCAGTCAATGGCCTTTTTGTTTAATGCAATAATTACATAATATTTTCAGAGATATGCCTTGTAGGGTTCATGTCCTAAGTATAGAAAAATCACTAGCAAAATGTGATGTACTGATTATTTTCTAATCTTCATATCCATCATAAATAAGGGTAAGAATTATTATCCAATGTTGCAGTAGAAATTTCTGATGGAGATATATCAGGTGTTACTGAAGATATGAAAGGAAATCATTGGCAGAGTGCAGTAAAGAATCCAAACATCTCAACTCCAAGTTTTGTTCCTTAGTCATTTAATCAGACTGATTACTTGATGTGAGCTTTGCCAGTAATTTATAATGTAATTACTTTTTCTTACAGAATTGTCTGGTTAAGCTACATGCATAAACCTTATTCACCTGCAGTGTTAGAAATGGAAGACAGTCTGGCTGATATATGGTTCATATTTTGGATAGAGACCTGGAAATGCTGTATATTTTCTTTCAGCAAAATTCCCTCCATCTCTATTCCTGTTTTCCTTTCTTATTTTTTTCTCTCTATCTTTTTTCTCAACAGTTCTGAATAGTTTATCTATTTTATCCTTCAAATAGGGCATCAAGAGCCACATGGCAGCCAAGACCAGGAAAAGATCAGGAAGGAAAAAGTTACATGCAAAACCAATATGCCCTCTCTCACTGCGTTGGTGTTGGTAGATGTTTGTTCTTCTCGTAGGGCAGATTGTCCCAGGGAAACTCTCAGAGCTTGAACAGACTTCAGGAGTATCCTGGCCGCTTCTGCTCTGCAGCTGGCACGCTGTGCAGAAAAAGGTAATTGCAATTTGCCTGGATATACTCCATCTCTCTGCACCACTAGAAAAGCCTGTGCCACAATAATCCGAGGCCAAAGGAGGAAGAGAAATCGTCCAATAATCATAATCATAATAATCCAAATCCAAGACAATAATCCAAGGAAGACAAAAGGAGTGAGACCTAATTCACTTTTTTGGGATGTGTTACTATAAACTTGCTTTTAGCAGAACTGTGTCTATCAGTGGGTTGTCCAGAAAGCAGCTTTGTAAGAATACTTCTGTTTGGGCTTATCACATACCACAGGGGTTTGAGTCTTGTAAAGGAGAGAGAGATCAGATTTTCCATTATACTGCTTCCTTTGCTTTCTTTCCCTCCCACTGTCAGTTCTACCTCCTACCCCTTCACCACAGCACTTTTAGCATCAGGCTTCCTAGGCAGCAGTTCTCTTCCACTCAAATTTCTCTCCTGCCTGAAAGATTGTTTAGTGACTCCTCCCAAACATTTTAGTGATGTTAGAGATATGTATTTTGCCTCCCCTAAGTAAGACAAAGGCAGATAGGAAATGCTCCTTAAGTTAAAAATGCATGCATCTCATTCTAGGACAATCTTTCAGTCAAAAAAGCAGCAAACCCCCCAGTATTATTCGTCTTTATATCCTGCCCACATAGTGTCATCTGCAATACAGTTAACAGGGAACTAGGTTTTGTGACACAGATATCTCTTTCCAGTCTTACAAGTGTGATGATATGTCAGGATTTATATACTGATTCCAAGAAATTCCAAAAATTAAACAACGTATTACCAAATAGAGGAAAGTATCTACAAAGTGTATCAGCCAAGCAGACATATCTACAGATTATCTTTGTTCCATTAGAGATGGAGAACTTCCCAAATCAGAATATGTAAATCAAGCTGTGATTCAATGGAAGTGGCTTTTCTTAAAATGTTTATCCGCTGTGTTCAGAAATGTGAATACTCCCTGGATTTTAGAGGACTGAAAACAAAACAAAAAACCCCCAAACAAACAGAAAAACAAACAAATAAACCCCCCAAAAAAACCAAAACCCAAAGAAGAGTAAAATAAATCTATTTTAAATCAGATGTTCAGCACTTCAAAGGAAATAGTTGGAAATAGTTTGTGGATAAGAACTAAGCAAAGATTGATATCATGTTATTGGTCAGGCTATGTGAACTAGATAGCAAGGAAGGCAAATTCATGCCTTCTGTCAAAAAAGAATGTTAAATACTTGCTCCATAGAAACTATATGGTTGCAATAGAAACTTCTGAAGGTTTCTCAAGAAAAAAAAGAGAAGATGGAGAAACTCAAAGTCCTGGGGTGTTAAAGTCTTGTTCCACAGCAATCAGGAGATAATAGCTTTTGTTGATTTGAAGCAGTATCTGGTTCAACATCTTTTGAGCAGGCATCACAGAATCATTTATGTTGGAAAAGACCTCCAAGATCATTGAGTCCAACCTTTGACTGATCACCACCTTGTCAGCTAGACCATAGCACTGAGTGCCATGTCCAGTTGTTTCTTGAACACCTCCAGGGATGGCGACTCCACCAGCCTCCCTGGGCAGCCCATTCCAATGCTTAAAAACCCTGTCTGTGAAGAAATTCTTCCTGATGTCTGACCTGAACCTCCTTTGATGCAGCTTGAGGCTATGCCCTCTTGTTCTGTCACTAGCCCTCAACTGAGCCTCGTTTCTCCAGGCTAAACAACACCAGCTCCCTCAGCTGCTCCTCCTATGACTTACTGTCCAGACCCTTCACCATCGTTGTTGCCCTTCATTGCCCTGTGTCTCAAGGCTCGCTTTCACATACATTTAAGCTTCGGACAACACCATCAGCTTACATTTGGTATGACATAATAGCAAATACAAGTTTAAGGAATACCTCTGTGAAAGCATTCTATTCCATCTAACCCCAAAGTAAAATAAACTCAATACATCTGTATGCTTACAAGGAGGATCTTAAATGTTCCTTGGTTTTGTTCTTTTTTTTTCCCCCTCTTCCCAGCATCTAAATAGTATATTTAATAGTCTTTTTTTATGCTCTCTAATTCTTTTCTTCTTTTAAAGTCTGTCTAATCCACAGATAATTTTTTTTGGCCATCACAGCAAAATAATTTAATTCCCAACAATATCCTGAGAAAATTATACTCAAATATAAGAGGGTTCCAGTCATAATAAGGTATTTTTTTCTGACGCACCACCATCCATCCTTTCCATACAACTGTTGCAATTTAAAGAATGAAATAACATGATTGCTTCTTGAAATGTTTGCATTATGTGCAGCTTTTTGAACTTATAGTGCAGACATTTTTAACAATTCTAGTTTTGTTATAGTATCTGAACCTTCATTAGTAGAACGGAAGTTGAACGTAGAAGAGCGTAGTGGAGGAAGAGAAGGAACATGCGGTTTCTGCTGCAAAGAAGTTGTGCATTTCATGGAGTGGCACATATGAGTGTCACTTTCTCTACTCAATAACATGAAATTTTTAAATGTGTCTGTGTCTCTTCTTTGTCTCACGTTACTTGTAATGCATAAATCTTGCTTAGGATATTGCAGCTATGACCAATTTCTGTTTCCCGAAGGTAAAGAGGGAACAATAGTCAAGAGAAGTTTAGCAAATTTTTATTACATTCTTCATAACATTCTGGGGACATTGAGGAGGAAGGGTGAAGAATAGTTAATTAGAAGTGAATAACCAAATATGTGTGTTTAGCTAGTTCAGCTTATGACTTATGTCTTCTGTGTGCAAACAACTGAAGACTCATCTTGTGAGAGGCAACCTGGTGTTTTAATAGTTGAGCTTTTTCCTGTGAGAAGCATAGCAGAAAGGATTTTGAGAATTAAATTCTTGAATATCTTTTATTCCCCTCAAGAAGAAAGATGAGAAATTTTAAAGATTGGTCTGAATCTTTAAATGAACTCAGTCAAGCAGTTCTCAGGTGTGGTAGATCTGTTATCTCTAGACAGGATCTTCTTATATCCCATGTATAATGAATTAATAAAACAATAGCCTGCTGCTTCAGGAATGTTCCTGTGTCGGTACTTACTTACTTCCTTTTGAGTGTGAATGCCATTTATGACTTTTGGTCAAGTTATTCTGAATAAAAACCTGTAAGACAATGACTGCAGAAGGGTAATTTCACATTATAAAAAATTTGTAGTGTTGATTTAATAAAACTAGCTGGGCACAATGTTTTAACTGTTGAATTAATCTTGAAATATTACTGACAGTAACAATCATGGGGCCTTGTTATGGTTTCAGGACTTTGTTACATATCTTGTCAGGGACAGAGTATATCATGCTGCTAGAATCTATTGTCTGCATCATAGCAGAGAAGTCAGCCCCTGCAGGTTTGATTAGAGCTTTAGAAAAAGCTAAAACCCTCAAATGTATTGTCATGTTGTTGCAAAACGTGGAATATGTAAAATAAAGGATGTTCTTTAATATTTGATCTTTGTATACTTTCAAGCCCAACCAACAAGAAGGGAGGTTTAATCCCTTAAATGGATAGCAGCTAACAAGCTCTAAGTAATGTCCATGTGTTAGAAAAACTAATTACTTGTTGGTAGAATTACCGTGTTAAGGTTTAGGGCTTGACATGCTTCAGTGACCTCGGATCTGGAGGAGGTTAAGAAAGCTTGGGAAGAAGGTTGCCCACTGATAGTTGACACAAAGAATGCAGAATTTATGAGCCACAAGGACATCTGACAGAACTGCTAGGATAAAGAAGAAATTAATAAGGCCAACTCAGCAACTGTGCTGAAATCCGCTCCAATTGGGTAAAAGGTAGTTCTGGCAGGAGATTGTGGCCACTGACCCATGGACCACTGGCCCAAGAAACCCACCAACTCAAAAGAAGAGAAGGACTGAGCATGGGACTAATTAGCATTGGAAGCGAGAGAATCATTAACTAATAGAAGATAGAATACAAACTAATAAGAAAAGTATGTAACTTGTAGTCAGTGAACACTAATTCCTTTATTTGCTGAAATACATAAATAGTAAAAAGTTTTGATAGTTGGTGTGCTTGATTTGTGGAATACCACTGAGCACCCAGGCTTACACTACTCTGAAATGAATAATCAATGTCCCTCTGGAGTGTGTAATTATTGCCTTGTTGCACAGCGGGTAACAAATCCAATTTTTGTGGACAACAATCTTCTCTGTGAATTTGTCATGAGAACTTAGACAATACATTCCACATTTTCTTAAAGGGTATTTTCAAACCATATTTAAAGTATTTTGCTTGATGAAGTTTTACATCTAAAAAAAATCTGCATAGTAAAGGAAGAGGAGATGAGGAAGAGAATTTGACTACAGATTTTTGGAGTGTAAAACCAGGAGTCCCAAATGTGTGCTTAAGACACAAGGCTAAGACATAAGATTTTCATGGAATGGATCTGTTCTTGTAACTAATACTTATGCTGATGAGCATTTATATATCTGCATACATCCCTTTGTGCCTATTATGAAAGAAGCTTTCTTAGTGTAAATTCAAATTAATGGAATCAATATATGTTTGATTTAAACTGAGACAACTCTTTATAAGCCTCAGTGGCGTAACACCAGTTTTAGGTTGTTTTTTTTCTGATGGTAGTGGTTTTGGGTTTGTAAATATATTGCAACACCTTGAGAACATGTAGAGATTAAGATTTTCAAAATAGTTAAAAAGCCGACTGTGAAAGCAGGAACAGTCCACTAATCATATATGTATAATTTGAACCATCTTGGGCCTCAGACAGACAGATACCAAGATGTGAAATGGAATAATATGTATTTTATCTATGAATCCTTGATAATATATTAGATTCTTGTAGAATGGACTGTGTTTGTCAACAGAATAGATCTTGACAAAAGAAGTGTAGTATCCCCAGGTTATATGGAAAATTACACGTAATCTCTCATTTCTTATGTAGGATTTATAAATGTGAAGCTATTTAATGAAAAGTTGATAATCATGTTTTTAGGATTTCTGCTTTGGCCTAATCATTTCTTCCCAAGAATTTGTATGTAAAAATGCCTTCAAGATTTCACTCTTTTTCATTCCAAGGCCTAAGGCTTGAAAGGGAGAGCTAAGGAAAGAAACCATATGAAAATCCACCTTGAAGTTAATGTGCAACAGGTGTATTCATTTCTAGATGGATTCCCTCCATAATGTTCCCTCTGCAACATGTATGAGACTGATGAGACATGAAGAAAACTGCAAGAAATGGACTCTGAAAGGAAGAATGCAGCAGAATCCAGAAATGCCAAGCAAAGATCTTTCCGCCAAAAACTCTGGCATCCATGTGTATACCCAGAGTAACTTAACTGAGCATTTCCCTGAGCAAAGTTTGCCTAGTGTTTATTACACATGGAGTTGTTAATCATTTGTCTGCAATGTTTCAAATATAAAGGGCAAACATATGTGCTTTGTGCTCATTCATATTAAATATATTTAGAGAATGGGAATGTAGCGGATTATATTTAAAGCAGGCAGTTGGCTACGGGTAGGTTATTTAATTTGGACTTGATCCCACAAAATAATATTTTTTAACAAAATCAGTAACCAAAAGTCAGAATATTCTTAAATATAATTGACTTTCCTTGGCTAAATGTTTAAGCACAGGGCTTCAGAATTTACAGAATTGAAGCTCGTCAAGCTATTCACTAACAAATGGGTTGGTTAAAAATATGTTTACCTCTCCTACCTATTTCTTGCATCAGATTAAACAATTTGAGGATCAGAAAATGAAAATATTTGTTTAGAATGGCATAACTTCTAAATATATGATTTATTTTCTATCAGTGCTATGCTTCAGGAAGAAAATGACAAGGAAAAAAAATCAAAAGCAGAAAACCCTTACTCTAGCTTTGTGACTCATTTCAGGTAAATGATTGATTCACAGTAGCTCAGAATCTAATCTAGTATGACCTAGTTGTATCAGGGTGAATTTGGCCATAAAGTATCGCTCATTCCTGGAAGCATGAGTAACAAAGCATTGATTCAACAAACAATCTCTGTGATACTTTGTATTAGAATCAGCCTTTCAGCAAAGTAACGAGGCTTATGTAGAAAAAGGGTGGTTTGGAGTTTATTCATTTATTTATTCATTTATTTTTTCCCATACTAATCTCTGAGAGACAGTGAGTGTAAATCATCTTTCTCTCTGTGTATTCACTCTCAATTCATTTGTTGAAATACAGAGCTAAAGCTGCTTTTTGGAGCAGCCCATACTTTAGCATATTGAAGACTTTCAGAAATTAAAGATTTTTAAAATCTAATCTCTTTGAGGAGGCAGAGAGGGAAAGCATTTTGCCAGAAGCTCATCTTGTTAAAAAATGACTGAATGATTTATAAAGTGGCATTCAAACTGATTTCATTGTTGAGGCTGGAGCAGATCACATCCTGAATTTGTTGCAGATTGGGCTATACTAATCTGCAGGCCAGCATTTCACAGCTATGAGTTTGCTGATTCTATCTCTCTCTTCTTTCATCTACCTTCCCTGTCTTGCATTGCCCCTTTTCCCTTCCTCTTTCCTCCTCTGTGTGTTTTTGTTTTCCTTTTTTAGCTTCAAAACAAACTGGATTAATTCTGATTTAGTCTGAAGGGGTAATGGAAGTCACATTTTTCTTTCTAAAACTTCCTGCTAATGAAGGGCAGTGCTTGTATAGGTTTGTCTTTGGGTTTATTCACAGCTCTCACACTTGCCAGAGCAGGTAATGAAGAGTGTATGCGAGTTCAATTCAGTGAGCCATTGAGAAATAGGTTCTAATTTCCAGGACTAATAAAGGTTTGGTGTGGGTAGATCCTGAGACAGAGCTTTGAGTTATCATATGGCACATCACTCATTAGTGATTAAGCCTCAAAGGCTTCAAAACAGTGACCATTTCATGGAAGATAAAGAATATATTGTATACTTGCACCCCTTCAACTTTCTTTGTGCCTTCAATCCTGTTTTCTTGTCTCTTTTAAAACAGTATCTTTAGAAAGCTTCTCTCTCACTTTGTCTGTTTATGCTGTGTGAAATGAGATCCTGCATCTCCCCCCACCCCATTTCTCTTCAACTTTCATAAGGAAATATGCTGAAATATAAGAGCTGCAAACAGGTTTTCAACATTTTCATGAATACAAAGAATTTTCATCCTCTTAAAAAAAAAAAACATGTTCTCCTTCCCATCTGTCAAAGTGCATAGACCTGCTTTCCAGAAAACATGTCCCTGCTGGTAGACACCAGAAAACTAGTAAGAAATTACATGTCTCTTAGTAGCAGTAATTTTACAGTGTTTGCTAGAGTTGACTAGCATGACATTTCATTTGCACTTATAATCCAGATGTATCTAGCAAAACTTACTGTAGTTTAACCATTTGGTGTTACTGCAGATGTTTTAATTTTGATACCTTGACACTTAGAAATTTACTTTTCTTAGATTCCTGCTTGTAATATCGAAAGCTCAGAGACATCCTGAAAATTCATCATACTTGAAGTGTTTCAGTAAAGTGAGGATGCAATAATGCATTTGTATTGTGAAAAGCTCTTGGTTTGTTTTTTTCCCGCTGTTGTGCTGTAGCCTAGATGCCATCCTCAGGTAAGGAGTAGGAGCAATCATTTAATCCCCTCTGTGTTCTCATGCAAACAACTGTATTTTGGTCAAAGATCACACATACCTTCAATAAATATATTAGCAGAAAAAGGAGCATGGCCCACTTGGCAGCCCAGGATCTGGGGCTCCTGTTCCTGTCCCTCTGTTTGCATGTGGAGGCAGTCAGATCACTGAACTGCAGCATGCTCCAAAGGCTGATTAAGCATTCCGCCTCTTCACTGTGCTCCTCTTTTTCACCCATCTATGCTACAGAATCAAAACAAAGCATTTGTACAGAAGTTATGAAGATGTAAAAATCAAAATCTTTCACCACAGCCTTAAAGCCTGGAAGGAGAGAGAGCTGTTGATCCACAGAGAGATACCAGAGCCATAGCACGCCTGAGGAGGGCTGCTGGAGCATCTCCAGATTTCCCTTTGTTTAAAACTATGTCACCATTTGAAATCTAGCTAATGTGAAGAGAATTCATAAGCTGATTGCATGCAGCGTTTCCCTTGTTAGGGGTTAATTATTATGCGTCTTTCCTTGCACCATATGGTGGACTTTTGTTTGCTCTGAAATGCCTCTCTTTTCAACAGCTCTGCAGATTAGAAAGTAAAGCTCATTAGCTAACAAACGTTATCCTTTTTACTTACATTTTACATGGGTTTATATAATTTTACATATACTTGACTCATTGTCAATTATGACTAGATACGGTTAATGAAAATTGATGTTTATTTTTAATATTTCTTTTTTAAAAAAAAGTTATCATAGTATTTTTTTTTTGTTTTCTATACTCTCTGTACTAAGAGGAAAAGTTTTCTTTCTGTACCTCATTTCTGTGTTTATGATTAAATATGACCATGAGCATGTATACTCTTCAAATGACAAAAGTTTAAAACACTCAGTGCTACAGGATCAATGCCAAGCATCTCCAAGTGAAACTGGTTTTTAAGCAGTCAAAGCTGCCTTAAACATATTTACTTTCATGATAGTCCTAGTCTAGATGTGGGTACAGATAAGAAACAAAATAGAGCAAAGTCATTTAGGTGTATAGTTGCTTACGCATTTCCATTACAGCTCTTAATTTTTGGCTAAAATTTTTCAGACTGATGCATTTTCTGGTTTTTTTTCCTTAGTAGTTTTTGGAAGAAGAATACCAGACCGTTGAAAAAAAAAATTAGTCTTTTGTATTAAGTGAAAAGTGAAAGGGTGGAATTTGCGGGGTTTTATGACTTACTTATATACACATATTTATTTGAACAAAACTTGCAGCAAAATAACCGAGTTGAAATTTTGGCAAGGAAATAGTGATTATTGATTATTATTTTGCCTTATTAATATTTTTGACAAAATTCCATTTTGATCTGGCATAAGTACATGTCTTTGGACAGTACATGTTTTGCATGGACCTTTTATGGAGTTATGCCTTCTTGAGTGTTATGCAGGTGTTCATAAACATTTATCTTGATGAGTTCTGCAAACACAGAATAATGGAAAATGTTAAATATTGCACACATTCTCTTTATATTTTTATATAATTTAAGCACACTTTAGGAGCCACCAGAAAAAATCATTACTGTAATATTAAAAGATTTATTCTATCACTATTGTCATTACCATGCCCTACTGGTATTACCACTGTGTGGATATACCACTAACATTATTGATTATTAATGGTAGAATAAGAAAGGAATTCTGCCAGTACGTTATAAATATTCAGAGAAATTGAATATGAATTATTATAGCATACTTGTGGTACACAGGTTTGGAAAACGTGCCTTTACTGGAACTAGCTTTAAATGAATTTTATCCCATTTGCTGCTCCATTTTCATATTTTTCTAAATATTTTTAAGCTATTTCTGCTTATGACCCATCTTTTCCAGGCTTATTGTAAACCTTTTCTCCAAAATCTGTTAAGAACTGTTGTACGGATCATTATTTGTAACAATTTGTGTCACAAATCAACTTTATGATTTTTCTGAGGGACTGAGTCCTGCTAACCAAGATGGAAATAGAGATATCCTATCTTGTTTCATGCAGGTATTTCTGATAAAGAAAGAGGATGCAGTGAGTTATGTATAAAGCAAGGGAAGGTAGACATAATTCTGTTATTTTTCTGCTATGAATATATCTTATTAAATCCATGGAATTACAGTACTTTTCACACAGTTTTTGGAAGTATACTTAAAATTATCTGTCATCTGCGGGGCCATATAAAACTCTGCTACCAAACTAGCTGAAAGACAGTGTCATTATCAGGTTTGGTTATTTTTTTTGTTTTGGTTTGATTTTGGGGTTTGGTTTTTTTGTTGTTTGCTCGTTTGTTTTTCTTGCAGACTTTTTTTCTTTTCTTTTGGAATAGCATAGAAAGGCTTCCGTCAGACTTCAGGCTGACTACATTAGTCAGTAGAAACACAAATAAAAATACATTTTCTAACCCAAAAAGCTTTTACTCTAAGTAACAATGGCATGCTTTGCCAAGGACAAGGTGAAATGCTAATGCCCTGTTTACCACTCCTTCCAACGTCCTGCACAGTGAAATAGACAAATGTCCTTACTCTGAAGGACAGCTTTATGATTCTAATTTCAGAAACTTCCTGAGTAATTAAGACATGCTCATTTATTATGCCATTTTACAATGGTTCTGTCTAGATAACAATAGAGATTCTTCAAATTTCTTTCCACCATTTTAGATGAAAATCTTTATCTGCTGGTTTGACACACATTTCCCATGTCTTCTTTCCTAAATCTCTGCCTTAGACTTTTTTTTTCTATTAGACATGGCAGAGAAAACGTTACACAGCTTTTGAACTTTAGATTAGGAAATTAAGTCAAAAATGAAATACACATTTAACCAGACTTCAGGTTTAAAACCTCACAGTAAAAACCAGAAAAAAATATTTGTAGTATGTAAACAAGTCATTATGCTAGTAATTTTTGATTGCTGTGTGGTTTTTTAAAGAAACAGTACTAATATTAGAATAGTTTTACTATTAAAAGAATATAAATTATTACCTGGGAAATATTCTTGTGACAATGACAACTTAGCTGAAATAACAGATATTGCAAAGTATTGAATGGTACTCTAGAGTGCTTATTTTTTAATCATAGTATTATGAATCATGTGACTTATAGTAGTGCAGAATTTTCTTTTCAAAAAATACCCTAATATTTCAATATGTACATGTGTAACAGATGTATGCCTTATGAAGCAAACACTGAGTTACTACTAAAGAGTTTTAAGTTATATTACTGTATTAACAAAAAAAAAATCGTGTTGTAATGAAGAAAACCAAATCCTATGTGTAACATCAGAACATGTGACTTTAAATTTTGGTCTGAATTAGTAATTCAAGGAAGTTGTATAACACGGTTTAATCTTGTTCATTGTGCACAAAACCAAAACAATTTACAGATGTAATACACAAAGAGAAATTAAGTTTTAGCATGCCCTGTCACTCTACTGATTTGTTTCAGCTAAAAAATTAACCTTATATCCCCATGGAAAAGGTCTATATTTAAAAAAAAAAGAGTAGAAAAAGAATCCCTTAGGCCTTCACTTTTAAAATAAAATAATGGCAAACACTTTTTCTTTTGCCTTTGAAAGCCTCTTCTGCATCAAGTGGCTGGATCTCAAGAGCAAGATTCATTTTTGGTGAATAAAAAGTGTCTGTAATTAAGGGAAGGTATTTCATACACAGCTGTGATATAGAAGTATCAGGTTGTCTCACCCACACACTGATGATTCCTGTGGTGCTCCAGCTCCTTACACTCAGTTTCATTCCAGAGTAATTCTCACAGGCAATACTAATAGTTGCTAAAACACATCATAAGTTTTCCTCGCAATGCAGAACTTCTAGTTATTTTCCTATAAATTGACTTTAACCTGTAAAAAGAAATAGCAAGAATATGTGAGTGTAATTAATAAGTAAAAACTGAGCATTTAATATTCAGCATTGTGTAATCTAAAGTCATACAAGCAGCAAATGTTCAAATGGCATTTATGAGACAGCTTCTTTGAGTGGCAGAAGCATTTTCTCCTTGAGCTGTGGCCAAGTCCACATCTACAGAGGAATAAACCTATTTGAAAGAGAGAGACAGAGACAGTGAGGTCATGATTTTGTTTCTCTGCTTCTTGTTAGTGTATATCACTAAGTTGATGTTTACACTTGAACAGCTTTTAAAGCAGGAATAGCACTGTGAACTGAGTGCCCTGAATTCTCCTCTCACCTGGTTTTTAGGAAGGGATGCCACCATTTCCATAGTTAAAAATGAAGGAGGAAGGAAACAAAACAAAACAAAAAAAAAGAAAA
Organism: Neopelma chrysocephalum; assembly: GCF_003984885.1. NCBI lineage: Eukaryota > Metazoa > Chordata > Aves > Passeriformes > Pipridae > Neopelma > Neopelma chrysocephalum. The sequence goes on from NW_020897692.1 coordinate 3,960,329, forward strand.
ACAATGAAAATAATGAGAGAGTAAGTGTTGGTCATTCCAGTCTGAAACATCTTTTTGTTAGGCTGTTGCTCAGTGTTCTGTCATGCTGTGTTTTATCCCTTATGCAAGCTTTGCTGACCTTTCTGGCAAGCATTGGCCAATGGAGATTGGAATCGCACAGTAGATCATATTTTGAAAAACACCTGCTTTTCCAGACTTCCCTGGGACCATATATTTGTATAAGTTTGGTTTAGAGCTTTTCAAGTTTAGCACCTAACCAGAAGTCTGTATGCTGGTGATAAAGTTGGGAGGTTTTTTTAAACTCTATTCTTGGAATCCAAGAACAAGACATAGGATGTTAGATCAGAATGTAACTTTAATCTAAGGAGTCTTGGAGATTTTATTTTTAACTTTGATGTGTCACTTAGAGCCTAAAGTTGCATGATGGTGAACCTGGATTTTCTGGTCTGAAGTCAACATTAGACAATGAGGCATCCAGACACCTTCCATCACTGGGGCAGATGCTGATGCTTAAGGTGCTGATGCTTAAGGTGCTTCAGTTCCCAAGCTCCATTTTAGATGAAAATCTCTGACACCTAAGGTGGCTGTATTTCTGTTAGTAATGAAATTCCTTGCTTTCCATATTTTTTCTGATCAATATGCTTCAAAACTAGTATTTCACTGAAAGTTTTAGTAAATGCTAATAAACGATACATATTTTAAGTGGAATTATGACAATGAAAATTTACATTATCAAATGAGAAAACCTATTTAAAATAGATAAACACTTGCTATGATAGCAGCTGGTTGCTATAAAACCTGTATTGCAAAACTCAGGATTGTCTTCACATGCACATACTACCTTTTTTTTTTTTTGTCAAGGAAATATAATGTAGTGATTTATTGTATTATCAGCATCACTTTGGTGGATTTTGTTTGTTTGTTTTGTGATATTTATTATTGGTTGGTTAGGGGATGTTAATTATCCCACCAAATTCAGTTCACGATTTCTCATGAATAAAAGAACATTAAAGTGAGAAATTACAGTGTTTTACCAAGAACATCTCTGTGTAATCAGAAATCTGTATCTAGCTCAAGAAAGATAGTATTCTGTCAGAATACAGAGATTCATTAATTGGCAAAAATCAGTGTCCTTTCAATGTAAAAGTCCAACAGCATTTATAAATATGCAGCCAATGCCTCAATAAAGATGTGATAATTAGAGGGTCATCAGTTTAACACTTTTTGGTTTCTTTAATGTCATTAATGCACAAGTCATTTATAGTATTGATTGTTTCTGGTGAGCAGAATTATTTAACTGGTGAGCAGTAAAAACAAAACAGGTGTATTAGCTTCTGTTCACAGCTGATGCTCCAATGAATCAGGTAGACCAAAAAATACATTAACCAAACAAACAAAAAAGTGCCAGGTCATACATCTTGAATGAAAGACCATAGTGCATCCCTCATTGCCAGAGAGTTTGAGTTAAAAAGCTGTATCCTGGTATACATAGTGAGGTTGTTGTTTACCTCACAGCTGTGAAAGAATTCAAGTAGTAAAATAAACTTAGAAAGTAAAAGATGGAAACACCAAGTTAGTGAATAAAAGTATATGTCTAAGAGAGAAATAGTTTTGCAGAGTGCATTAAATAAACCATTGTTAAGACTGGCAATTTCAAAATAACTACATTGAAAAAACAAAACTTTTGAGAATTTGAAAAAAGACACATAAAATTTATTTAGAAGAAAACTGTGTTTGAATACCATGACAAAAGAGTTAGAAGAAAAAGAAAGAGGACAAAGATTAATTTCATTAAGATTGCTTCTTTATTCTAGTCACATAATTTTCTTTATTTTAACATTTAGATCTGTGATTTAACACCAGGCTACATGATTCTAATGATGAGAAGACCTAATTTGTTTTTCCAGCCCTTAGTAGCATTCTACTTTTGGGGCCTCTTTCTCAGGCCCTACACGCTCTATCACGTACTTTCCAGTCCCTTGGGGGATGCAGGCTGGTAGTATGGATGCTATCTACTAACTAGATTTAGGTCATTGTTCCAAAACGGAGAGGGATGGAGAGGAGTACCATGTCCTGTTTATTATTTTAAACAGAATTTACCATTTGCAATTAAAAGGATAAAAGATAATTTTAGGATGTACAAAAGAATCCAGTTTGGACAATCTCTGTTCAAACATAATTTTCTCTTAAACAAACCACTCAATGCCAGTACGTTCCTGATTTATGTATGTAAGTTTTAATCCTTCTCTTTGTCTACCATGGGCAAACATCACAGAGAAAAGTCTTCCGTAGTAAGATTTTCTGTTGTAAGTAAAAGTTTAAGTTATGTAAGTTTCAGTTAAATACAGTTAAGTAAAGGTTTACTGTAGTAATATTAGAGGAGCCCTAGAAGTATAACTTCCTGAGGTTGCTCTAAACTATATGTAAATTTGGGTCACACCTCATATCCATCCTTCTAGTGACTGGATATAGCCTTCCTTACATTATTTTGCTATATTTAAGAAGGTTGTCTTTTCTATGCTCTTTTGTTCTTCCACAGTTGAGACACCTAAAGTCTTTGTCCTCATTTCATGTTGCAAATTCTGTGGAATTTAGGCTACATTAAGCTCTAACATTTTGTTATTCAGACATCACAACTTTATTTGAAAATTTTGAGTGCATTTGAGTGCGTGAAACAACATTAATCATAGTTGAGTCAATTTCAATATAGGCAAAATAAGAGAAGGTGGAAAGAAGACAGGAAGTCTATAAAGAAAAAATTCAAATCAGTCTCATCATGCGTTCATAGGAAAGAGATAGTAGGATAAAAGATATATAGAAGGAAGGCTGGCCTTCCTTCTTCTCTTGTCTGCTTTATTCTGGAAAGAGAAAGAGTTTTGTCCATATCAACTTTCATTCAGACAATCCAGGAGAAGCTGATACAGGCTAGGGGACATTTCTAGACCTTCTTCCTAGGTCCTGATTCCTGACAGAGGGAATTTGCTGTAGAAACAAAGGAAATAAGGGAGTTTACTTTCAGTCACAGAATGACTTGGGCAAAGAATGCTGTTTAAGTAAAACTAGCATTCCTGCAAAACTGCCACTATCTGGATAACTGGTGACAATCTCGAAATCTGTACCTTGAGCAAGTGTTAACACTGTCAATCCACCTTTCACTCTGCTGATTAGTAGCCTAATTAAGAGAGTAGCGTCTTCCATTTGATATAACTTGAGTGTTATAATGCCCTGTTATAAAATGCCAGTGATTAGGTTATTCTTCATTTCACCATAAAAATAATACCACTAGATTTTTAAAAAACACTAAGTGCTCCTGTCACCTTTTATTTTTATTTGTATTTTCTGCCTTTGATCTTTTTACATGTACCATTAAAAATTAGTCACCTGTTAATGTGCTGAGGGCTTTAGGTACCTAAATGTTTCTTTGAAAAGAACTAAAGAACACCTGCAATGTCTTAAGGTAATAACTGTCAAACTGTCAGAGGCAAAAGTAACAGGCAAAAATATTAACAATAAAAGAAAGGAGAAGACAGCTGTTGGAAAGGGAAGCAAACTATATTTATAAAGCTGGTTGTAAAAGCAGTTAATGCTAAACATGTGATGTTTATGCCAATAGAATGAGTCAGATGTGCTTCGAGTGAAATACTGTATTTTGAACTGCCTAATGTCACCAGCGCCTGGAGGGACAGTTTGCTAACTCTCCATTAATACATAGCCAGCTCTTCAAAGTAATTTTCATTATACAATCATGTAGCTTTAAAGGCATTCTCCCTTACTGATCTTGTTTTTGCATGATTCAGCTTGTTAAGAACAAGATAAAGCTCCTCTGATAAACATTGATATTCTATAGGTAAGGAGAATTTCTTTAACATATTTATTGTTATTGTTTGTATCTATGCAGACAGCTTAACCTTCTGTAAGCCTCTGCTAAGTCATTAAAATGGGGTTTTTTGGGTTGTTTTTGTTTGGTTGTTGGGTTTTTTTCCCCTACAGTTAAGCTTCCTTTAAACTCTAGGCAGCTGCTTGCATTCCTGACCTTCTGGAACTACTGAGCCAGTACTCGAGATCAGTCACGGCACCTCACTTACTGTTATACAGTCAGGGCTGGGCCAAAATTTTTCCAGATTTTGCTTTCTGCATGTTGAAGTCAATGAGGCAGATGCAGGAATCAGATTTCTCAGAAGGAAAACACTGATTGAAAAAAACCACAAACTTTCCTTTTCCCTTCCTTCTTCCTTCTTGTGCAATATTCCCTGAGCTATGGACTAGTATGAAAATTAAAGGAAAGGAACAAAAAGGATAATTTCACACTAATTTAATCAGTCTTCTTTAAAAATGCTGAAGATTTGTATTTTCTTTCCTGGTTTGGTTTTCTTTGGGGGGAGTGGGATGGTTTGAAACCTAACTTGATATTAAATAGTTATATGTTAAATATATATACATATAAAATACATTCTACGTACTTTAAAATACCATATTGATGATCTCTTTTATTTTTTTTAAATTCTTTTGCAAGCAGTTTTTCAGCAGAATTTAAAAGGGGAGAAGTGCATACTTAACACTGGAGTAAGTAATCTGGATGGACTGGCTGTACAGTAAAGTGTAGTGTTTAAGCAGAATTTGGGGTGATCCTGTAACTTCAGGCTGAGTGCAGTCGCTTGAGACACACACGTACAGCTGTTGTGCTGGTCAGCTGGCCAGCTGTTTGCATGTTACACCTCGCAAATGTGCATTATTCACAATGTATTTCTACATATTTTGTTTATGTGTGTTTCATAAACAGAATGAAGAAACTTAAAAGCCTGTTTATATCTAGGGGGTGAGAGTGGTTTCTAGGGATCCCGGAGAAAAGTTAATGACTGCAGCAGAAAGGTGGGTAGGTGGTAGACTCCGTCTACCAAACTTTGCTGTGTATTGCATATTGACACAAATTTTAAACTCTAAGTAAACCAGACTCTTTAAAGGATATGCTTTGTTTACCTCTTGAAGAAGTGTGGCAGGTGTTTCTGCCATCCCTCAGAGGGAAGTCCAGCCTCCCTAGCTGGGTGTCTGAGCTGTATCAGATAGGATGCCACTCTGTAGGCCATTTAGGGCAGCCCCTTTCCCTGATTAAATTTCTTCTTGGGAATGTTTTTTTGGTGTTTACTGCATAGACTCAAGAGTTTAAATTAGGGAGGGTATGTCCCAGCTGTGGGTAGTAAATTGAGACAAATACCAGAAATTAGCTTCTCTGTATTTCTATCAGAGAAAACAGATATTAGACTAATGATTTAAAATTAAATAATGATAATAAAATAATTAAAAAACCAAACCCTATGAAAGATGTGGAATGAAAAAAAGTCCTACCAGTTATGTTGTCGATGTAGGTTCAGATGTAGGTTCCATCTCAGGACACACCTGGAGAAACAATCTAGCTTAAAGGCCCATCTAAGACTTGCTTGCCTAAGATCTGAATGACCAACAGCATCTCTTTCTCTGCTAATTGAAAGGACCTTAATGAGACCAGACTTGTATTTTAATATCTCTGGTGAAAAATTAGGTGGAATCAGTCCAGGCAGGTATTGAACACTTGGGGTGTGAATTTTTGTTCATATAAGGAGAATTGTATTTACTGATGAATTGTAGTTTACCTTGAATGCTGTAATGTATGCAGCAAAACCTGTTTTAATAAAGGTAAGCCAGTTGTGTGCTCCACTTCTGAAATAAGTTTGCAGTCATGTCCATTTGAAGGTAGTTACTCTATTTAAACTGCACACATACTGCGTGTATGAAGCTCTGATTGGTTCCTGTGCATACAAATGTTATTAAAAAAAGGTACCACGACTCTCTATATTAACTGACTTTATATTTCATAAACCTTTAGTTTAGTTTGGATTAAATAAATTAAAAGGTAGAAAAAGATAAACCCTTCAAGTAGAGATTTAAAATAAGATGTGCCCTTATGATTGCCAGCTTTATTTCATGAGTAGTTCAGCCACTGCTGGCTAATTAGAAAAAAAGAGGATTTTTTTTTCTGTTTTTATTATCCCTGAACATATGTACAGTAGAGCTTTGATTAGTTGAGTAACCCCTCTACTATTTCAGCTTTTTCAGTGGAACTCACATAAAGAGCTACAAAAACTCATACTTAGGTAATAAATAGATTGGGTATTTTTGTCATTAAATGATAATAAGAGGAGTTTCTAAGTGGTTTAGCACAACTATTTTCTAATTCAGGGTTTTTACATGAACATTTAAGAGAGAGTAATGAACATTCAGTATATTTATTATCATGGGAAATTCCAGTACCAATAATTTATTTTTTTCATTTCCTACAGTAAGCAGTGCTGAGACCATATTCATTGATAGCTTGTTTCCTTAAACAAGCTATAGATGTTCATGATTCTGATGTATATCCGTCTTAATAAGTGTATTATAATACATTTATGAGTATGAATAATTACATTAGAGCTTTTTCAAATTAATAAGGCATTAGACTGTCCTTCAGAGGATGCAGTCCTATTTCTGTTTCTGTTTGCATATCATACAACCTTGCACGTTCTGGTATTTAATACACTATTGGTCTAAATTATGTTGTATTTTTTGACTAATCTAAATATGACCCATATTGTACACTAGGCTCACTCATGTCAATTGAGATGCCCTACTAGTGATGTGCCCTGGAATCACTAAATTTAAGTCTCTTATTGTTGGTGGCAAATGCAACATTTGTGCTATACATACATGTAGGCAGCAGTAATTTCTACTATAGACTTGGAAACTCTCATAGAAAAAAAAAATTGAAACATTATCTACACAGTCTGTGTAGGAAAGTAGTAATTTTCATTAAGACACAGGATACTGCTGTCGTTATGATTCAAGTTTAATTGCTTTTGTAACATTCCAGTTTTACAGTGTCTTTGCTGTATCCTTTACAACCTGGAAGGACTTGTAAGATGTGGACACCATTTTTCCATACTTTTATTTAACAGAACAGCATATGTGGTGTGCAGTCTGAAAGACAGACCAACCCTTCGCTCTCCCAATATACTATGAGTGAGGGAATGGAGAAGCATATCAAAAGTTTATTATTTTGGATAAATAGAACCATAATAAACTATTCAAGGATGCTTATGCCATTTTGCTTATTCTTCCAATATATTGAGTAAATGTGCAGTAAAAAAGAACCAGCTTTTTTGTTTTGGGGTTTGTTTGCCTTTCTTTTTTTTTTTAAGTTTAACCTTTCTGACTTATCATTGCATGGTTTTGTGTTACTGCAAAGAGTTCCATTTTCCTCTCCTTCATCCTAGATGTTGATTAAAGTTCAACGTTCAGGATGAAAGGAATCAGTGCAGTCACTACTTATTAACACCATTAAAAATTGAAAGAGAATCAGACCCAGAATCTGTTGTTCTGGGGTTTTTTTGTTTGTTTGTTTTTTCATGGTTTTTTTTCTCCTAATAAAATTTTAGTTCAAACTTCAGTACTACTTAGGAATATTTTCAGCATTAAATTGATTCTCTGCAATTGTGAAGTTGGAGTTATGTATGTAGCCATAGTATTTAGAGAGTAGTTTGTTTAAGTACCTCTGGGCTCATCAGGAATTAGACATACTAGTGTAGGTAGAAACCTGGATCCTACAAGATTTGCATGAGAGGTAAATCAGAGCAAACTCCAGACTAATTACCTGAAAGTGCTTTAAGGATTATGGAATATACCTCCTTAAATTCAAAGGAAAATTTAGGAGAAAGGAAGAAATTCTAGATAGTGTGTGAGAAAGATAGGGTTTACCTCACCGAAAAAGTATGTAAATGTTACATGTCAATTTTATTTGCTGTACTAGGTCATCTGTTTTTTCTAAAATCAGTGCCTAAATTCACTATGTAGTTGGTGGAGAAAGTTTTTCAAAGGTCTTAAAGAGAGGATGTTTTACAATTTACAGGTCTCAGTTTAAACAGGCAGGCTCTCTTTTTGGATCTTTCCACTACAGTTACCTCTCTGTCACAGGGAACAAAGCTATTTGGTGTACTTAATCACTTAATTTATGTATGCTGTAACTGCCTAAAGGGTAGGTGCACCCAGGTGCCTAAGTTAGATTGTCTGGATCCCATCCAGAACTGTTTCTGAATAAAAAAGTACAAACCTATCTCTCTGAAATTGGCAAATCAATAGTAATATTTTCTTTAAAAAAATAGAAAAAATTGTAGCCAATTAATGATGTAGCTTTGTTGCATAATCAGTTGTGGTAATTACATTTTTAATTACTTTACACTTAGGACCTGATTCTGATCTTGTTTCCACTGGTATAAAGCAAGGATAACTTAGATAAAATCAATGCAGCTAAACTAAAATATAATTGATGAGAGGTCAGAATTGAGCCCTAAATGGTGTGCTAAAAATGGAACTAATCAGAAAGCTAAATGGGTTTATAATTTGTTCAATTGACATTTTCATAATCTAAATCTCCAAGAAGTTAACCTTTGGATATAGAACTTGGGTTTCCTTTAGAGTCTCATAGCATTCAAGGAAGTGAAGCCACTAGAAAGTGGGTAAAAAAAAAAAAAAAAAGAAAAAAAGATGATTCTGTACAGTTTTAATACCACATAGTAAATTCTTTCATTAAATGATTGATGTGTTTCCAGCTTAATAAATTTCTGCATCACACAAGTCTTTGTGCAAAGTCTTCCGATGAGCAAAAGCTGGAGAAGCGTTGAACCATAGCATGTTCTCAAATAACAAAAAAAATCCCCCCAAATCGAAGGTTACTTTGAGCAGTAAGGAGATTTATGAACCAATATCTACTCAAAGTGACGAATATTTAAGATCCTTTTGAAATTATGTTTAGAGTTTACTCTTTGTGTAATAGATAGTAGGGACATATTTTTTAAAAAACGGACCAGTTTATCATATATCATTGCATAAGTCCTTATATTATGATATTGCTGGTGTCAAAAAAAGGTAAAACATAAACAAATTGAAGATATTTTGCTACAAAATTTTTGGGTTTTATTGTTAACTAAATATGTGCATTATGTCCAAAGTAATTTTGTCTGTTAATTAGGCTCATGTTAATTTATATTGTATATTCAAATCAATCAAATAGCTTCACTTTACAAAATATGTTACCCCAAAGATTTTCCTCTGCTTTTGTACAGCATTATTTTTTGAACAGCTCATGCAAACCTCCAAAGTTATTTCATTTGGGGCAATCAACATTGTATTAAATGAATTTTTTCTTGGTCATCACAATATATGTGAATTTTTATCATCCAGGGAAATTTTGAATACTGTGTTTACATCAGTGACAGTTCTCCCCAGTGGTGACATCACTCTGGTCAGTGAAACTGCTTCTTCCACAATCCCTGGCAGAGAGAGTCATAGGCTGACTGCTGTGCCTGACCTTCCCCTCACGGACATGACTTTCCCTTCTGTGCAATAGGCACTAACTTCAGGCTTACTACTTCTGATATTTATCACTGTAGCAGAGATTCCCAGATGGATCTTTATCCATTTGATTAAAATCTAGAGATTTAATACTCTTTGGGAGAAGAACACCTCATAATGTGAAAGAAAATGCAAACTGTTTTTGCAAGGAATTCTTCCAGCATTCCCTGCAAATACTACCCATGTTGCTTTCAGAAATATGCCCATTGTTAGCAGTGCCATTATGATGCATTTCACAGGAAGGCTGGAATAGAAGTTGTTACACATTTTAGAAATGTTAGTAAATTTTCCCCCCCACTGAACAATTATGTCTTTGGAAGCATCAGTTTGATTAAACCTCTGGCTTAGTAATAATTATTGTTTTATGCTAGCATCTTTATAGAATATTTATGTGCTTTTCTGTTAATATTTGATCAACTGCTTTTAATTTTTTTGACATAGCACTTTGTTTCCAGATTGGTTGGGTATGTCTGAAACAAAATGCTTTGTTATGGGGCTGGAATTCAATTATGTCTTGGACATCTTACATTAAATAAACATAATCACACTAGTCTGTAGGCCAGTTCTAAATCATCTCATACATTCCAGCACAAGTGACTTTTACTTTTTAGGGAAGTCAAACTAGAGCGGCAATCTTAGCTTATACGGTGTCAATAAGAATGTATTAAGGGGGTTTTGTTGGATTTTTTTCCCTTGTGTGGCTTCCTTAAAGCTGACATCTATTTGTGAATTGAGTAAATGACAGCATGAAATTCAATTACAGAAAACAGTCTCAGTCATTACACCTGTCTGCTTCCAGAGGAAAGTATTTGTAAATTGTGTTTTATCCTTCTGTTCCCTAAAACCTATGTCTGTAATTGACACTTGCCAGCAGAGATGACTGGAGACAGAAGGAGAACATAATGTGTCTGAGTAGCCCACCAGGGAAAAGAGTATCCTCATCTTTGGGGAGTTTTGTGGTGTTTTGTTTTCTTTAATGAAGAATAATATCTGTGTGTCAAGGATTTACTGCAAGGCTGGTGGCAGATGGTTCTCTTAAAAAAAAAAAAGTTATGAAAGATGAATTGCAAAAGAACACAGGACAAAAGAAAAGCTAATTAACATAGAAATATTTCTTCTGCAAAGGAAAACAAATGCTTCGGGAGAACAAAGGCCCCTCTCTGTTATTTGTAAAGCTGGTTTGTTACTTTAACACATTTGTAAGAATGAGTTTTGTGCCTGACATGTCAAAACTTATTCACAAAACAAGAGCTGTGGATATCTTGGGAGTCGATGTTGCCACTTGTTGCGCAACTCAGCATCCATTCAGCACTGATTGATGCCCAAGTCACCAGTTTTGGAAGAAATGAGATGCAGACATAACAGTAATATTTGTATCAAATGTCATGCGGGAGAAACAGGGGAGTTCATAGAATGGATCTAGATGTAGACTGTGACCAGAAAAAAAATAAAAAAGATCAAAAAACATGATAGACAAGCTGTCAGCCCTGATCCCTCTAAACTGTTTAATTTCTTTCTGGTTGGTTCTTTTTATTTTTTCCCCTCCCCAGAATTTTGCCAGAGTAAAGAGCTTATAGAACTGATCCAGCTTCTGAGTTTTGAGTTTGATGAAGGAATTACCAAACCATTAAGTATTTTAAATGCATCAGATATATAAAAGATATGGGCAATTAGTAAATCACTACATAGTTGGTGATAATGCTATTTGACCATAAGCTTTCTTAGAAATTTGCTAATAATATTAGGGGAGATCTGAATCCATTTATTGCTTTTTTCTGGATAGGTCCCTTCCAACTCAGGATGTTCTATGATTCTATTAATTGATGTGCAAAAGTATTCAGGTAGCCACTGCTTCTGTTTCTCTCTGTGGACCGGCAGGTACTTAGAGAGTTTTTCAACCACAAAAGTAATGGCAAAAAATGTAATGGAGTAATTCACTCAAGTATTACTTGACTACCTTGCCTGTTACCATGTACTCAGGACATCCCCAAGTGGCTCAGAGAACTGTGTGTGCCTTTGCTCATGGCTTACAAAGCACTGTAAGCATACTGTGTTATTTTTATGAGCCGGAAAGTAGTGTGTCAGAGAGGAAGTTAAAATGACTTCTCTATAGGATATTGTTAGTGTAAAACATCTGATTTATTTGGGTCTCTTTTTGAATGCCACAGCTTGTAAACACAGTGGGGAATTTCTCTGCCATTGATCCAAAGCAATGGGTACTAATGGCATAATACAGTGGTACTCAATAACCTTTTATCGTGGGCTGCTTTGTCATGTGGAGGCTTAACTGAGGGGAGAGAAATACACTCTAACAAAACAGAAAATCTTATCAATTTCTATCAATACATTTAATATTTTTCAATGTAAGAGCCATCTTAGTCTTTTCTGTTATCTTTTTGCGTGAACTATCATATGGAATAACATGAAAATTATCATGCGTATTAGTATAAACATGAAGTGAAATGTAGGCATTTTTTTCCCAAGCATTCCAAGGACAAACTGTGACAGCTTTCTAATATGGCTTTAGTAGCACTCAAGTGAGTGCCGTATTACAGTGCTCTGAAATTCTTAATAATTTTAATAATAAATAAAATAAAAAATCTATATAGATAATATCTTTTATGTACATATATAACTTTTTCTGACAAAAAGATTTTGTATCTTTCTAAGAAACAGAATATCTAAATAAGGGAAATATCTATACTGTAAAGTGTTAAAATTTGCCCAGTATCTGCAAACCCTTGTCAAGGTTTGGTTTTAAGTGACTTCATGTACATCAGACAGATCCTTAGAAGCATGCAAGGGCATGTATCCTGAAGCAAGTGAGGGCATGTATCCTGAGGCATCCTTTTTCAGACTAGCACAAAAACCAGTGTGATGCCACATGCTGACCCTCAGGCCCCTGACAGCAGTAACTGCAATTCCTCGAGGTCTGCAATCTGTTTGCCTTCCACTCAGCAATTCTGATATCTAAGTTTCCCTTCAGAGCAAACCAGAGCATGGTAGGAGGCCAGGCTGTGACTTCACTTACATGCTTTCTCTTGGGAGCAAATTAGTGTAAAAGCCAGTGCAGAAGGGTGCCCTTTGGGTAATCTGGGTGTAGGACTGTATGGAGTATGGAGAGTTTTGTACTCTCTTCCTGAATAACCCTTTAAGAGCTAACAATAGTATAATTTTCTGCTACTATTTTATTTATATATATATATATATATATGTATAATGACACATGGATTCATTTTACATTTGTTGTTGGTAAAATGCCAGATTCCAGTCTCACTTAAAATCGATGTAGAGTCAAAGCAACTCTGTTATCTAAAGATTTCTACTGAGAAAGGAGACAGCGAAGACATTTAAAAAAGAAATAATAGGTTGTAACCATTGGGATGCTGATATCTCTGTTTTTCCATGCTTTTCATCTGTTAGCAATGTCCCTTTTGGGCTCAATACTCAAAACATCCTCCAACTGCTGTAGAACAGTGTTGCAGAAAAATGGTGTAAAGCTTCATGTAATATAAAACTTCTATTGGACCCTAAGATACAGTTTTACAGGGATGTAAAATTGATCTCATTGCTGCTGTATGAAAAGCTAGTGGTTTTGAATGATTGTTGCATATCTTTGTGATATGACAAGAAAAGAGGCCAAAACCCAAGAGGTTTTGTCCTTCAGGAAGTGCTGTAAAGGTCCTGTGCATTAAAATGACAGTGTTATTGCTGATTTTGGCAAGTACAAGATGAAACTCAGATTGACTTCAGCACGTTATTACTATTATAAGATAAAGAAATACAAAAAGAGGTTAAGGAAGGCTAGTAGCCCATTCACTCTTTAGCCGTTGTATGAAAAATCATGAAACTGGAGTTGCAAATATAGTTTTGGTGGCATTTTTTATATAGGGTTTAGTCCTGCACTCATGTTCATTTATGAAACTTTCTGTGTGAAGTGTGCCTGCAGGATTGAAATGCTTATTTCTAAGGATTTTAAGTAGTTTGTTTCTTACACATAAACTACTAAACATCCAGGATGCTGCTTCTAGAGACACTTTTAAAAAAGTATCAAATTAAAAGTCTCCACAAACAATGCTGTTGATGGAATTGAGACACATTCAAGATTCAGGACTTTCAGAAATCTCTGAGAAATTGATTGATATGTTTCTTTTGCTGAATTATCTATTTTCAATAAGAATATGTATACAGCTGATTTCATGCTAGCAATGGGTACATTATGCCAAATTCCTCTTACATGTAAAAGTCAGCTTTACATATTTTCATTTTTCCATTTTAATTGACTTTTTTCATGTGTTTGGCAGTTTTGTTTGGTTTTGGTTTGGTTTGGTTTGGTTTTGTTGTTGTTATATTTTGTTTGAGGGGTTTTTGGTGGATGGGATTTTTTTTAATTGTTGTTCTGATACAAAGTGAAGAAAATTTAATTTTGCAACTCTCTTTTGTCTTCTGGAAGGCACACTGTAGATCAAGGAAAATGTTAGTCTGGAGAACCAGAGAAGGATAGAGATTAAAGACATGAGCAATATTATAACTTTTTCAGAGAACTCTAAACTAAATATAGTGCTTTCCAAAACAATTGCCGCAGTTTTCTATACCTAATATTTGCACATGTTAATAATCTACCATATGCTTGACTTAGTATTATGGATGTAACACATCAGTCTACCCAATTCAGTATTCTCTCTGGAACAGAATATATCCTTGGAATATCCTGCTCTTTTTGTCACCTCAGTTTTAACTTTTTCTATAACTTGATCTGAAAATGATGACTGGCTCGAAATCTATATAACTTGAAGGCTTTATCAGAAAAACCCAGCAGAGTTATATTTCTCTGTGGCTGTGATGTTGAAACCTGGGGAAAATCAATTTTTCCTTTTGCTGAATGGTATATTTGAAGCATTTAAAAAGGTGAATGAGTGTGCTGAGGGCCTGTCATTCTCAAAGTACTTTCTTATGCAACGTGTGTAGGTACATCTGCCCGTTAGCCCTGAGAGGCTGTGTGTGTTTGATGCATTGGATGTTGTGTCAGCAGGAAGGAGCAAAAGAAGAGATGAGGTATATCAGAAAAAAGTTGATAGCAAACGGTGTTTTGAACAGCCTGTATCCCCTGGTGTAATATATTATGGAAATAATGATTCTGACAAGTGATGCTTCTTTGTAACATGAAGTGATACAGTAGGGATTATGCAGGCTCAAGTCATTCAGGACTGGGTACTTAGTTGTCTAGAAATGTTGTAAAAGTGTCTTTGTTGTGAAAGACTTTGTTAGAGATGCAGTGGCAAGAAGTAGATTACTAAAAAAGAAAACTGAAATACTTGTTGTTTATTATTATCGTTGTTGTTATTTGTTTTGATAGAAATGTTATTTTTAATCCTGTTTTTTTAGATTTATCTTCTTTTGGTAATGTAGTACACTATTTTATCTTTTATTTATTTAAGGATGAATTATATACTTTAACTCATTTTCAAGCTTGCTCAAATATAGTTGTTTCAAAACCATGAAAAGGTTGTTAATTAATTAACATAGATAGGCAATGAGAAGTTGGCTAAAGGCTTAAAAACAGGTGTCAGGAAGCCAGAACAAATAAAATATGAATGCAAAACCATCTGTAAGAAAGCCATGGAGAGAATACAGAGGAAATTATTATACTAGAATAAAGAACAAAATGCTTCTGACCTGTACAGTCTCATTAAGCACAGATCAAGAAACACAACCCAAAAGGCAGCATAAAGATAGCATAAACATCCAGCTTCTCACATCAATAGGTTGGCTTATCTAGTTGCTCTAGTTTGCAGAGATTTCTTTGCAGTGACAACAAACGGGTGTACCTTGCCAGAGGTGAATACTCTGGCTTCAGTCAGTTTAACGATTCCCTCCTTCCCCTGACAAACATGAGGACACAGCATAAGGTTAGGTAGCACACTGCATTTTAGAAATCTCATGTGATATGGGAATTATATGCAACATGATTGTCTTCAGAGCTACAAACACAATGCAGTCTGTAGGGCTGGACTCCTCTTCTTCCTCGTGTGGTTCTCCTACCAATGAAAGGTAGCACACTTTTCAAATGAAAAACAAACCAATCTTTGACCAGTCTTGAGTGAAATGAGTAGTAATTGACGGGGAATATCTTTACGAGAGCATTTATTTAAGAGTTTTGAATGCTGTCTTGCAATGTTGATAAATCACTGGTATTTTATTTTTAATGGAAATTCTTTAAGAATGGAATATTCCTGTTTGTGGTGTACTTTGTACATGTACTAAGTAGGAATCTCACATAGTATATTTCATTTCACCAATTAAAATCTTCCCCCTTTCTCTGTTCCTCCTCCTCTGCATTGCTGTTCCTTCCCCACATACAGAGTTAACTAATACTCGGTGTACGTGTTTAATAAAAGGAAACAAGTTCATTTTGCTTCACTGCTTTAAAAAAATGACTACTATGGCCAAGGGAATGAAAAAAATTCATAAGCAAAACCAAAAAGTAGCAAATGTCGAGAACAAATTCCAGTGACCGAGGTAATACAAAATTGTTTCATGATAAGTACGAACATTAACAATTTCGAACATCTAAAAATGTAAGATTAGCAATTTGAAAAACATTTATCTAGATGAGATTGAAAATTATACATGAAACATAATGACCTCTCTGAAATTCATTCAGGATGCTGTGGTACTCATTTAGACAAAGAAGACAACTAGTTCATCATGGCAATGAAAACTAGACAGAGTAAATTAGTTTGCTGCATTCTGGAGTCTTAGCTACGAAAAAAGTATGTTTCACTAATTAAAGAGTGAAAATGTCTAAGCCTTTAGAAAGACAATGCAAAGGGAGTGAAAGAGAATGATCCTGGCTTTGTGCATCAACCCATGGTGTTTGCCTTATACAATTCTACGACTTTATCAGTTAGGCAGCTTAGATAAAGAGATCTTCAACTTTGATTACATTGATTATATACAACATATAGTTCATAATGAAAATTATCATGCATGGCTTCAATCCCTAATTTTCATGGACTCTTGGAGCCTCTAATAAAATGTAAATAAATTTAATTTAAAACCCTACATGTTTTAAGTTTTTAAAAAAGCTAGAAACTTCAAAATTTCATTAAGAAGTTAACAATCCAATTTTAATTTTTTAGAGGATTATTTTCTTGATTGTACTGTAGATATTTTTATTTTAATCATTATGGTTTTATATTTAATGATACTGGAGTGTGCCTTCTAGATGTTTTATGTTATTTAAATTACCTAGAGAAAGTGAAGTTCAACTGCTTGTTTCTTGGGGTAAGAATTTTGTTTTATTTGAACATCATCAGAATCTGTACATTATTTTACGTAGTAAAAGCTTTATGTAGTACAAGACTCAGCAATTCAGTCCATCACACAACAACCGGTGAAATACGAATTGGATGCTGCCCCCACTTTAGGAGAAACCCTCAAGGCCATACAGCAGGTGAAAATCGGCAAGGCAGCTGGGGTTGATGGAATTCCACCCGAAGTCTGGAAACATGGGGGCCTTGCACTCCATGCTAAATTTCATGAGCTTGTGGTGCGCTGTTGGGAACTAGGCGAACTACCTTCAGACCTTTGTGATGCAGTCATCATCACCTTCTATAAGAAGAAAGGTACTAAATCAGACTGTTCAAATTACCGTGGTATTACTCTGCTCTCCATTGCTGGCAAAATCCTGGCAAGAATACTCCTGAACAGACTAATACCTGCTATAGCAGAAGGAATTCTACCTGAAAGTCAGTGTGGCTTCAGAGCCAACAGGAGCACCACAGACATGATATTTGTTCTCAGACAACTGCAAGAGAAGTGCAACAGAACAAAGGTCTCTATGTAACCTTTGTCGACCTCACCAAGGCTTTTGATACTGTGAGCAGAAAAGGTCTTTGGCAGATTTTGGAACGTTTAGGTTGTCCCCCCAAGTTCCTTAAAATGATCATCTCACTTCATGAGGATCAGCACGGCCAAGTTAGATATGGCAACACACTTTCTGAGCCCTTTCTAATAAAGAATGGTGTGAAACAAGGCTGCGTTCTCGCTCCTACCCTATTCACAGTCTTTTTCAGCATGATGCTCCAAAGGGCCACGGCAGACTTCGAGGATCAGGACGGTATCTACATACGATATCGTACTGATGGAAGCCTATTCAACCTAAGGCGACTGAAGGCCCACACCAAGACCTTAAACCATCTTGTCCGGGAGCTGCTTTACGCTGATGACACCGCCCTTGTTGCCCACACAGAAGCAGCTCTGCAGCGTTTAACATCCTGCTTTGCAGATGCTGCTGAGCTCTTTGGGCTGGAAGTCAGCTTAAAGAAGACAGAAGTTCTCCATCAACCTGCACCTCAGGAAGTCCCCCATCATCCCCACATCACCATTGGCCAATCAGAACTCAAATCAGTCCAACAGTTTAATTACCTAGGCAGCCTCATCTCCTTGGACGGTAAGATTGACGGGGAGATAGATAACAGATTAGCAAAGGCATACAGTGCTTTCGGAAAGCTTCATGAAAGAGTTTGGCGAAATAAACACTTGAAGAAAAGTACCAAGATCAGTGTTTACAGAGCCATAGTGCTGTCTACTCTCTTATATGGCTCCGAATCATGGGTCATCTACCGCCACCACCTGCGTCTTCTAGAACACTTCCATCAACATTGCCTTTGTACAATCCTAAACATCCACTGGTCAGATTATGTGACCAATACATCAGTTCTTGAACAGGCAGCAATCACAAGTATTGAGGCCATGTTGCTGAGAACACAGCTGCGTTGAGCTGGGCACGTCTCTAGGATGAAGGACCACCGCCTCCCCAAGATCCTGCTTTACGGTGAACTTGCCACTGGCTGCCGCAAGAGAGGAGCCCCAAAGAAAAGATACAAGGACTCCCTGAAGCAACAACTCAGCCTTGGCCATATTGACCACCATAACTGGTCTACTCTGGCCTCCAGTCGGGAGGCCTGGAGACAAACCATTTATAACGCTGCTGATGCTTTTGAGAAAGCGCGCAGGATCACCCTTGAGGAGAAAAGACAACGCAGAAAGAATCGAGCCTTGCAGAATATACCACCTAAGGAGTCTTTCTGCTGTGTCTTTTGCAACCGGACATGCCTTTCTCGTATTGGCCTTTTTAGCCACCAACGCGCTTGCAAGAAACGTGGGTAGAGCCCTTCCCAAATCTTCGTTCGCGAAGCCTAGCCATGGAAAGCTTTATATACAGTTCTGAAGTACGGTGGGATTTTTTCTTCCTAGAAGAAGATTTAAAATTTTCAGAATTTTTGTTCGAACAAACATTTCAGTATAGAATCAGTACTAGATTCTGTGCTTGAAAAAGATATACATAACTTTGTCTCTAATTTAATCTCTAATATCTTTAATATATTCTCTCTAATAAATTTATCTCAGACACCTTTCCGGTGCCTGAGTCTGCTCCAAGACCAAGTCCTTGTACATGTAAATGTAATTTTGCTTTTAACTGTAGGGGGCTGAGGATCAGGTCCTCTCTTTCTTTATGTTTTGTATGAGCAAAATTGATTGCCATTGAACTGAATGGGAACAAGATTAAATTCTGCATGGTTCCAACACCATAGTTCTTTTTATAAGTACTAGAGTTTTACAGGACTTCTATATTCATACAGGCAGTGTGTATGTTTGAGGAAAACTGTGATGTTTGGCCTCCTTTGGTGCTGCACATCAGCAAAATATCTTCTATCTTTTTTGTTAAACATGAGATAAGCTGATAAAGCAAATTACTTTTTCAGTCTCTCACATTTTATTACATTCTCTCTTAAACATTTTATGTGAGAATCAATGGCTCTGTAATGCCTGTATATTGGGTTGGGGTTTTTTTAATTTCAAAAAGTCCTTGTTTGTGGCTGATGTTTATTAGAAAACTTAATGTCTATATGTGCATGCATGCAGTGTGCATGTATGTATGTCTGAGTGTGAGGCAGAGGAAGACAGTGTCCCCTTTGTTTCATAAGATCTACTTCTTAAATTGTCTCACACTTTCAAAAATGTCAAGACCAAGTATGGAAACTTCAGGTCTAAAGAGAGAATGTCCTAGAAAGGTTTGAACTAATGAAAAAGAGTGGACTTAGTCTCTTAATGAGGTTGTTTTCATCACCAAGTCATGTCATAATCAGATAGTGTGACAGATTATTTTTTAAGCAGAATTGCAGTCAGTCATATCAAATCAGCCTAAAATGTGATTTTGGTTCTAAAATATTATTTTTCTTTTTATGTGCATTTCAGAAACATATGCAATAAATATTTAGACTCTTAATTTACTACACATCAATCTAAAAATCTGCTTTGCTGTCATCCTCAGAATTAATTTGCTTAATTGTTATTCCTACCCCATCAATCTCAGTTTTGCACTAACTTGAAAAATGCCACTTTTTGCTGTTTGCACTTTAGTTCAATTTCTATTCTAAGTTTATGAACAGTAATAGGGTACTGCTTGAATATTCATTAGCTTTGTATTGTGAGTTATGAAAAGGTGCTTTCTTTTACCTTAATGAAAGTGGCTCAGCATGGGGTGGATCAGTAATGACATTTGATTTTAGGCATCCGACAAATTTGCTTTTTATTTATTGACACATCTTGTCCAAACAGCTCCTTCGCAAGTTAGCGGAGTAATGAAAGAAAGAGTGCTGCAGAGGAGCGTGGAGCTTTCCTGGCAGGAACCAGAACATCCCAATGGAGTCATTACTGAATATGAAATCAAGTATTATGAGAAAGTAAGTGCTAAGATTACCTGTAATGTACAACAATGTGTTGTTTGCTTTATGTTGGTTTGCTGTGTTGTGAAACAGTATTAAAGGCATCAGCTATCAACTGTCCTGTCTCTCCAAAGTCAGTGATTTTGTTTATTTTTAATAACTAGCTAAATCCTGCAATTATTATTGCTATCATATGTCTCATATATTGTGTTGTGGCATACTAAAAATGAAATATACACTTGAAATCTGCTTTTTTTCCCCTTTTTTTTTAAACTGTTAAGTTTGACTTAGATATTTTACCATTATACTGTTGTTTTTCTGTCTCCTCTACACTATGTTTGAAGCTTGTTTCATTTCCTTCCGTATCACTGTAATTCTAATCTTGAGGTGGTGTATCAAATACAACTCCTGACTGCACTTTGTATTTCCATATGAAATGGGCAACTGGGCAGCTTCGACTTAATGTCTGAAAATTTCCAAAACACTTCCTACAGTTTCAGCAAATAAATATTTTTTGTTTGTCCTTTTAAAAAGGACCAACATTGTGAAATTTATTTTTCACTTGTTCTCTCAACACAATAATGAATTGAAGGCTGCTTTTCAATAGTAGATGAAGTGATCTCTGTTTCTGGTAGAGTGAAATTGCAATCTTACCGATGTCAAGTCGGAGTTTTGCCATTCATTTCAGCATGTCTAAGGCTTCATTCATGATAACTTTGAAGTACTTCAGAATAAAAAAATTCTGACAACCGTAAGCTGGATGAAAGCAAAGTGAAGGCAGGTTGTGCAGCTATATGTTTTTCACAGGACCCAGACTGTGTGTGTCTACTCCAGATTCCCTGGGAAATTGACTTCATAACATAACATACTCCTTATTTTTATAAAACATTCTGTGAAAAACAAAGAACAAATTAAAATTAAAAAAAATTTACAAAGGAGCTCCTTTGTGATCATTCGTGAAGACATTTCATGTCTGCAAACAAGGTAATAGTACCTCCATATCAAAAAGACCATGTCAGTTTACTAGGTAACACGGAATTAGGTAAATTCAGACCAGATTGGATCTAATCTCAAGTGTCATATTTGATTTTCAGTGCTGAATTACACAAATATACTTATCAAAAGATCTTTATATGATTTGGGAAAGCAATACAATATTTATTTGTTGATGCTAACTTCCAGTTTAAGTTGTTAAAAACTCTTATGACAAAATTTATCAGATCTGTACAGATAATTAAGCAAGTCTTTTAAAGGATTTTTACTAATTTTAGCAGGTAATTTTTGTTCTGACAGCATTTGTGTGTGCATACATCCATAACTAAAGTCCACATATTTAAAAAGAGTTTACAAGGGCAATACTGTCCTCTGCGCAAAAAAAAAAGTTGCAAATCAAAAACCTTGGAATTTTTTTAATATACAGAGCAGTTTCTAATCTCTTAAAATACAGTAAATAATTTAAATAGGTAGTGTAAAATGACAGAAAAATTATCAATATACTAGATTTTTTGTATGCTAGCTTTTAGAATGTGGCTTTTAGAATATTATTTTCCCTATATATCCATGTTACTTTAAATAACCAGGAGAATTTCATTGCCAGTTTACTGGGTTTGCAAAGAAAAGAACTGATGTTGAAGTTCTTTTGTAATAGAAGAAAATCTCCTAGTATTATCCTTATTACAGTGAAATTAATAAGAGAATACAAAGCTCATTTTACAGTCAGAGATAAACTGGGCTATATATCTTTAACTGAGACAATTTTTGCACAAATACTTAAATGTTTGTTTTCCTTCCAAAATAGTGAAGTTCAGCTTTAAAAGTACTTCGTAATCTTGCTCAGAATGAGAGAGGCTGGTTTTGTTCCACTAGTTTAAAAGAAAAGAAAAAAAAAGATCTGAACTTTCAGCTCCTTTTAGAGCTAAATTAAATTAAACATTTCTGTCCTTCTGAAATATTCTGATAACTGTTTTTTTCACCTCTCACTTCTGGCTAGGACTGGAATGGAAACTGCCTGAAATCTCCAAAGTAAGCATGTCCTGTGAGATTTCTAGCGCACGTTATTTTTATTTCTTTGTTATTTATTTTGAATATAAGAACTGTTGGCAATTCAAATAAGCCTTATTTATGCGTCAAAACCCAAACTTTGAAATTCCACTGTGGCTTACAGTCCCAAACCTGTTTATGGTTTCCTTACACTTGTTTCTTGTCTCTCAAGCATTCCTGTTCTTTCTCACATACCAACATGCATTCCACCATGGTCCTCACTTACAGATGATTTAAATCCTCTTGGAGAAGATATGAAAAAGTTGTTACTAGCCAAGACGACGGGCTTGCTCAAATAACAGACTGGGCAGGAACTAGGAAAAGCCATTACTGAATCTCAGAAAAGAAATTATATACATTCTGTTAAACCTTGTATTTCAGCAAAAGCCTTTGCTGCTTTACTGACTGCAAAGGGGAACGTTCTCCTTTGCTGGTGAAGTGCTATGGAAATGAGTACAAATTTATTCCTTCCCTCGGTATCTGTCTCATTAGCACTGCTGCATACGGCTCATGCTTCTCTGGTCATGTGGTGCATTCAGATGGTTGGTTAATTCATCTTTTCTGCCCTTCAAATCAGGGTTGCATCTGCCACCAAAAATCAACAGGGCTGCACATATCTATGCTGAAAGATAATCTATGTCAGTAAATGTGATGAATAAGTAGGGCTTTTTGAATACTGTAATGATCTGTGATACAGCTTTTGTACTATTTGAAAGTGAGTTATTACTCATAGGGTTTGTAATCTTACAGCTTTAAATTTGGGGAGTGTCATACTGAGCTTCTTTCCCTGGATTCTTCTTTTTAACATAGAGTCTAAAACTGAGAAAAGACTAAAAGCCAGAGAAAAAAATCTGAAGTGAAAACTGAGTTAAGGACCTCAGAAATTGTACAAAATCCAGGCAATTATACATTGGCAATATTGTATTTGTTAAAGATGTTGGAAGTGTAAAATGTCAAAACAATGATGTCAGTCGGAGTTTTGCCATTCATTTCACAATGTCTAGGACTTCATTCATGATAACTTTGAAGTACTCCAGAAATAAGAAAAAGCTGACAACAAAAACCGGGTTAATGCAGACTGAAGGCAGGTTGCACAGCTATATGTTTGTCATGTTCTTACGATGAAAGAGTGAATTTCCCTGTCCTTGAACTGTTTAGACCCCACAGATTCCCCTGGAAATCTGCAGTTGAGTTATTTCTCATCAAAATTTCACAAAATGTAATCAGAGCCTAAAAAGGAATCATTTTTTCTGAATGTTTTATGAGCAACAACGTGAGCATCCCATTTGAATTTTATGTTACACTTAGAGCTCTTCATTGCATTGACAATGTTTTGTAATACTCCACAGAGTATGCTTTATTTTTTATGTTAGGGGAAAAGAGCATTCAGCAAATTGAAATAAACTACCCAGGCTGGCTGTCAGTTGCTGTTGTACAACCATGAAAAAACCTGATCTGTAAATGTCATTTAATCTTTGTCTATTGTTTCCAGGATCAAAGGGAGAGGACCTATTCAACAGTGAAAACCAAATCCACTTCAGCTTCTATTAATAACCTAAAGCCAGGAACAGTGTATGTTTTCCAGATTCGTGCTTTTACTGCTGCTGGTTATGGAAATTACAGCCCTAGACTGGATGTTGCCACACTGGAAGAAGCCACAGGTAAGCAATTAGGTTTACAGGAAATTAACTGTTTCTGTAGAGGTAGTAAGTAAAGCAAGAAAAAAGTTATAAGCAGTATAATTATAATTAGAAGGAATGAAGTTCTACGAGAAAGTGGATTTTTGTAATTGTGTTTTGAAGGATGAGCTTCAATAATTTGTTTTACCATAGAACTGAAAATTAGTCTTATAATTGGCTGGGTAAGATTTGTAACATATCAGGTTCATCTCCTCTGCTGTCCTTCTAACACAAAGACTTCCTTTTTTTAAAATTCAAATACACACTTCTTTCTCCCCACAAAAGAAGTGAGTAGTGATGAGCTGAGTAACTCAACTAGATTCTTCCTTCTCTCCTGGGGAGAAGGAAGGAGGAGATTTCAACCCACAGAGGCTTCTCTGGGTCATTTTTTCCATTTGATTTCCTGAAAAAATCTTGATAGTTTTATTTAAGCTGTAAATCCATTTTTAGTGTATTTTGAATTCATTGGCAATGAATTGTGCCCTTATTTGCCTAAAAATCATACTGATACTTTTTTTGTTCACCAGTGTATATATGTGCATGCATGTTTAGAGAAAATCTTCCACATTTTGCATCTTCAGAAAGAAACTCTTCCATCAGTGAGACCTGGCAGCTGTGAGCCCATTCTCGGGAACTGTCTGTGTTCCTGGCAGCTCCACCACTCTGTTGCAGACCCAAATTTGGTTACCCTGTTTTGGAACATTTGCTTCAGGTTGACCTGCCTGACAGCAGGTCAGCCAGAATTGGAGCTGGGAATCTGTAGCCTACAAGTTCAAAGGGTATGGATGCCATACCCTCTCCGCACTCTATGCAGCATATCTAAGGCGCAGACACACATTATTGCATCTTATTAATTGCAGCCAGGTGTCGCCTGAACAATTTGTGGGCATTCTTAAAACACAGTGGTTAGGTCTTGATTCCACCTTAGTTTCACACAGAATATAAAAACTATAAATAATGAATAATACCGCATATCTAATAGACATAATTGAAATAGTAATTATCATAATAGCAGCAATAAGCTGTTATTACTAATATTATTAGCTCTGTGTCTAATAGCATACTTTCCATCTGTAGAGTTCTGCTTTTGGAAGAGTCAGTAGCAGAATCCCCATTTTGCAGAATGGGAACCTAAGGTACAGCCAGAAGTAATTTCTTATTTTGAGTAGTTTTCTGGAAAACAAATAAGTCTGTCATCATCAGTCATAAGTTTCTGCTAATTAGCTAATTTATTGTCCATAGTGGTTTAAAATTAGTTCTTAAAAATGTTTCCCCAACATTTCCTTAAGTATCTGCATATTTTTTGTATACTGTATGTAAGCATTCTGGTAGCTGCTAAGATTAGCAATGATAATTTCAGAGGTAAACAGTCTTGACTGGAGTTTGGTCAACATATGGAAGATTAGGAAATCCTATAATAAATGCATCACTGACCAAGCTCCTGTACCCTTTTTCTCATTCAGGTGATGAAAAAATGCATATAAACCAGAAAGATGCTTTGCCAGCATGCACAGCAGTTTTTTTCTTGTCACAAGCCAGCTTTGTGTTTGAGGTGCCATGCAAAAATGTCCTGTCTTTTCATTAAATTTTAAAAGTGGCATATTTTCCATTAACTTGAGAGGACACTATAAAATATAATTCCTATCAAGGAGAAGCTTCCACAATTTCCCATATCCAATTTCCAGAAATATTTGTTGGTAAAAAGATAGTAAATCTCATTAAATTCTTCTAAAATAGTTTCACACAAAAATATTTGTTTCTCATATTTATTTATAGTTTTATGAGAACTTGTGGACTAATCAAATTAGTCTTTTGTTAGCATTTTAAATGAAGATCTTTATTGGATCATTTTTAAGAAATATACCTCAAGTGAAGTCTGTACTGTTGAACACTAAACCAGTATTATGCTACAGTTTAGAGGCATTGTCTTCTCATTATTCCAGTGGATTTCTGAATGCAGCTTCTAAAAATTTCTAAGTGTTTCAAGAGGAAAATACACACATATATTATGTAAGAATATATATAATGACCATCACAGTCGGGTAATCATGTTGCCTGCATGGATTTCTCCTGGTACATAACTGGTTGGCACTTTTGATTAGTGCTGTTAATTAAGTAGATTTTTGTATCATGCTCCATTTTCTGAATTGTGGTAGAAACTGCATAGTCACTTTTCACTGTTTAAAGAACTACATCCATTATAATAATATTACTGATATGTAAAATATACATATTTTATGCCTGCATTGGAACATATCATATATATGGGGTATTGCATAAATATTTATGTAAAAATTTCATAATTATGAAGTAAACATGTTTTATAAAGGCAAAATATTTCTATTATATACTTTGTTTGCCACAGTTCAAGTCAATGACTCTAGTCATTGTATTTTTTTGTTGTCTAGGTTTTAGAGACAGAAGTCCCTCACGAAAAACACACAAATGCATAGAATATCACTTAAGTGGCAATTTTATCTCTTGGTTCACTAAAATATTTGAAAGCCAAGTTAAATGGCTTGTGGCCAGTGGACCTAAAGATGATCCTGAGCTTTTTGTAATTGAAGCAGATTTTTTCACTTACAGAATCACAGAATCAATTAGGTTGGAAAAGACCTCTGAGATTTTTGGGTCCAATCTTTGACTTTGTTATGACTCTCACTGTTAAAGTAAAAGCACTCGACAAAACATGGCATGACAAAGTCTTCGCTTTTTCCTTTTGCCATGAATCAGTTTAAATCAAAGAAGATTAAAGCAGTATGCATATGTAGCTTTTATTTCTAATGTCTGAAATAACAATACTACACATTTTTATAGAAGGCATAAAGCAAAATATTTAAGAAAGAAATATTTTGTGTACATGGCTCCAATTATCATTTCAGCTTTTGTAATGGACTTCACCAGAAATTCTTTTTTACAAATCGTACTGTCAGGTTGCTTGCATGCTAAAAGGTTGCTGGAGCAGCAGCACAGCATTTTCAGCTAAAATCCATTTCAAATTGTCCAGGGTGTTTAGATACCCATTCCCCATCCCTACAACTGTGTATTTAAAAGGTGGTTTTCAGTCCTTTAACTTAAGCATTGTGCATTGGATGTGCACATATCATAGTGTCAGACCAGATATCAGCCCATGTACAAGCTCCCTGTCTCACTCCGTGTCTGAGCACAGTTAGAGCAGAGGTAAGGACAGACTTCTCTGTCCTGCTGCTGATTCCCTGTCATCACCATTTGGGCAGCACCAGTGACAGGCAACCATGCCATGCACTCCCTGAAAGGGTCTTCTGCATCACAAAATCATTCTGCTAAGAACACTCTAGCATCTTTTTTTTCTGCCAAACCACAGGGATCATTCCAGAAGCTGGGTTCTGATTTACCCTTACACTTACAGAGTTCATCACACAGAAGAGAGAATCAGCAGAGTACCTGAATAGAGTCAAATGTCTTAGAATGGTGTCACTGAATTCATACCAGACCATGCCCACAATCAAGCCATATTTTTTTAAAGATGTAAAATTGCATCATATAATACATTGCATCCCACCTATCTTACCAGTTGGCCAGTTTACCAGGTCCCAAACATTTTCCAGAGCCCAAAAAGCATCCTCTGCTTGCTTCCAGGATGTGCCAGTACCCAAAATCTGTGAGGCAGTTAGAGCAACCCACTCACATATGTCAGCCTCTATGCTCTCATCTTGGCTACTGGATTAGGTGACAGGCTGGGCTGGGGATTCTTCCAAACATTTTTGATGGATGAAGCCACTGTGACAGGATGCTGCCTCTTCTTCACTTTCAAGTGAGGTTTGCACTGAAGTTCAAAGAGAGAAGGGAACAGTTTAAGGAAATGCTGTATTTTACAGAAATTTGACATTCTTTGGGATTGTCTATTTTGATGGCCTGATTATGTTAAAGGAACTGGTATTACTTATGCACCTACTCTCATGCACAAGACAGTCACCACTGATTTCTTAGAAGTTCCATGAGTGGGATACAGCCAAGCCTGCAGAAGCATCCTACTGATCTGGGTATCTCAGAAAGTTATAGCTACTCAAAGATAAGCATTCATTCTTTTCAGGTAAAGAGTAATATTAATAATGTGATCTTTCTCAACTGCATTAGGTAGAATATAGAAAAAATACAGAATTTCTTTAGGAAATAAAATTAAAGGGGATGTGTGTATGTGTGTAATTTTCTTCTAGTGCAGATTATTCTAAATCTGTGTAGTATTTGTTATTGTGTGTGTAGGGAGAACAGTTGGTACAGGTCAGTGTCACTGCCAAAATAAATCATGTTGATTGGCTCACTTCTCCCAAGAAAAAAATGGTTTATTTGTTTCTATGGGAACTTCTGAAGTCTGCAACAGGAACCCAATTCTGTGAAATTCATAAAATCCTCTTGTAGACATTATAGTTCAGTTACCACTGCCAGCAGTAATTCCATCATACCATCTACAATTTAGTTTACCAGCTATTAGTTTAGTTTCGATCATGGGGTGGTTTGCATGGCACCAAGCCTGCTGGAGACAGATGGGGATCACCTGTCTAAAAGGGGGAAAAGGATTCTAGTCTGTGAGTTGGCCAGGATGATTGACAGGGCTTTAAACTAGGTTTGAAGGGGGAAAGGGATAAGACCAACCTTTCTAGAGATGAGCGTAAGGGCAGCATGCCAGTGTTGAGGGTGAAATCAATAGCCCAGTTGAAGTGCATCTGCACCAATGCACGCAGCATGGATAACAAATAGGAGGAGCTCGAAGCCATCATGCATCAGGAAAGCTATGACGTAGTCACCATCACAGAAACTTGGGATGACTTGCGTGACTGGAGTGTTGCAATGGATGGCTATAAGCTCTTCAGAAGGGACAGGAGAGGAAGGAGAGGTGGTGAGGTAGCTCTGTACACTAGGGAGTGTTTCAGCTGTATAGAGCTCAATGATAGTGATGATTAGGTTGGGTGCCTATGAGTAAGAATCAGGGAGAAGGCTAACAGGGCAGACAGCGTGGTGGGAGTTCGTTATAGACCACCCAACCAGGATGAAGAGGCAGATGAACTATTCTATAAGTTGCTGGATAATGTTTCACAATCTCTAGGCCTTGTTCTTGTGGAAGACTTTAACTTGCCAGATGTCTGCTGGAAACTGAACACAGCAGAGAGGAGGTTGTCTAGGAAGTTCCTGGAGTGTGTGGAAGATAACTTCCTGACACAGATGGTAAGGAAGCCTACCAGGGGCAGTGCCCTGCTAGACCTGCTCTTTATGAACAGTGAAGGGCTGGTGGAAGATGTGGTCAGTGGCCATCTTGGGCATATCAACCACAAAATGATTGAGTTTTCAATTTTTGATGAAGTAAGGAAAGGGGTCAACAAAACCTCTACCTTGGCTATCCAGAGGGCAGACTTTAGTCTGTTCAGATCACTGGTTCAGAGAGTCTTTTGGGAAACAACCCCTAAATACAAAGAGGTCCAGGAAGGCTGGACATATTTGGAAAGGAAAACTTAAATGCAAAGGAGCAAGCTTTCCCTATGTGCTGAAAGATGAGCCAGCGGGGAAGAAAACCAGCCTGGCTGAATACAGAGCTTTCACTGGAACTCAGGAAAAAGAAGAGTTTATGACCTTTGGAAGAAGGAGCAGGCAACTCAGGAAGAGTACAAGGATGTCATCAGGTCACGTAGAAAGAAAACTAGAAAGGCGAAGACTCAGCTAGAACTGAATCCGGCCCCTGCTGTGATAGATAATTAAAAGTGTTTTTATAAATACATTAACAACAAAAAGACGGCCAAGGAAAATCTCCATCCTTTTTTGGATGCGGAGGAAAACATTTTAACCAAGGATGAGGAAAAGGCTGAGGTACTTAATACCTTCTTTCCCTCAGTCTTCAGTAGTAAGACTGGTTTTCTTCAGGGCAACTGGCCCTCTTAGCTGGTAGACAGAGACAAGAAGCAGAATAGACCCCCTGCAACCCAGGAGGATATACTAGTGACCTGCTGTGCCACTTAGACATTCACAAGCCTACAGGGCTGGATTGGATACAGACAAGGATACTAAGGGAGCTGGCGGAAGAGCTTGCCAATCCACTCTCCATCCTTTACCAGCAGTCCTGGCTCACCAGGGAAGTCCCAGACAACTGGAGGTTGGCCAGTGTGACGTCCATCTACAAGAAGGGTTCAAAGGAGGATCTGGGCAACTACAGGCCTGTCAGCCTGACCTCAGCACCAGGGAAGGTAATGGATCAGATCACCTTGAGAGCCATCACACAGCATGTCCAGGATGACAAAGCAATCAGGCACAGACAGCATGGGCTTACAAAAGGCAGGTTCTACTTGACCTGCCTAATCTCTTTTTATGACCAGATGACCTGCTTAGTGTAGGAGGGAAAGGCTGTGGATATAGTCTACCTGGCCTTCAGTAAAGCCTTTGACACCATCTCCCACAGCATTCTCCAAGAGAAACTGACAGCCCATGGCTTGGATGGGTGCATTCTTCACTGGGTTAAAAACTAACTGGATGGCCAGGCCCAGAGAGTGGTGGTAAATGGTGCTACATCCAGCTGGCAGAAGGTCACTAGTGGAATTCCCCAAAGCTTAGTGTTAGGGCCAGTACTGTTTAATATCTTAATCAGTGATTTGGACAAGGGGATGAAGTGCACCCTCAGTAAGTTCACAGATGAAAATAAGTTGGATGGGAGCATTGATCTGCTGGAGGGATCTGAATCCATGGGCTGAGTCCAACTTGATCTTGGAGGTCTTCTCCAACCTTAATAATTCTATGACTTTATGACTGTATGATTCCAGGATGTCTCCTCCTCTGTCCATCTCCTGGTCTAGATCCTCACAGCTCCACAGAGTTCAGTAGCACTGTGCTCATTTAATACAGCTGAGTACATGGCCACCCTCAGTACATGTCAGGCAAGCAGCGTATTTAACAAGCTTCAAGGTTTCTCAGACCAAGTATTTACATACTCAGTTTACATTAATGTGGCATGCATAAATTTGCATATATTGATAGAATTGGCATATATTAATAAAAAGAGCGATAACGTGTGGCTATTTTAGCATATAAATTCTCTGAAGCTC
Source organism: Neopelma chrysocephalum (assembly GCF_003984885.1). Taxonomy (NCBI): domain Eukaryota; kingdom Metazoa; phylum Chordata; class Aves; order Passeriformes; family Pipridae; genus Neopelma; species Neopelma chrysocephalum. Next base: position 3,991,265 of record NW_020897692.1, read on the forward strand.
AGAGAAGTCCACTTTGTATATGTGGAAGCACCTTTTTGTTGCTAACAGAAACAAATGATAAGTAATAATAGCTATTTACAACGATTATTAGCAGTAAGAGATTGAAATATGCTGACTAGGTAGTCTGTGTTAAGAGCATTTCAGCTCAAACATTTTTCTTAGAGTTAAGACACTATTTTCTTGGAAACCATCAAAGTCATATCAAGGAGCTTTAGAGGGAAAGCTTGAAGCAGAGTTCTTCAGGGATTACTCCTCTACTATACCTCCTTACAGGAATATCCAGGTGTTACCTCTTAGGAGGGAGTCAACAACTGAGCAAAACAGAAGGCAGCACAGCAGTAGGAGGAAGTGGAAGTGACTGGTGCTAGCGGTGCTGGCTTTCAGCTAATGGCTGTACTGCTTTGGCCAAGGAAATTCCAGCTTGGCTCCTTTTTATTCAGTGTAGACAATAATTTACTCATACAGCATTGGGTTAAATTTCCAATGAAGGCCCTGCTTTAGACTAGTGTTATCAATATAATAGTTTCAGATAAAAGCAGTCTACAACAGTAGACAATCTACAATTCATGATAATTGACTAAAATTTTTGCAGTCCCTTTGTAGTGATTAATTTTTAACTAATCTCTTCTCTGTGCTCTGTTTGTAGCCACAGCTGTTTCCAGTGAACAGAATCCTGTTATTATCATAGCTGTGGTTGCTGTGGCAGGAACCATCATTCTGGTCTTCATGGTGTTTGGTTTCATCATCGGACGAAGGTATTGCATCTTTCACGGGCATTAGCACATCTGACCCCACTCTTGTGAACTCTTCAGACATAGTCTGTTCTGGGATAGTAACTTGCAAAACTAAAACAGAAATAATTTTTAGTAAGGACAGTTTTCCCTTACCAATTATATGGTTTGTCCTTTTACCTTGGCAAGACACTTAAATCAAGATGTTCTTTTTGTCCTATGCAAATGTGCTGTAAAAGGAACCCCTAGCAGGTTCTTTAACTGTACTCCTCAAAATCCCTCTTCCTGTTCGATTTTCTCACATGGAGAAATCTGACACTTTATCTGATCAGCCTTTAAATGACTTTCCATTCAAGAAAAAGAGACACAGCAGTAAGTTTAAGAATACCCTCATGTAAAACAGTGTTGTACTTTCAAGTTCTTTAATCCTCTGTTTTATCTGTTGAAGCTTTTCACCAGAACTAGATTTTTTTTCTTTAGGATCTGTCCTGACTGGTATTTGATACAAAAGCCTTTTGATTGCAACTGTTCATGATTTATTTAAAACTCTGCTGTCAATAGAATTATAGGTGAAAGTTTCAAAGGGCCTACAGCAGTTAGGTGCTCAGTGCCTGAAAATCCCAGCCTGCAGAACTGATTTTGTCAGGACTTTAGACATGAGAAGTAAATAATTATTTACCAGTAAAACTAGTGGTTTACTTTCTTTTCAGGCATTGTGGCTATAGCAAAGCAGATCAAGAAGGGGATGAAGAACTTTACTTTCATTGTAAGTGTTTTGGTTTTTTTTCCCCCTTTCAAAAATTCCCAACTGGAGTAGTGTAGACAATACTATGGTGTAGACAATACTAAAACAAGACTCCATGAAAGACAATGCCATAGGAAATTCAAAAATGCTGTGTAAATAACAAGCAGGAAGTTAAACACTGTAAAAATGTGACCTACAGAAAAGGAATGCAGATTAAAGACAACATTGCTCACACAGATGGTTTTATTTCTATACATGTCTATGATATACTGTTGTTTTCATTCTGCATTTTTGTTTTCTTCTTGTTGCTTTGAATATATGTTTCACATTGTCCTAATGATCCCTCTAAGGTGCAGTATTCATGAGACCTTTGCCTAAGATATCTTCACCTCAGGCAAAATTCAGATTAATAAAGTGAGTAACTGCATCACCCTAAAAATGAAGCTGTTCTGCTCAAAAGCTGTTTTTTGCTGCTGTGAATACTGTACCATCAATATTTACAAAACATAATGTCCTTAAAAATTGAATATTTAATATGAAAAGAAAGAGCATCCACTTTGTTACTTTTTTGTGTTCTAGAATCACTTGCCTAGCCAAGAGTAGCACCTAAAGCCTCTTTTATTAAAATTGTATCTACCATCTGAACTTATACTAGAATGCTGGGAAAATTCAATAAAACACATCTTTCTTGGGTTAATGACAATTGAAAATATAAGGGAAATGTAAAGGAAGGATTATGCAAGAATACTTTCATTTTTATCCAAATATTGTTTAAATTTTTTTTTATTTTAGCCCTTTCTCATTTCAATTGTAGTACCATTTTGACATTAAAAATTGAAAATGTTTTAATTTCTTTTAAAAACAGTCATTAACTCAGGAGTTGCAGTAAAACTAAGCTGCAAAATTATTTTGAGCAACCATAATTGTAAAATCACATAATAGAATTAAACTGAACATAAGTTCTGTTACAGAACAGTGCCTGGGTTTCTCCCATGTGTGATCACTCTCATATCAGTACAACTTGCCATTTAGTCATGCTATGCTGTATGTAGCCTTTGTTGTCTACCAATAATTGCAGCTGTAGCTTAAATCCTTCAGATTTTTTTTTCTGAAAGCAATAGGATTTATCTTATTTTAGATATGTCAAAGTCATGAGCTGTTATCAGAAGGTAATGTCACATGGTGAATGAAGTAGCCACTAGTCATAAATTCTTAGCATCTTCTGAATGCACTCCTCTCTAAATGAGTAGTTCTAGCCAAAGCTCCACTCAAAATCACTGTTTTACCCTTCTTCCCTGAAAAAATCAGGTTAGCTGGAAATTGATCCCATTTCCTGAGTTTGAGTGTGTGGCTACCTAAATTGTTTAAATGCAGTGAGTGTCAAATTAAGTAGGGACATCATTGCAGCTTTAGTCAATCAATTCATAAACTGTGCAAGAAAGGTGGAAAATTATAATGAGATAAGAATTATTTATAATGCACTTTGCAATGCAGCTGATTTTAAAGAATTCATCAAAAATCTGAGTTTACTTAAATGTTACTATTCTTGGAGTGATGGATTTGAAATTTGCCTCTTATAATGCATTATAAGCTTTTCACATTTTCAGAAGATCGACTGCTTTCACTTTTAAAATCCCCATTATGTCCTTGAAGGAAAAGATCAGCTATGTATTCTTGTATTTCATTATATAAAAAAAAAGGAACATTCTAGCTAAATAATTTCTTTCCTTATCTCCATTATTGGTGACATTTGGTTTTGTTTCAGTGAAAATGTAAATTAATTAATATGAAAGCTGCTACTTAATAATTGATAGTTGATCCAGAAATGATGACACTTTATAGACATTCATTTCCCTCATTATCCTTTCAAGAAATGTGGTTATCCAGCAAATCAGTCAGAAGATTAAGCATACACAATCTTTTTTTAAATCACGGCACAAAATACAAGTAACTTTTTGCCAAGGTAGTTTTTGATCATCTGTTGGTTGTAGATGTAGTGTTTAATTTCATTTGACAGCCATGTAGAGAATAAGACGGAAGCCACTGCTGTGGCCACCAGCTTGGTCACAGAGCTGTGAACACCAGTTTGGTGGCATTTTGCTCCATAACATGTAGACAACATTTTTCTGTACTGGGGTACCAGATTTTCAAAAACATAACTTAGAACAATCACTTGCTTACAAAAAAAACTTACAAGAGAAACATTTTTTAAAGCAGATTTTAAAGCTCTGCATCATAGATTTCATTTCAATTCCCTTCATCTCTCTGTGACCTCAAGTGCTATGCTTGAAGATACAATTACAATGGAGGAGTTTAGTCAAGCAATTCAGATTTATATTTGGGTTCCTCCTCCCATTTTCATCTAGCATTGTCTGCAAATGCAGGCCAGCATTATTTCACATTGCTATGCCAGGATAGCCTCGGCCTGTCAAAGGTTGTATGACAGCTTGAATAAAAAAACATTAGAGGCCCACTTGAGATTTGCAAGGTTACTTCCAATCCAGACCCCTTATTACAAGCACAGGAGTACGGTTCCTTCTCCGTCCTGTTGCCTAAAAACATTATTAGAGCTGGTCGACCTATGGCTTTATTGTCATTTTCTCCAATGTCTTTTAGTTTTAAGAAATAAATATTTATAATTTTTAAAAATTGCAGCATTGTCAATACAACTGGAAAAACATCTATTTAACTACATAATATGACAGATAATAACATCTGGGCAATATTTCAAATAATTTCTCTGGTTGTAGATTCATTAGATTACTCAACCAATTTCTCTAGGTTTTTTCCTTTTATGAGGGTTTGTGTGTTTTTGGTCATTAATACCATCTGAAAAAAATATACATGATTGCTAAGCTATTTTTCAATATATTTTCAAATTTAAAATATTTTATGTTAAATTAAAAGAATACAAAGGAACTGTAAATTATTTATGTTTTGTTCTGACTTTTGTTCCTGTTCTTGTATATCAGCATATCAATTAGCAGAGGAACATTTCTGCATTTTGATATTGAATTTTAATTAACTGATTTAATTAAAGCTCAAGAGTATAATCTTTGTAAGCAAATTTATTTCATAAAAATTTCTTGATTAGTAGATTTTCAGGGTTGCTCTACTATGACCAGGAGTTTCTACTTTGACTAAAAGAGCAAAAAATAATTTACCTGAATCATTAGCAAACTAAGGGCAAAAACTGCACACTGGCCAGAGCATTATGCTGCCTGAGTTGCACTAAATGTTGTACTAAAAAGGAATGAGCAAAATACAAGTTGCCGCATATTTTTCACTTAGGTGCTTGAGAGGGGAAATATTGGTGCCACAGAGCCCCCTTTCCCTCCTATACCTTTACAAGTTGACTACAACAAGTTGATTTCAACATGTTCATATTATACCGAAAGAAATATACCTAAGGATATAATTTTTAAGTGCTGTGAATACTTTGACTATTGCCACAGTCTGCAAAAAATATTATATTGAGTAGTTTAAGCAAATTGAAGGAGGTGAAGAAATGTTTCAAATCTCACTAGAAGACAGAAATAACATGAAGAAATGCTGTTTATGCATCCTAGGACAAAAGGATAAGCTGTCCTTACACAGAAAAGAAACTTTCGCCTCCTCTGCTGGTCTTATACCCCTTCCCTGCTTTGTTTTTACTCCCACTCAACCCTTACATTTTATTCCATTGATCACTATTTAATGTTTATTACTTAGTTCAAGGTGGAGATGTTAGTAATTTTTAGAGATGGGATTGTGTGCTTGTTTCAGCATGCTCACAGATGATGCCTAAAACTAAGGTTGCTTCTCAGAGCGGCTCTGACTCAGGCAGCGTGGAAACAGGTTCACTCTTCCAAGGAGCACTCTGCATAATGAAACTCCTGGGCTGACTGCACAATAAGTGCTTTTGCTTCATCACAGTCATACTTTCTTACATCATTACAGTTAAATTTCCAGGCACCAAAACCTACATTGACCCTGAAACCTACGAGGACCCAAATAGAGCTGTCCATCAATTCGCCAAGGAGCTAGATGCCTCTTGTATTAAAATTGAGCGTGTGATTGGCGCAGGTAAGGCTGCTGTGGCTTCCTTATTCAACTGTTCCATTTAGCCGGGATCGAAACTCATACATCATAATGACAGGCAAATAATTATACCTCAAGTATAGAAGAACTTTTTGCATTTGCTAGAGTGGTTAAGAGCAATGAAGCTGCACTCACTTCTAAAATGTAAAAACAAACAGGGGAAAAACCCAACAAAAGAAACAAATAAATGAGTAAATTAAAACTCTTGCTTGACATTGAAAGCTTGTGGGTTTTTAATCCTGTATCTGCTGTTAAAAATGGAACTGGGGGGAGAGGGCCAGTTTTGCTGCCCATTATTTACTGTCAGAGTAAAGGCGTTAGGCATTTGTGCAAATTCTGCTCACTTGCCTTTTGCAAGAGGGGTTTTTGACCTCTGAAACTTCATTCATGTGAGTAAGGAAAACTGACTGCAGCACAAAATCTTAAACAGAGACTAGGAAGGTCTTGTTTCTGTATAACAAAATCTTCCCTAAGGCTGTTTTTTTCTTTTACCATTTTTCTGTTTGATATTTTATGAATACAAAAAGTTATTGTTTAACTTCATATGACTGATTGTAATTGCTTCAGCACTAGATTGCTTTTCTTCCTCTTGAGCTGTCTACCACCTATTTAAGCCATGATGTTCATGCTCTAAAAAGGCAGTTTCATTTGTTTGCATTAATAAGATATGTGACATTTTTATTGCACTACTCCATGTAGTGAAATTAAGTTTCCATGGGTAAGAAAAATATCAAATACTTTGGATTCCTGGAGGAAACGTTCATTTGCTTTCCTGTTGTTTTATACAAGTATTAGTAAAATACTTTCTAAATCACCCTGTAGTTTGGCACTGTAAGTGATATTATTTAAAAACAGAACAAGTAATATCTCTAAAATAAGCTGGTTTACCTGTAAGAAAATCTTTAGACTTAAAATTCATGGCTTTTCAAAGTAACCTCACTCATGTTGAATCATGTCTCAATCAAGGAGTAGTAGCATTGAAATTAACCACACTGCTGAGAAAATTATTCCTTCAGATGAGTAAGAGCATAAGAATTTAACCCTTGCTAACTAGGAATTTTTGTGATGCTAGAATGGCAGCATCTCCTCTAAAAAATACACAATATACAAGATTAGCATAGACAAATTGCAGAGCTTTATTTTTTGCTCTGAGTTAGAAAGCTACCAGCATAGCAACAGTTCAGAGCGCAAAGATATATTCAGTTGGATTTTGCCAATGCCTTCTGAGCAAAATACTGAAAACACTTGAGCTGCAGAATATGCAGTTTAAAATGTATTTTCACTGTTATGACAAATTCCAGAATGTTAATTTTGTTGACTGCAGATGAATTTATTCTTGATTTTAATGAGTATAACTGATAGCAAAATTAACTAACGTGTGTCAGTAGTCATTCTGAAGAAAGTTAACTAGAAGTGCAGTTGTGAAAGCATATTTTGTGTGGCATTTAGCTATGGCTTTAACCCGTTGATGTAAATAGCAAATAGGAGTGAAATGAAATTCAGTCCAGGAACAACAGAACGTTAAAGAACCAAAGCAGCAGCTGAAACTCATACATCAAAGAAGAATATGGAATTTCTGCTAGTGACAGCACCAGAAAAGCCACTTAGCAATCTCAATGTTCATCAGCAATGCTGGCCACATCAGCTATTGAGTAGTGCCATGTCTCAGACAAACAGGGTGCAAGTATGCTTGTGCTCAATTTGCATGAGGGATATGTGCTTTCCTTGCCAACATTTTCATTACCATCCCACTGTGGCCACCTGTCAGATACGGAATATGTTGTCCACTATGTTAAGTTGTTCATACCACGCATCCTTTGTTTTAGCCTCTGCCTTGTTGACATGCTGAGCCAGTGGCTGTGCGGCTGTGCAGTATTCCCACTCTTGTTGTCATATTTTCCGGTTCATTTTTGGGCATCATTTCAGCTGAATATACTATTTTCTTGGGAATAAAAGTAGTTCATTGGCTAGCATCCTGGCCTGAAATGCATAACATACAAGTTCAACTTTCTGATTTGCCGGAGTGTGCATGATCTGCTTATGGAACTCAATCAAAATCAAATCACAGAGAACTGGAAAGGAGTTAAGCCCTAGTGTCTTCTGTGCCAAGTATCCTAATTACCTGGCTCTGAAATATCACAGACACACACTTATACTCATGTCTTGTTTTTGGTGTGGAACAAAAAAAAATTTGCAAAGTACTGCTAGAGAAAATTGTTATCCTTTAGTAAGTTCTTGAGGCTAGGGGCTATGAGTGATGAATTCATTAAAAGTCATCCATGTTGCTAATGAAGTGCAGGAGGGAGGTTAAGGCACCAAGCTAAGGGCATGAGCATCTAGTTGTTGTATATGTAACAGCTATACCTGATGGTATTCATAGCTATGACATGGCTATTTAGACCTTGACTTCGGTGCCCAAGGGCAGTTGAGGATAATGTGCAGACAGGAACACTTATCTGGCCAATTAGCTTAGGTACAGCACAGTATTAACAGAGGTATATGGAGTTGATTTCAGCTAACCTTGATTCAACAAGCGTGGTGCAGGAGGGAGAGGAATTTGATTCTGTATGCAGTCACCTCCTATAAGATTCATAAAACGAACCATACTGAGTGGAGATTTGTCCAGACAAGTCAGTTGGAAATATTAAGTCATGGTCTAAGTTCTACCTTTCTGGCTGGAGAACTCTGAAACTGATATCCAGTTACTGCTTTTTTCTTTACCCAACCTCTTCTCTTGGGGCTGTCAGGAGAACTGTAATGTTTGAATGCTGACAGTGTCCTAAACAAGATTTCTCAGAACCCATCCATTAGGACACTTCAGGCATTCAGACCCATTTCCAAGCATACCTTTCTCCACTGCCAGCCAGACATCTTGACAATGTGTACGTGCACTTAATTCTGATCCCACAAAGTTTCTCAAGACGTCAGTATATTTCCCAAGAGGATTCTCTAATCAAACTCTCTGTGTCTTACCTCATTCAATCATTTTTTTTCAGCACTCCTAAAACATGTCTTAGATGTAGGTGTGTCTGCATACTTGTGTGTACATAACAGCTTAATGTTAAGGCACTAGGCAGGTATGCAAGAGATAAGTTTCTGACTTGATTTGATTTGGAGGAAGGCCTTGGAACTGTATCTGCCATACTCCAGATGAATTTGCAAAGTACCAGATTGTTAACTATTTTTGCAATGAGTCTTTCCTTTTAAAAGAGAGATGTTCCCCTTTATTCAATATATGTTACTACCCTTTTCTTCTGTATTTAGAAAGAGATTTTTTTTCCTGGCTGCAGTATTGGATAACTCACTTTTGCACTCTTCTTAGACAGCTGTGAGGCTAGAGACAATCCTTAAATCTTTCATAATCTCATTAATATTGAGGTAGAGGTATTGCCATTCAGCTCCACACGTCACATGCTTCCATCCTCTTTCCTGTCTGATGGAGTCCAGTTACATCTCTCCCAAATTTGGTTGTTGCTGCTTTTTTTTTTTTTTTTGTGTCACATGCTTCTTCAAGTTCCAATTGTCTGTTAGTTTAGAACCTTTTACGAACTTGGAGCATTTGCTTGTGTTTGTTTAAAGTAACAAAATTGTTATAAGTCACACCTTTCATTTCATAATCTGCAAAGTAAATTATCTTGTTTGAAGGTAATAATGTAGTGCTTCATTTAACACCATAATGATGCTAAATTAAAAGCAGATCTGCAAGAGCTGACTTTTGAAAGAAAAAAAGCCACTGGATCTAAAGATAGCAAGGAAACTATGTAGCGCAGAATGACATTTTCACTTAGAAATGGTATTACTATTTCTGTGATACTGTTTTCTTATGAAAGCCATTTCATTTTTATTTCCTGATTTTGGAAAAAATGCAACAAATTGCTAACAAGTCTTTTAAAATATTCAAATAAGAGTCCTGTTGATTGGCTTAACATAAAGTGTTTGTTCCGTAAGGGTCAGCAATTCAAGGTAATCCATTTCAAATATAAGCATTCACATGCAAGATTTAAACACACACTTAGGCAGCTAGTTGAATCAAGGCCTAAGGAAAATATTGATAGTCGGAGCAATTCAGCATTGATCTACTTCATTTTAGGAGAGTTTGGTGAAGTGTGCAGTGGGCGTCTAAAGCTTCCTGGCAAGAGAGACGTTGCAGTAGCCATAAAAACTCTGAAAGTTGGCTACACTGAAAAGCAAAGGAGAGATTTCCTGTGTGAAGCAAGCATCATGGGACAGTTTGACCATCCCAACGTTGTTCACTTAGAAGGGGTCGTTACCAGAGGTAAGCAGCAGCTCAATCTGTCAGTCAAATAACAACACCATGGCAGAAACTACTCTAGCTTATTCATGGTCAAAGATTCAAATTATAAACAGACTGCACACTCCTAATGGATTTTCTCCTGATGCGTAACTAACTAAAACAATACTTACTTTATGCTGCAACCTGAGGAAAAAAATTTAGATGTACGCATGATTAAAAGATGAAGTACTTTGAAACATATTATTTTTCTAGTTTCATTTAGCCTCAAAGACCATGCAGAGAGATAAGGTTTCTTATGTCCTTTCAAATTATCTGAAGTGTCGTTATTCCAGAGTCCTGTTCACACAGAAGGAGGTAGGAGGGCACACTGACTTTTTGATTTGTATGGTTCGATTTTGTGAATCATTACCACATTCCATTAAGATATTTAAGAAATTAGAGCTCAGTAACAGTGCTGGAGGGCTCAGAAATGTTCATTGTCTCAGTGATTCAATCCTTCAAAGGAATAACTTGTGTTTTATCAAAAAAGGCACTCCATTTGTTTTACAGTTTCTCTTTTCTTTCAGGGAAACCAGTCATGATTGTAATAGAATACATGGAGAATGGGGCCTTAGATGCATTTCTTAGGGTGAGTACCAAAATGACAACTTATATAAACATGTCTAGAGTCACATATATTACATAGTGACACTTCTAAAAAATATGGTTTATATATGTGATATATACATGTATACGCCCATAATATTAATATAATTAAAATGGTTTTCAGGGTGAAATGGAGCTTGACAAATACTAGCAGTTCTCTGTGTTATTTCAGCAAAACCAGATCAAAAATGAGAGGATCAGATAAGATCATATGGAGACATTCTAGGAATTTACGTGATTTAATGTGTCATAAACACAGTGGGTTTTATTATTGCCACCACTTGCGATTAAAACCACTGATACATGAAGCCCAATCTTCTGCCTTTTGGGTGCAGAATTTTATTGTGTCAGCATGGTGGAATCGGAATAAAAGAATCCCTAACTGTGGTTCTGTTTAAGAGACAAACAAAGGAAGAAGAAATGCAAGTTCCCAACAATTTATCATTTTTTAAGTGTGTTCTGAACTTGCCAGTTCTGACTCCTTACCAGATATGCAAGACTGTGTGAGATGATGTATAAACACTCTATAGAGAACAGAAATATTGTTTGATAAACTCCAAGCTGTCAATAAAAATTATCAGTAGCTAAGGTTCCAAAAAGGAGATAGTTCTTATTTTCTTGATACAATAATGATACTGAGAGATGAAGAGCATAGAAGCAAACTATAAGAGCTTCAGGTAATCTTCATCAGTTAATCTCTTAGAAGCAATTTACCATGAATTAGACAGAAATGTATAGTGATGAGCAAGTTTCGCTACTATTAGTAGATTAACTACTCACACATTTCTTAACTGGATTTATGTCTGAAGAAAGTAAAACTTGTGTTTTTCTTTGCCCCAAGATGAATTGCCACAGAAAGAGTAAAGAAGTAGAAAGCCTAAGTTATAAAAGTAATTCTTATTTCTCTTCTCAGCTATACTAACAAGAATTGCTGCTCCTTTCTTCCCTCCAGAAACATGATGGGCAATTTACAGTCATTCAGCTAGTGGGAATGTTGAGAGGAATTGCTGCTGGAATGAGATATTTGGCCGATATGGGATATGTACACAGGGATCTTGCAGCACGCAATATTCTTGTCAACAGCAATCTTGTTTGTAAAGTATCAGACTTTGGCCTTTCCAGAGTTATAGAAGATGATCCAGAGGCTGTCTACACTACAACCGTAAGAAAAATTGATGAGTTTTCAGAGTTTTGAGATATGGTTATTAAGAAGCAGCGTATCTTCTAGAGAATATAGATAAGAGAAATATATTAATTGCTTGGGAAATGTTAACCAGTCAAAAGGAAGAGTCTCTGCAGAAATATGACTGTAATTAGGAAATAATTTTTGTGAGAACATACATTTGTATTTGGTAAGGTTCTAAAAATTTTATACGGTATTTTCATTATTCCCTTCCTCATGATTTTCTGTTTGAACAAATAAGGAAGTTTTACCCACAAAAATTTTAATCATCTGATTTACTATGAGTCAATTAAAATCTTTGTAGGCTATTACTATTTTTCAGACTAGATTTATCTCACCAAAAGGTTGACTAGCTCGAGACTAGACTGTGACAAAGCTCTACTCCCATATTTTCCCTTCCTTTTGGGTGGGACACTTTTTATAAATACATAGTCATCAGGCACACTATGCTCTTTATTCTTTTGTTGAGCCAGCTCCACTTTCCCACCCATGGGGCCTCGCTGTACCTATTTTCTCATGCTGAGGGAAGGAGGGGCCCCTGGAATCTACTCCAGCAGGCACGGGGATTCAGGAAACTACACCAATGTTCACAGCTGTCACGCCTGCCATTGGGCTCTAAGTGGGATCCTGATTTAAAAATGTCAGACTGATATTTCAGAGTAGCCATATGACAAGTCAATGGGATTTATATGCACAGGTTGAGATTTACTTCACCTACCTTCAACCAGTCAGGAGTTAAATGACTAGTGTAAATCAGACATCTAAGCACCCCTTTAGCTTCGATGAACGGATAAGCTCTTCCAAAGAAATACATCCAACTTAGCTTAGAGAAGTATCTAAGTTTCTATGTTCCAAGTGTTTTAAGAGGCTAAACTTCCTTAGACAGCTTTGCAAATTCTGCAATTGGTCAACCGTAGATGATAATCTAAGTGCTGCTTTTGATGTTGGTGGAAATAATTGTAAACACATTCTAGGGAAGATGATACGAAAATTTTGTGAGGAAAAAAAAGAGAACCCTCTTCTTCCTTTTTTTTTGTTGTTGTTGGTTTTTTTTCGTAGGGTGGAAAAATTCCAGTGAGATGGACGGCTCCAGAGGCCATTCAGTACCGCAAATTTACATCAGCCAGTGATGTGTGGAGTTATGGAATAGTTATGTGGGAAGTAATGTCTTATGGAGAACGGCCTTACTGGGACATGTCAAATCAAGATGTAGGTTTGTCTGTTTGTGAATGTGTGTGTGTGTGTGTGTTAGTACAACCAAAATTACGTGTTGCAAACACATATATATGTATTTCACTATAAATGCATAAAATGTTGGTTTAGAAATAAGATTTATAAAATCTTGTGAGAACTATATGGTTCTCACAAAATTAAAAAGTTACAGAGCTTTCACTTTTCACCTAGATCAAAATCTTTCCTCTGCCACATAGATATTGTAGGTTTCTGTTCTGAGTATCAATTAAAAGTGGAACATCAAAAATAGTAATATGTGCTCTTCACTTTATTATGCTTAAGCATGGAAAGAATGAAATTTTTTTCCAATAAAAAATAATTCTGAGGTTTCTGACCTTAGAGCAATGATTAATCAGTCGAAAAAAGTTGTTAAAAGTCTGAGTGGCAGTTAGTGACCTACTTTTGCTTTTTCAAGTTAATTATGCTGATTTAACAGTACCCTTGTTTGCATAAAATATGATCCAGAGCAACAGGTCAGCAGTAATAGAACAGATGGATGTTAATCTTGATTTCTGACAGGAGTATCCATTAATATAGAAATTACACAGGAAAAAGCCATACAGGTGCAAAAGTCGTCAGAAAGAGTATCAATTAAAGTTCTTCAGGTGGGGGCTTGAGTGTTCTTTTAATTGCTATTTTAATTTTTTATTGAATTATCAACATCAAAGTTAAAAAAAAAGATAAAAGTGTAAATGATGAGTCAGTTTGACACAGTGCAAAGTTGTTAATATTTGACAGGTCTCAGTGTCAAAGATTTCATGGACTGTCAAAATATGGGCAAACAAGTCCTTGGGGGAGAGAAAGAGAAATATTTACATTCCCTAGACACCCCGTAGAGTTTCATTTCTTTTGACACCTTCCTTCTGTACTAGATTCAAACATAAAAGAAGTCTGACAGGAATATAAGATGCCTCAAAGGCAAACCTTACCTATCTTTCAGGCAACGATAAGGGAAGACTTTTAAACAGGGGAGAAATTCTTGTATTTCCATGCTTGTTGTTGGATTTTTGAAAAGTATTCCTTCTGTTGAAAACTGCATGTAAAGCGCATGACTGAGCCTTTTTCAAAAAACAGCTAATTGCGACTTCTTACAGTTTCATCCATTTTTAGCATCTTTCATGATAATCTTCAATAGCATATAGTTAAAAGATGCATCGTTGCTTGGTAAAATACTTTCAAATATGCCTATCAGCTGTGATCTTCAAGCGTGTCCTCCCAAAGCATATACACATCCTGCCAATCTCATAGATAAATCTATGCTGCAAAAGTTTAGAGTCACCTTATAATTTATTGTTTATTCTCTGTCAAAGTTACCAGTGGTAATATTTAACTGGAATAAAAAATGCTAAATGTGTTCTTCTAATTTTGCATATGGACTCAGTTTATATATCTTGAGTGTATGATTTTGCCTAAAAGTGGATGTGGGCATAGTCATAGAACAGACCAGATCTCCTAAAAAATACATCTCCCTGACTTTAGACCGTTAGATAGCATTTCTTTAATTCTGCCCTTCTTCCTTTAAGTCATTACTTTAGATTGATGAAGAATACAAATTTGTGTTGTGATCTCTTCAAGAACAAGTTCTTCTTTCAGCAATGACCTAGAGCTAGGATGCACCAAAAGAACACTCATCCTACAAGCTCCCCGCAGAGACACAGCAGGCTGACTATAGATAATAGACAGTTGTCCCAACTTCTCTGAGCAGTGGGCTCACCTCAGCTTAATCCTTGCTGGTAGTCCTCAAACCCCTATTTCCCTATTAGACTTATGGTGTTCTTGCTTTCATTCACTTACTGACTCCAGTGCAGATTAGTTCTTCAGAAAAGGAAAAGAATTTAGGCTTACGTATTTTTTCTTTGCTGTACTCCCAGATTTATTACCATTATTATAATTTGTATTATTATTATATACCCATAAGCAGAGTTCTAACATTACGTTGTCCAGTTACCCATATTTAGTACTTCTTTGCTGGCATTCAGTATATAAAGTGAACAGATCTGGTCCTCTTCTATTCTGCTTTACATCCTCAGATAGCCTGATTATGATAAAAGCATACTTGAGTCTTAGCAGTATTCCCTTTTACTCTTTTTGCAGCAAAAGCAGAATTTCAAAAACGAATCGTGGGAAATGTAAATAATATAAATCAATTCTATTAGTAAGAACTCCAGCTGTGTTCTCTTTGTAGATTTGCTTATTAAAAAAAAAAAGTAAAATCCTGCATCTATTTCATTATCTTTGAGTACTGATTTTTTTGGACCCCTCTGGCTCCTTTTTAGCAGAATGGACTCTTGTCCTACTTCACTTATCAATATTTTAGAATATTTTTTTCAGTGTTTTGAATATTGGCAGAAATTCTATCCATCTCTAGATGGCTCATAATTTTATATTTCCCAGTTTCATCCTTCCTGCTCAGAATACCCATCAGAGAAGCTGATTCTGCAGTATCACCAAGGCCTTTCAAAAATGACATCATCTTGATTCCCACTTCAGGTTTCTCTGCAGATTGGAGTGATTGGGGAAAACTCCTGATTGTGATTCTTTCATCCATGTCTTCACTCTCCCTTACATTCTTGGATATAGTTTTATGTAGATGGTTTACCAGTTATAAAGGTCTTACATATTTTGGTGCTTGTGTTGCTGTTGCCGTTACCTACCTTTTCCATTCCTCATTGGTGATCTCTGTCTTCTGACCTCTTAGGCAACTAGTTCATTGGTGGTAAATCATACGTAGCATGTATGCTACGTATGTAGCTTTTAATACCTTTTGCCTATTAGGAGGTCAGAAATTTCTGCATTACTTTTCACAGCACATCAGTCATCCTGTACACACTGCAGCTTATTTTTCACTTTTATTCCACTGCTACTTCTAAGCATAAGGAGCTGTTCTTTTGTTTTTCATCTTCATATAGCTCTAAAGAATCTTAAATTTTACTTTTAATGTTTTCTTTCCTATATAGTTCTGTTCTTTCCATTTCCCTGTTCTTCTGCAGAAAACCTCTCTCCACACCCTCTCTGACAGTCAACTTCACCAGTTCTAAAAGGTCACCGCACTCATTCTTCAAGGTGTGGATATTTTGCAGGAATTGAATATTTCTCAGTCATTTTTGAGCTGTAGGACAGTGCTGTCATTCTAAATGTTCAGAGAAAAATCTGTGTCCTAGGAAGATGAGGCAACTTCCCTGAGGTCAGAAGGACATTCTGTGACACAAACCTGCAGTCAGTGCCCTACCACTGGGTTATACCTTCTCTTTTCACAAAACTTCTTTTATGCAAAAGGTTTTGATACAAAACCTGGCTGGATTTCAGTCAGCTTTTTGAAGGTCGTTTTGTATTGTCTGCCATTCTGTCTACTTTGCAGTCTACTGCACAACCTATGGAGTATTTTCTGTCTGAGGTTATTACTTTTACTAAAACCTGGATATTCAGTAACTTTGTTTATCATACCAGATCTACTTCCTAGAACTACATCCAGAACAGCTTCTGATCTTGCTTTCTATACAGACCAAGGGAGAAGACAGTCCTATGCACTACCCTTCAGGAACAAGCACCCTTCCTTAGCAATTCTAATGCTGCTGTGTCAGTCAATGTCAGTATACTTGAAATCCCCCATGAACAGTATTTTAGCCCTTTTTCACTAGCTTTTCTTATCTGCCTTGCTTCCTGATGTGCTTTCTTATTCTGCCCTCAAGGTTTACAGCAGTTTGCTATGATTTTACTTTATCCATTTTTATTTTTTACTTAAATCCAAATGGACTTGGCTAAGGAAGTCAACAGGTGGATGTAATTCTTGGTTTAGACATATATGCTCTCCTTCGATCATATCATCATCTAGCAACATCTCTTATTAAATCTAACTTTCTGTGATATATTAAAATACCATTCACCCAGGTCTTTCTCTCTCACACAGCACACTTCTGCTTCTTTATCATTAATATAACATGGCTAGACATAGAATATAACTTTTGTCCCTACCAATTTCTATCTGCTAAACATTATTCTTGGATGCTTTTATAATACCCTCAGGCTTTTTGTATTTTATATGTGCGTGCACAGATCTCTATCCATTTAAAAGTCAGTTGCTTCTACCTCACGCTCTTTCATAAAAGCCTTGGGGCAAGTAATAATGCTTTCTGAAATAACTCCATTTATCGTTCTATCTGTTACTCCCTCGGTGAATTTAATTGTTGTTCCCCGCTACTCACTTGTCTAGTTAATTTAGCTATGTTCTGCACATATAGAACAATATGCTTCATAAGCCCAAAGATAAAGTTGGGGAAATTACTTGAAAACCTGAAGGCTAGTGTCAAAACAATAGACTCATATTTTTGTAATGCTGATGGCAAATTTTAGTTTATTGATTTTTTATTTTATTTTATTTTATTTGTATATTTTTTGAACTGGGTAGCAGTATGTATTCTTTAAATTACTCTTGATGAAAAATAATTAACTATGTTGGCTACTAGGTTATAAAAGCAATCGAAGAAGGCTATCGTTTGCCAGCACCCATGGATTGCCCAGCAGGACTGCACCAGCTGATGCTAGATTGTTGGCAGAAGGAACGTGGCGAAAGGCCAAAGTTTGAGCAGATAGTTGGTATTCTGGACAAAATGATTAGAAATCCAAACAGCTTGAAAACCCCACTGGGAACCTGTAGCAGGTAAGAAAAGCTTTAGTGTGTGTTCTTATGATGGTGCATGTGGCTAGGTTCTCGATGTTCTGCTTGGTGGCTAGTTCCAGTTCACACTTATTTCATCTGTCTCTCAGTTCCTCCTTCTTTCTGTTCCCTGTTCTTCCCTTCCTTCATTTGCCCTTCTTTTTTACCATGCTGAACAAAGCCAAAAAGGACTTTCTTAAAAAAAGAAAACAAAAAAGCCAACCAAAATAAAGTAAATATCATGGAACTAACACATTTCTCTGTAAAGTACTACCTACTCATCACTCTTTCCACACTCTTACCACTAGCAGTCTTTGTTTTCCTTGTTTCTTAAAATTGTAAAGTCTGGAGGGCAAGGATCGTTGTCTATTGTAGTTTTATGTGATGCATCCCTTGCCCTAGGAACTGCTACGGTAGAAAAAGTAATTAACAATACTCATGCTTGGCCAATGTACTTTGACATGCTACACTCTAGATTTTTATCTTTCATTTTCTGGCTTTAACTCCTTTCAGTGATCACATCTCATTGTATTTCATGGTGTAGTTTTTAATGGCTTCTTCATAAATTTCAGGTGAATTATTTAATCATTATAATCTTTTGATCTGTTAGTTAGATCACTGCATTAGGGAATCAACTGACCTGTGTTCTGCTCCTGATTCTTCTACTGACTGATTTGCTATGTGACCTTAAACAACTTACTTTATGTCTCTGCTCTTTCCTTGTCTTTGTTTTGTCCCATCCAGTTGAATAATGGGAATAGCTACTGCTATATTTTCTAAGATGCATAAAAGAATAGCATCTTTATTTTACTCTGCAACTTAGTTGTAGCTGTCATGCTAGGTGATAAGGTTGATTTTCTGTTGATAACAGTAGTCCATTAGTCTGATTTTGCTCATTCTGACCTTTCATCTTTTACGTGAATAAGCTTAGGAAGTACATATTGTGAGCTACAGAGTAGCCAAGAGCTATTCAAAGAATAATCTAAACTGTGTATAAAGGCCTATTACTTTCTACTCTTGACAGTTTTAATACCCCAAACTTATTTGACTCTCACCTTGCTAAATACTCCCTGATGTTTTACTCTCTTTGGAAACAACTTACTTTCCTTTTTCCTTCTCCGTAGACCAATTAGCCCTCTTCTGGACCAGAACACTCCCGATTTTACCACTTTCTGCTCCGTAGGCGAATGGTTACAAGCTATTAAGATGGAAAGATATAAGGATAATTTCACAGCAGCAGGCTACAACTCTCTTGAATCAGTTGCCAGGATGACTATTGAGTAAGTTAGTACTGGGCATGTTTAACTTGCATTTAGGGAATTTCTAGGTAAAATAATAAACAATGTCCAACTCCAAAACTTTACCCTGAGTACAAACATGGTACTTGGGGTCAAACCAGCAATTTTAGCAGCTGACGATGTTATACTAGAGCATCTCATGAAAGAGCAAATACCCTGCTACCTCTGTGTGGCATCACATGTTTCTGTGCTTTTCAAAACAATTGAAGTAACACTGAGGGACTAGAATTTGAGAGAGAATGTGACCCATTTCAAAGTATATATATGTGTAGGAAAGTAACCCCTTTGCCTCTACTATCTAATTGGTACCGTTTTCCAGATGTGTAGTAGGAAGATGTGGAATTTTCTTCTGATTGGCTGGGGGCTGTCTGTGTCCTGCAAGAAAGGAATTTGCATCAAGTCTGTAGAAGCAAAACAATTTTCTGAAGGCAAGCATGGCCTGTATCAGTACTACCATCTTAAACAGGTCTTCTTGGCACCTTGCAAACAACTTTCTTGGCAACTGACCTTGTGGTTGCCAAACATATGTAATTCCTTCTACAGAGAGCAGGGGTTTTCTAAACAAGTTTGTAACCAATAATTCTCAAGTTTGCAACCCTATTCTTATCTGCTTGGTGTCACTAGGGATCTCAGCCTATAGCTTGTGAACTGTCATCAGAGCCCACAAGCTTCTAGCGCTAGTAGCGGTGGAGTTTAACCAGCTACTTTATTATTTGCATGATGGGTATGGGTCAATATGCAAAGGCTTTCTCTAGGCATCTCTTTAGGAAACAGAATATGATCCCCAAAATCTTGTATTTATACATTGTCCTGAAAGCCACCCAAAATATTTTACAACAGAAGTGCCTTTATCTTCAGGTGTCCTTAAAAGCCACAATGAAAGAATATCATAATGCAAAACATACTGACCTCCTTCTCAGAAGTGGAGACAGGCAGTGTAATTACGTGACACTTGCCATGTAATTGCACTCCTGGCTGAGAGGTTGACCAGCGTCTATCTGAACTTCACAGTGCTGAGCTGAGGTTCCAGCATAGCTACCATGTCAGACACCTGTAGCCCAGACCACTACATAGCTTTGACTCACAGTTGAATACCATACAATAGCAGTCTAAGTTGAAAAATTAACAATGTACGCATTTATCTTCCCCAGGGATGTGATGAGTTTAGGGATCACGTTGGTTGGTCATCAAAAGAAAATCATGAGCAGCATTCAGACTATGAGAGCACAAATGCTACATTTACACGGCACTGGCATCCAAGTGTGATAGACATTTCTCCCTTATGAGGGAGGTGACAGACTGAGAGAACAGCACTGGCCTTCAGTATATATGAAGTGCTGCTAGAAGACACTTGATTTCCTGGGTCCTTCCTGCAGTGAATAGAAGAGCTACAAGAAGCACCTACAGACTTGAACTCCTAAGTGCCACCAGAATTTATGAAAAGGGAATTAGGATCCACCAGTGGTGGCAAGGAAAACAGCAGTGACAATAAACAAAGTACTACCTGAATAAACATACAAACACCTTGAGCTCTCTAACCTCCTTTTTATCTAATAGACTTTTTAAATGTACATAAAAATTTAAAAAAGAATATATTTGTCAGATAAAATCATGATATTATTGTTGAATTCAACAAAATATTTTCCTTAAATCTGTGATTTCTGAATCTTTTTTTAATCATTTGTGTTTATTCTTCATAAAGACTTTCTTTTAGTATGATGTTTATATCTTTGGACCTTTTTAGTGCTAATTCTATGACACATTACTACACTGGGTACCTCTGAAGGATTATTTGAGTTCCTAGAGATTCAAGAAGCATGACCAAGCAATGTATATCTATCCAAACTTTGGTATCCTTTTGTGCCATTTACTTTTGTTAAATCAGCACCGTATTGACATGGCTAGCTAATTGGCAGGGAGTCAGGAAAATGCAAGTTGCCAAGAGCTCTGATATTTTTTAAAGAATTTTTTAAGGTTACACATATACTATCTTTTAAAAGAAAATAAAAGAGAAAAAAAAAAGTAAAGAAAAAGAAAAGCAATAATGACCCCTAAGTAGTTCTAGGCACTTTTAGCAAATTGTTTGCAAGATGATTTTAATGGGCTAGAGTTAAACTGAGATATATTCTAAGATGTAGGTCTACAACTGTAAACCTGCTGAGACACTTCATTGAATGGACAAGTGATTGTAGGAGTGTCTCAGAACACAGGTGCAGTTCTCCAGCGTTACCTAAACCATTTAATCTGAGTGCATCACATTTTTTTTCAGTACTCCGCATTAGCAAATCGAGAGAAATAGCTGGTGTATATTTTCTGTGAGTTTAAGCCGTATGCAGTCCAGCTGTCAGAATAAGGGCATATGAGAACTTTAGAGCATGAGACAAGGGGCAGTTCAAAATTTTCAATTTTTTAACAAGCTTTTGCTGCTCTGAATGAACATGCGTATGACACAACAGTCATTCATCAGGAACAGAGATGCAAGGGTTGTTGCTCAATGGAATATGTTTTTACACCATTTACTTATATATGAATTTTGTTTGATTAAAATATTTAATTACCGTAAGCAATAATGAATATTTATGAATTTATGAGTATTGCAAGAATGTATATGAACTGGAGAGAAATGCTTTAAAAAAAAAATCTGAAAATTGTGAACTACCCCAGCAATGAAATGCTGTACTTCCAAAGAGAATTGGGCTGCTTCTATTGATTTTGATAGAGAAAGATCCCAGGGATCAGTCATAAATTGGTCTGGTTTGATAATGTGGGCATCCACACAAAAAAAATAAAAATAAAAGAAAAACCTTGTAAATGTTCCTTTGTAAAACTTGTAAATTTTATTTATACTGTCTTGTTTTGTACACACATTTATGTGTAGTGAGCTCTGACTACATTGAAAATGCACTATATTTTTCTATTTTACTTGCAGAGCATCACAAACAAACATGTATATTCAGTGCTACATAATGTGTTTTCCCACATTTAGGACCAAAGATAGTTATCAAAAACTTAAATGCATCATTTTCCCCCTCCTTTTTTCTCCCCCTTTTTAGATCACTGTACAGTGTTATATTTGTCATTTTATTTATTTGATTGATTAGAAAAATCAGTTTGGTTATACTAATTTTTTGTCCCCCCCGCCTTTGTTGAAGAAAATCTGTAAAAAGCTTTTAACAAACGTAATCCCGTTACATAGACACTTCCATTTGTAATCTTTGTAATAGACTGTAAATATATTTTTGGAACTATAATGCAATGTGCATAAGGGTTATTTTTCAGTGTCCATATATGATTGTTTATACAATTCACAGCACTTTACAGTCATGCTGAGAAGCCTAATTTATTGCCTGGGTTTGGGCAGAGTAAGAAAAAAGGTGACTATTCTTATTTCATATTAGACTGTCATTCAGTAGAAATGGAGTTATTTTCATGTATGCAGCTCAAGATGGTTTTTTAACTATTAAAATTAATTTTCTAGAAATGCTGTAGAAGTAAGATGCAGAGTAGACTGCATGCCCAATATTGAAATTAGTGCACGCAAGCACTTGGCCAAGGCGCTTCAAGTAGCCATTGGAACACAACTAATAAACATCCATTTTGTGTTTTAACAAATGATAAGTGCCTCACTACTGGGGTGAGCATCTGTGGGCAACTGCGCAGGGTGCATGTCGGTTTTGCTGCTGCTCTAGGCACCCAGCTAAGAATTTAGGAGTCTTAAGTTCAGACACCTGCTTCCTTATAAATCTCGGCTACTGTTTCTAAGGGCTTGGTGATTAAAGGTGCGGTGCGGCAATGCTGGTATTGCTGAGAACCTACAAACCCTAAATGCAAAAGAATTGAGGACAGGCTTCACCTTTAGAACTTGTTCAATATTCTGAAGCACAGAGACCTCAAAGCATGTGTGGTGACTTGGGCTCACACATGTACAAGTGAGAGCCCTAATGGTGTTTCTTCCTTAATTTTCCTTGTTTGATTTAAGCCATCTTCTTTGAATAGGAAATGTATTTTAGCATTCATCTATATACCTTGACTGCCTTAATGTTGCCACAGATTTTTACACATTTGAAAGTGGTAGAGTAGACCCAGAAAGCACAATCGCGATCAATCGCAATCAATCAGATAATTTATCTATATGTTTGGAACATTACAACAATTTAAAGCACATGCATGCATAAATGGATTTGTAGCTGGTAGAGCAGCAACATATTCACATTGGTTGCAGTTCCCCAGGTTCCAGGAAAACACAGTCCAGGGTAAGAAAAATAAAGTGCCAGAGGAAGTTGATGTTCATGGGAGGAATGGAAGAAAAAATTGGGTCAGGGGGATAATTAAAGGATAAATGATGAAAAAAAAAAGTTATCTCAGTTCTGGCTTCATTTCATTGCGTTTGGAAATTGTGCATTGCTAACGACAGATTATCAGGCTGTCAGTGAGGCTGTTCCTTCTTGTCTTTATCACCTACAAGCATCTAGAAGAGAGATGCCTAAAAAAAAGCAGGATGAATCTCCCTCTGGGAATGCTTATCTCCATTAACTGTAGAGGGAATCCAGATGATTAGCTTAAATTAGGTGTCTAATATCTATATAGTTAAAGTTAGGTAAAGTGATTCCTACACTATATGTCCTTGGCTGCTACAATTTCCCTTGCAAGCTGAGTGTCATAGAAAGGCAGCTCCTCCACCACTGGTATATCCGAGAATGTATTTAAACTGGGCTTTGTCACAGAGAGAGGTGATTTTTTTTTTTTTATTCAGAGATTTGTAACAGGTCATCTAAATGCTTTTTGTATATGGATATCAATTCTTGAAAATTTTGTGATTATTCTGAGGAAGACCTGCCTAGTAAATTACAGTTATTTAATATTTTAAAGAATCAGAAGTATTTGCTGACATACTGCTTTAGTCCAGAGGTTATGTGATCAGATATGATAGCTGCTGTTTGCAAAACTGTGTTTATCTAAAGCCTTGTCATGTAAAAATCTCCAGGAGGCAAAGATGCTTAAATGTATCTCAAATTGAATGTTGCCCGTAATATCTCAATAATTGAGCTCTGTCTGTATTATTCTCCATTTAAAATGAGTTTTTTATATTTGTTCAAGCTTGAATTACCTGGCATCCACTGAGGGAGTTTGAAAAAATGATTTTAAATTAAATTTGCTTTTCTCCACTAATAGTAATATACAATGAATAGTTTCCACTGTTTTGAATGTTACAATAACTATTGCTTTAATGTGCGGGATGAAGGGGTTTATTTTTGGTTTGTTGTTGGTATTTTTTTACATTTATTGGTTAGTAGTTGAAATAAAAAATAATAATAATTCGTCCTTAACTTTCTAAATAATTCATATATAGCAATTTTGAGAATTATTTAAATTCTGTGACTTTTGGGTTGCTACTGAGACGGTGCTCATGTCACTACAGCCATAATGCCAGGCAATGTGGAGACACCCTGCCACAGGGGCAGGTTCAGCCGGCATTCTGTTGCCCATTAATGGCATGAAGCAGTCCACTGGCTGGTGTGAAAGGAGTGAAGGGCAAATCAGCCAAAAAATGGTCATTTCACTTTTAAAAAGTATACATGTGACATGTTAGAGTTAATACATTCTTAATGCGTTACCTCTCTGCCTGTGGTTAAAATCTGATGTGCTCATGATTTGGTCTTTGGTGGGGTTTGATTGTTGGTTGGTTTGTCTTATTTATTTTGTTTTAAACAAGTGACATTTGAGATGCTTGTGGAAGAGAGCAGCTCCCATACAGAATGACGAGCCCTGTTTAAGAAAAGTACAATACAAATTCTTGCCCAAGAGTCTTCTTGGCAGCAGGTGCTGCAGGGGTATTCAGACAGTTGGTGCTATGATATGCTGAGCAACTGTCACAGCAGGGTTTCTGCATATTCGGGACCTGTTAGAATTGTACTTCTGATTAATTAACTGATATGTGGAAACAGGCAATTTTTTTCCCTCACTAACTTGTAATGGACGTGCAGATGGTAGGTTTGAGATTTGCAAGACTACTAACTCAAAAGTCTTAGTCTCAAACAAATTTCTAGTAAAACAAGAAATTCTAGGCAGCAGCCTATATTTTCTCTCATATTCCCTTAAGGGTTGTCAAATGCAGCTGACAATTACTTTTAAACAGAGATCCTTATTGTTTGCATAGTGTAGCCTTCTATTTACTTGGCAAAAGGCAATTCTGCAATTGAAGTTCCTGCAAAAAGGATTGGAGAGGAATGGGGGAGGGAGGAGGGAATACAGCAGTTGGGAAAGAAAAAATTAAAAAGAAAGAAAAACCTGACCTTGTGAAACAGAGAGGATGACTGGGCTCACCATTTTTGCAACACATTCCATATAGGGATTTTTAAAAATATGAGAGATTAAACCACAGGCATAAAATCTGCAATATTCTGAAAAAAAAAAGAGTAGTGGCAGAATGTAAGGTACGTTTGTGGGAGTTTTTCCTCTCTGGATTTGGTTTTGTGAGGTTTTTACATTAGAATAATTAACATGCATTTAGAGTCAAACCTGTTGGGACAGGCTAAGGGATGAATTTAGTGTAACAGCCATGAAATTCTCAGAGCACTTGCAGGGTGGATAAAGGTTAGGTAGTTTGAAAGTGAAAGGAGTGATGTGGAATTTTTATGCTGTACAGACCCTGTAGGTTACATTCAGCAAGATTATGAAAGGTGAGAAGTTAAAGAGGAAAAGCCTTGCTTTTGTGCCTGATGAGAAGTCAGGAGGTGGGAGGGAATGGAAAGAAAGGCGTAAAGCCATTCAGAATGTGTGAATTTAAGTTGTAGGGGTCTGCAAGACGTTGCTGGCAGGGGAGCTAAGGAGTGTCAAGATTTTTTAAGTAAAGAGACACTGTTAATATAACATACCTAATAATCTAATGTGGCATGGTTTCAGTACTGTGATTTTTTCCTCAGGCCAGATTGGAATTTGTCAAAGAGACTAAATTGAGAAAGATGGGAAAGCAACTGGTAATACATAGCTCATTCAAGCAGACTTGAAATCAAGACATGAAAGGAGAAATTTACAATAAAAGCCTGAAAATAAAACATGAACTCTGATGATATTTATTCTCAGAAGATTTTAGAGTAGCTCTCTTTAAGTCTTGGATAATGATAGCAGATTTTAGCATTTATACCATACAAATTGGATGAAATTAATGTCTCATTAGAGCGACCAAAAAAGAAGCACGAGTCAAAAAATAGTTGGTGTCTTGATAGACTATGAAAAAAGATGTAATACAGCCAGGCGAAACCTGTGTAGCCAGCCAAGTGAATCTTGGACAAAACAAGACATAATTCCTGGTGCCAGAAGAGCTAAATCAGGAACAGAAAATCTATTCATCCACGGACCAAGGCTTCTGCATTTAATTGAGCTAAATAACCAATTGTAGAGCCTTGTTGCTAATAATAATTGATAATGAAAGACTACAACTTGGAGGTCATCTGATGAATCATAACATGGCTAACACTGAAAAACACACACAGTGCTTAAGCCATACCTGTGCTATTGGTATTAGAGTTCTACGACTCTGTGTATGTCAAGTCATTTATAAACTGGAGACATTATAGCATCAAATCCATAACTAAAGCTTTCCTCTTTTGTGCTGAAACAAAACAGAAGGAATTCTGAGGAATCTGTAAGTTCTATCAAATACAGTAGAAATTATAATCTGATTATATTGTCCAGAGAGGTTGTGGAGTCTCCCTCACTGGTGATGCTGCCTGGATGCACTGTGCTCTGGGATGACCCTCCTTGAGCAGGGAGGTTGGACCAGATGACCCACTGTGATCTCTTCCAACATGACCAATAAGACCATAATTTTACACTAAGAAACAAACTTCCTGATCCAAAGACAGCATTGCATGAGGAAGAAAAATCATTAATTATTTTTACTAGTACATTCAAATCTGGTTTGCAAGAGGCTAGACTGAATAATTGATAGAATGTATCCACATTGATCCCTCTCATTTCATGTATGTAGAAATATTACTCAGGCAATTTCTTGACTGTCCTTCAATCTGTGCTACTGTGCCAGCTTCCACTAGCTTCCTGAAGGGTTGCACATCCATTTTTAAGATGTCTGCTGGAAAACATGTTTCAGTTTCCTTTTCTCAGGGAACAAACAGCCTATGCTAAGAATACATGTATAGCTTAAGAGCAAGAAGGTGCAGGAATCTCAGATTGGTTCTCTCCAGGGTGTTCTTTTCAGTCATAGTCATAAATTAAATGTTCTGTCCCCCTGATGTTTTACGTAGTAACTTGCATGAGAAATCTGATTTACCTGAAATAAACTTAGTAAAATTATCCAGATGGCTCCCAAAAGCTACTCAAAAATGGCGTTTTTAAAGTGATTGGGTGATTAGGACTTTGTTCAGAAAGAGTTGCAGAGCTCTTGCCCTCCATTTCATACCAGGTCTCTCTTCTGGTTTGTTTACTAAAGTAGCCCATAAGTCCTCCCTTCTAGTAGTCTGTACAAAATAGCAGTGTCTCCTTCCTCAGTAGCCAGTGTTTGTATCCTCAAGGACTGCTGGAGAAAAGACAGTGTTAGATTCAAATCCAGTCCAATGTGTCTCCAGGAAGAAGTTGGGCCAGCAAGGTACTGAAAGGTGTTACTAATGAAGATTTCCTTTAATATTATTGGGCCTCCATACTGTGGACAAGCACTTGATTGCTATTGTGGAGAGAAACTCTGCACTTTATTATATATCTTCCCTACACTTCAGTTCATCCACTGCCAGTAGAAGGAATGGGGGCAGGGAAGAAAATAGAAGTACCTTTCAGGCATTTCTTTGTAGTGCTCTTTTCAAGAGAAATAATTGCCTCAATGCCTACATTACCTAAATTTCTGCAAAAGATGAATCCTCTTTTATGCTTTCTACTTGCTGGCAAAAGCATCCCAATCAGACTGTGTGCCGTTTGTTGCAAATCTGAGCCACAAACTACCTTCTATCCCATGAACGTGCTTGCCTAACAATAGGGTGTCTCCCAGATAGTACCCTTCTTGCAGTAGTTACTTGAGTATCCCAACACCAAATTCCCTCTGCAGTTGTCCATGTTTGTTTCCTTGTGCAGAGCTGCCTTTGAGGGATATTTCCACCTCCATGAGGTAGGAAACTATTTTCAGTGCTATGCTCTACTTTAATTTCTCTCCAGCTGCACTTACCTAAGCAGCACCCATGCTTCACTGGGGGTTAAATAGAAGATGACAGTGAGGAAGGAACATTTAGTACCCCAGCAACAACAAATGCAATGTCTATCTACAACCAGCTACAAGTCAGGGAGATCTGCATTCTTAAGAAAGAAGTCATTAGTATTGGTCAAAACAAATCAAAACAAACAAAGAAAGTGTGTTTACTGGGGGGTGAGTGGAGGAGTTGTAATACAGAAAAGCTGAATGTCAGGCTTACATGAACTGCCCAGTTACACCAATGATACAAGCTAATGGAGTGTGTTTAAAATAATATCAAAATGTTTCTATTGGCAGTACAATCTAAGGGAGAGCTGAATGGCAGAAAACAAAACATCTGGTGAAGATACTATTTCGGGCCAGTGGGAGAAAATAGTTATCCTTTGTGATTTAATAATGAGTGGGAGGGAAGTCTCTTCTCATTCTTTTATACTATTATAAACCTATTTCTTATGGATTTTCCGAAATTAATATATCTGGATTATTGCAAACTGTATGGAAATTAATGCTTTACCTGTATCATGTGCTTCTGAATTATTTGCTGAAAAAGCATGAAGATATACCTTAGGAATATTACCTGCCTTCAGTATAGCAAAGTGTCTTGCTAATTATTGAAGAGGAAAAAAAATCCTTATAAAGTAATCCTTCAAAGTAGGTAATACCATTTTTACACTTATATATTTGAAAAAGGATTGCGTAAAGCTGAATTTATCTTTTTTTTTTAACATCAGATGCTGCCAAATTATTTAAATTTAAAATCCAAAAGAAAAGGATATTACGTATTTCATAATGCTTTTACAAGTGGTTGAATGATACTTAAGGTTGAATTTTCAGTCTAAATTAACAGAGCTTCACTTTAGATACCAGAGAAACAGAAGCCAGACATCTTTGCATAGACTTATGTATCTACAAGTCTGTCATTGAACCATTGCAACATACTTTTGCAAGACAGTAGATTATATTTGGCAGTACTTAGACCATAAATTCTATTGTGTTGTTTCCATTATTTTTATATTTAAAGCCTTTTGGTGATGGAAGTCCTTGTTAGCTAAGGTCGGTGGCATTAGTAAGCAGGTGAATTTGGTGTAAATTGGTAGAATTTGGTGTAAATTGGTAGAAGCCATTTGTTGAAAGTATGGAGATACCTCACGGAGGTGACATCCAGCTGTTATGAGCTCACTCTCTCTCCTTGTCTAGCATAAATGCTAGACTCTACAGCACTGGGCTGTGGAAAGGTATTACAAAAAGACCAATCTTTAAGGACTTTCCACTTCTGTGTAGAAAGGGAGAGACTCATATTTTCGTATTCATGTATTGCCCAACATTTTGAACTGTAGCTGCTTGCCTGGGAAAAGGTTGGTTAGACTAAGCCTAATCCAAAATTATGTCTGAAATTCCTTCCTTCACTGTACAATCCCTTCCATTCCTGAAGCACCTTTCCCTTTCAGAAATCCTCTCCCTCTTACTCTGAAAATCATGTTGATGACACTTCTGTGGGAATGAGGAGACTGTTGTTCTGAGTAAAATGGAGTTTTTTCTTGGAAGACATTGAGTGGCCTGTCCTGTCCCAGAAGAGCTAATGTCTCCATCTGCAGGCATCATGCTTTCACATATCATTCTGCCACTGCTCAACTATTAGAATACGTGTGATCTCTTTGATCCTTCTTTTACGTGTGTCTCCTGTTGAAAGGATAAATTTAGGCGTCTACTTTCAGGGGAGGTTTGGGGCTGTGAATCCCTGAGACATCCAGATTTTTGGCATGCATGATGGCTTACCCATGATACTGAGAGGTAGCTCTCATGAGGTTTCCTTTCTGTGGAAGTTACAGTGTGGGCAGTAACTTTTGCATGTGCTAGTTTTCTTCCATTATTGATTGCAGAGAATGCCTTGGCATGTATCAGACACTGCATACATAAGTACTAAATCCAACCACACAGATATAGCAGCCAAGAACTGAAATCCTATCCCTGCCTCATCTTTGACTGGACTTCAGCTTCTCCAAACAATTTTAGGTTTCTGTCTCTTTCCAGGGAGATAGACTAGTTCAGGTCTGGAACGACACTGGTCATCAGGCTAGATAGAAATTTAGCATTATGATAATGAATAGCTAGGTCATACAGATGCAAGGAAACTATCATATTGATTTGCCATGTGTTGCACAGGGATCATCATCTCTCATTTGTTGATATTTCATACTAGTTAGCTTGTACATGGGCTCTGCTCAGGTGAAACTAGTACTTGGGCAGTGAGAACTAGGTGCAGCCCAGAGTAAAGCTATGCCACAGTCCAGGGCACTGTAAATTGCCTCATGAATCTCTTGATCTGGAGACCTTCTTCCTGGTGCTGACCAAAAAAATGTCAGTAGAGATAGAGCCAATATAAATGTAACCTGAGGTTTTAAATACCTATGCACCTAAATGCCATTTTTCTACCATTTGCCTTTAACTTTTAATAAATTCATGTCAATCATTTTTACTAATTCAGAGGCTTTCTTGTCTTCAAAATAGTAAAAAGATCCTATCAGAGTCAAAAATTCTTCCTTTTGGAAAGGATTTGTCCTCAGAGTTCCTTTTTGCTAAATTCTTTTCTCACGCATTCCATGCATTATGAGGACTTCAAAGGGCAGGTCCAAAAAAACTAATAGAAACGAGATTTAGCTTAGTTAATACCTTCCCTTCATGTAAAATTAGTTCCTAGGACACTTTACTAGAGACAGAAAAAAACATTCTGTCCCTCCATCAGATTGCTTCCTCTAGCTCTTTTTGTTTGCTAAGCCTCAGATATTATGGCTATTAATTATGTCAGATCCTCTTCTCAGTTTATTATAAGACATCTGCTCCCATTTTGTCCAGTTAGGTGACAGGGATGTATGGCATGCTATGATGTATTAATAACACTCTTCTCTTGAATGAGTATCTTCTCTTTGATTCACACTGTTAAATAATCTAATCCATGTGCTGGAATGACAGATAATACTTTGGAATCAACTGTAAGAATACTGGTTGGTATGGCAGGAGGACATTCCTCTGCTAGTTTGTTTTTCTTGAGTATTAGTGTTACATTGGCTTGTCTCAATGTCTATAATAAATTGTTTTTCTCTGAGGAATTTTCAAATAATTTCGTTAAGAGATTGCTATCCATGTGTAAAATAATTTCCATTCAGTCCTGGCCTACATCCATTAGTGATAAAGCTATATCGTTTAGACATTTCATATGACTAGCCTGTCACTAAACATATGGTAAAATCCACATCTTATTCTTTCCTGTTCTTTTTTAAGCTCTGGGGGTTTTTTTGTTGTTTCTTTTTGGGGGGGGGAAAGGAGGTGTTGGTATTTTCTTTTTTGGCAACAGAAGTAACAAGCATTATCTTCAGTTGCCTAATACATAATGACTGAGACAGTCAGTTAAAATGTTTTACGAGATTCTTCAGCAATAATTAGAGCTTCTGATAGCATCAGTTAGGCTAAAGGAGAGTCTACTTTATTAGCTTACATGCTAGAATGTACCTACCTTGTGTATGCTTTTTTAATGAAGCAGAGGTTAAATTGACCACACCCATTCCACCTTTGTCCTGTTTCTATGTTTTAAACAGTTATCTACATCTTCTCTCAGTACTTAATTTTATACCCTAATACCCATCTGAAAAACTGCACCTCATTCATTTATTTCCTTTGTTTCCAATACTGAAATTGTCAACTATAACCCTGTGGCTCATTGAGATCCAACATGAAACACAACCACATTTCCTTCATGTTAGAGGTGTTTGCTTGGGAATTTTTTAGTTTATTGATGTTTTTACCTACCCAGTCAATGAGAATTTTTATTAAGTAGTGGTATATACATGGCAATGAAAATGATAGTGTAATTTGCCTCTATTACTTCCTGATATCAGGATTCTGCTGCACTGCAAATTTCATATCTGTTGTTATTATTTGTTTGACAGAATCAAAAACATGCCAGGTGCTTTGCAAAACAGAGAACAAGAAAAATCCCTTTCCAGAAGAGATGACAGCCTGAATAGAAATGACATAATGGCAGGAGACAAAGGAAGCAGAAAGGGGAAGCAAAACAAGAGTTATAACCATAAGATCATGAGATTGGTTTGGAGGCACAGTGAACGCTATGAGGCATTTTTTTAAAGCGCATAAGGACTGTAGTTGGGATTAGAGAATGGAAATGTAGAAAAGAAGCATGGAAAGGAATGGAGAAGAAGGGAGGAACAGACTGGCAACAGAAGGAAGAGTAAACAGAGGTGTATGGGAGAGGCCAGAACACACACCTGACAAACTGAGGATTATGACTAATGACAAGAAGGAAAGACCACATCTGAAGAGCATGATGATTTCAGGAGGATGGTGAAGCAGGACATGGCGATGCTGCTAGGGAGAGAAGAGCCAGCAAAGCTGCCCTGGAAGCCTGCCCTGGAAGCTCCTCATGCTAACATAACCCTGCTTCCCCATCTTCTTTCTAGCTCCCCTCTTATACACAAAATATGTATATAGAAGAGCAAAGGAGAAGGAGAAGCAGCTAAATAAATCCTTTCCAAAGATCCTGCTGGGGAAGAAGTTTAAGCTGGGATGATACAGATTTGCTCCTACTGATGCTGCTCGTGATAGCAAGAGGCAGAGAGCATTCATTCTGTTAGCCATTCTCATGCAGCCAAATCAATGGGAGTCTTTGCCTCTGCTTACTAATAGGCCTTGTTGAGAAATAATCAGCAAAATTATAATACTTCAGCCAGTCCAGGACATTTTAAAATGTCCTTTTATTCTAGGACAGAAAGAAGCAGAAATTATAACATTCACAGAGAAGTGGAAACAGGGAAGAAAAATACTTGAGCAGTTTGTTTTTAAAGCTGAAAATAATCATTTCACTTTCACAGAAAAATATAAGGCTAATTTTGCTTATTGTAAAAGAAGTACATTTTATAACTCTTCGTGAAAATTTCTGGTACATCTGGGAATTATTTTAATTATGTAGGACTGGTTGTTCTATTTTCTTTTTTTTTTCTAGAAAATTGTTGTTTCTAGAAGGGAACTGGGAAATTGCCATGTTCAGTCTGTCAGACATTTTAAAATACTCTGATTTCCAAAATAAGAATTCTTCAGGAGTAAGAAAGCTGCAATGTGGCCAGTCTAATCCCTTCCTCACTTCCTTCTCCTCTGCTTTGGTGATCAGACATGTCTAATTATTAGTCTGCAAAGAGCAAAACCAGTTTCTGTGTCTCCCTGAGAAAAGGCATTTTGCCAACTGTTTGAAAAATTTTTAACTGGATCTGCTTACAGGAAGTCACTCTTTTTGCTGCAGATTATTTCTCCACTTAAATCGTCCTCAAACCTCTTCCATTTTGCCTGGAAAAGTTTATCAGAAAGCACACTGGAAAGGCTCAGATCTTTCTGTCTCCAGTGAAACTGTTTTGGAACATAGTTATAGCTTAGCCGATGTACTGGTATGACAGTTGAGAGACTACTGCTGTTAATGGAGTACTCTATTACCTTGGCATATATAGACACTTTTCACTTGATACTTCTGACTGCAAAGTATTGATGTTTAGGGTATTATAGGTACTTGTGTATTATATTTTTTCTTATAAGTTTTAGAGGACAGCACTGGATAAATTCTTCTTCTTCTTCTTCTTCAGGGTAACACAGCTTTGCATGAGTCATTCATCTTGAGTGTACACTAGAGTGATATGAAGTTGGTTGTTGTGACACCTTATCAATATAACTCCCATTTTT
This sequence comes from Neopelma chrysocephalum, assembly GCF_003984885.1. Lineage (NCBI taxonomy): Eukaryota > Metazoa > Chordata > Aves > Passeriformes > Pipridae > Neopelma > Neopelma chrysocephalum. The sequence goes on from NW_020897692.1 coordinate 4,025,024, forward strand.
AGTCTCTTTAGCAGTGGAATGATATAAGTATTGCCTAGTAGAGACAATGGCCTCATTTAAGAATATCTTGATGACTCTGGATAGGATTCAAATAATTTGTCTGAGTGCGGAGGAGACAAGTGTAAGTCATAACTGAAATATTACCAAAAATCCTTAACTGGTTGGGTTGTCCATCATTTGCTTGAAGATTTTGGTAAATGGTGGTTTACTGGATTCTCAAATGGCAGCAATGGTCAAGCACTTTTTTAAAAATTGTTTTCAATTTGAACTTTGTTTAAGTTAATTAAACTCTTCTCATCTCAGGGTACCATTTTAGCATTTAGTAGAGGTTTACAAGACCTTCTCTGTCAGTGTAGAAACCTCAGCTACTAAAGAACATACCAGGTATAGAGTCAACACAATCTCAGCAGTGCTTCAAGAATCAGGCCCACTTCAGTAATTTCTCTCCACTGTTATTAAAATAATACTGGATTTAAATCATATAGCCATGATGTCAACTTTACAAAAATCTGCTCTGTCTAGATTATTTTTCAATCAAATGTAGCTCAAAGTTTTATAGCAACTGACATATCATTAAAAAAATGAGATTGCAAAGTAATGTCATAGTACCTCCCCATAATACAGAATTTTTTTATATATAATTTTTACATATTTGAAAGAACACCATTAACTCAGTTGCATACACCTTTTTGCAATAATAGACTCAGCATAAAGCAATATCAAAACACAGTTAATGTTTCTACTAATTTTATTTAGCCAAGATACAGATTTTGCATAATTTTGCCAGTGGTATGATAGCAGATCTGGAGGTTATGTATACCTATCTTTTGGCTCTGAGAGAGAATTCAGCTGTGTGGCACCTTCCCACCCTCTGCTACCAAAAAAAAAAACAAAAAACAAAACAAAACAAAAAAATTCAATTAAGAAATGTAGCATAACCTCTGAAAACTGCAGTCTGACCTACCTTCTGAGTTCAGACCGGATGCATGATTTGGGAAGGAATTTAATACCAGCTACCTCAGTAGCCTCATGGGAAGCGGTTGAAAAAGAGAAAAAGAGAGTATTATAATGTATCCTGAGAATAGAGGGCAGCATGGTTATTTTGCCTATATTTTTTCTTTTAATCTTGCCTATGCTTTAACTCACAATCCTTCCCTATTGTTGTCTGTCAGCTTTTTCGAGAAGACACTTGGTTTTGTGTAGCTACACCGACTCAAGTCCACATAACTCTATGTATCTGGCAGGTGTTTGACTTGGTAGGGGTACAGTTCTGTTGGACTGTGAGGCCTCCACTGTCCCCTGCAGATTAGGGACACCTTCAGCTGTTGAATTCCAGACATCTTCAGGGCTCTATATCCAATATGTACAGTTCAAATGCTTCCTAAATCAGGGGAGTGCACTATGACGAATAGTTTGAATTTGTCCTATATCCTGTGAATTTACTTACTGCTTCTGTCAATCTTTCTCTCTCTGTCTTGCCCTTCTTTCTCCTGAAGTAGAGTGGCCAGGGCTGCATGAATTATTCAACATAAGAGTGTATGATGTATTTATACAGTGATATAGCGATACAGTGTATTTATAGATATGTTTTCTATTTTGTTTACAGTTTCTTTCCTAATCATCCAAATATCCTGTTTCACATTTTTACTTGACACTGAGTGCTTGACTTGATGTTTTCAGAGAGATGTCTAATATAATTCCTTATTTTTTTCTTCTCAAGCAATAGTTAATTTGTAGTCTCTGCCTGTGTATGTATAGTTAGATTTATTTTCCCCTTGTTCAGTTCTTTCTATTTTATCAAATTTCATCCCCCCTTCATCGCTGAGAGCATTCAAAATTGTGAAATAATTTTCCAGTTCTTTACAGGCAGCCTCTGATTTAACTTTTAAAACCATTTTGTATCAATTTCACATCTGAGAGTTCTTAGATATCACATTTCCCTTTACTACTAATAAAAGTACTTTTGCTTAAATCATTTGTTTAATTTCATGCCTCAGTCCAGGAATCTTTGCATGCACTTAAGTGCCCGGTGGCTGAAATTTATTTCTGTGTTTTTCAGGATGGGGGAGGAAGGACTCCAAGCTACTGTCATTTATGTTTTATAAATTGGTGACCTTTAAAGTAGACTTTAGACCTTCTTATTGCCTCCTGGTTCTGACAGAGTGGTTATACAACCTCCAGAGTGAAAAATTGCTAAGGGCTAGATCCATAAAGTGCATCTAGGAATGCCTTTAGCCTCTTAGGCGTCCTGCCTCCTTGCAAAAGCTATAAACACAGACTAATCACATCCCTCTAAACTGAAAGAGAAAACCTGACTGTTTAGCAACAACCTCCACTAGCTCTGGCATGTTGAGCAGGGAATAGTCTGAGTAAACAGAAGAAACAGCCAGATGGTGGAAATTAAAGGAATGAATGGTGTACTGATACTGGTATATTTTTCAACACTGCTTAATTCATGGGACTGTAAGGTGCTGTGAAGTGGGAATTCCAGCATCTCTCCTGCAGTAGCTGTTCCTCTTGTTTATCTCACTATTTCCTGCAGTGCGCTCTAGCATTAAAGTACACCTCTGAGGTCACAATCCCTCTCTTTCTATCCCAGTAAACGTTGAATTTTCAGGGTTAGGCAACAACTGAGTGAACTTCAGGGAACTACCCCGTCAGCGTGAGCATTCAAAGCTGCATTTAGCCACTTCTGTTTCAGTGCAGATCTAAGCTGGGGTCTGTGTTACAATACTCATGAAAGCAGTGACAAACTTGCTTGTGTAAAAAGCAATCACTCTATGTATCCCATATCTTAACTTCACCCAAATGGCATTCTAGTAATTCTACAAAACCCATTCTCTGTCTACACAAGTACTATGCCATGACCTCATGTGAATACTGAGAGTATGTAGACAGGTGAGTAGACCCTATGAATTATAAATATTCATAAGACACCAGAAATCTTTCTTAGTGGGGAAAAGGAGCAGACGGCATAAGTGAACAATGACTGACACTTGGTTTTTCTCAAACTGAGTTGTATCTTGAATATTTGAGAGAAGGAATTAAGAGTGCATTTATTTATTTCTGGTTTAGACACACCTCCACTTGCATATATTTAAAAAAATCAAAACAATACAAAAAAAAAACCCGCATCACAAATATGTAGTACTTTTTTTTCTTGTAATTATGAAAGTAATTCCATCAAAAGCTACAGCTATACTCATCTGGCCAGTGACAAAAGTGAACTAGCTGTCACAGGAGGTCTCCCCTGAGCCTCCTTTTCTCCAGGCTAAACAATTCCAGCTCCCTCAGCTGCTCCTCGTAATAATTGTGCTCTAGACTCTTAACCAGCTTTGCTGCCTTTCTCTGGACCCACTTCAGCTCCTCAATGTCCTTCATGTTGTAAGGGAGCCAGAACTGAATACAATACTCGAGGTGCAGCCTCTCCAGTGCTGAGTACGGGGGTACAATCACTGCCCTCATCCTTCTGGTCCCAATATTTTTGATAAAAGCCGAGATGCCATTGGCTTTCTTGGCCACCTGTTTGTTCATGTTCAGCTGGCTGTCAGCTAGCACCCCCAGATCCTTTTCCTCTGGGCTGCTTTCTAGCTGCCCTCATCCAGTAGCACTATATGGGGTTGTTGTGACCCAAGTGCAGGAGCTGTCACTTCACCATGTTGAACTTCATGCAGTTGGCCTTGACCAATTGATCCAGCCTGTCCAGATCCCTCTATGGAGCCTTCCTGTTCTCCAGCAGATCAACACTCCTGCCCAACTTTATGTCATCTGTAAAGTGACAGAGGTTACACCTGATTTCCTCATCCAGATCATTAATAAAGATTAAACAGAACAGGCCTCAACACTGAGCTCTGGTGACTGGCTGCCACTAGTGTATGGCCAGTCTTCGCGAACGAAGATTTTGGGAAAGGTGTTTTACTTTTCAAGCCTGCGCAATGGATTTTTTAGGTGAGACACAGCGTGCGCTGAACTGAGCCCACCCTTTAATCCTAAGGTTCATCTGCCAGGGCCAAGCGAGCTTGTACAATGGCAGTGAGGTCCTCAGGACGTAGGTTTTGTTTAGAGTGACCTTCTCATAGATGGATGCCCTTACAGGGCTGACGAGCTCCATCTGCTGGGGGGAATTCCCTGACCGGGGATCGAACCCGGGCCTCGGCGGTGAGAGCGCCGCATCCTAACCACTAGACCACCAGGGGGCCCAGGCTGCCACTAGTGACTGGCTGCCAATAGAACTTAACTCCATTCACCATCACTTTCTGGGTCCAGCCATCCAGATATTTTTTACCCTGCAAACACCTGTCTACACCATGAGCAGCTAGTTTCTCCCAGAAAATGCTGTGGGAAATTTTGTCAAAGGTTTTAATAAAGTCAAGGTAGGCACAATCCACAGCCTTTCCCTCCTCTACTAAGTAGGTCACCTTGTCATAAAAAGAAATCAGGTTGGTCAAGCAGGACCTGCCTTTACAAACCTGTGCTGACTGAGCCTGATCTCCTGGTTGTCTTGCATGTGCAGAGTGATGGCACTCAAGACAATCTGACCCATGACCTTCCCCAGCACCAAGGTCAGGCTGATGGGCCTGTAGTACCCCCCAAAAGTCCTTCTTTTGACCCTTCTTGTAGCTGGGCGTCACATTTGTTAATCTCCAGTCATTTGGGACTTCCCTGGTGAGCCAGCACTGTTGAAAAATGATGGAAAGCAGCTCAGTAAGCTCTTCTGCCGGCTCCCTCAGTACACTCAGGTGGATCCTATCTAGACCCCATGGGCTTGTGTGCACCTAAATTGGGTAGAAGGTCACTGAAAATTTTGCCTTGGATTATGGGGGCTTCATTCTGCTCCCATACATGTCTTTCAGTTCAGAGGGCTGGGTACCAAGAGAACAACTGGTCTTACTATTAAAGACTGAGGCAAAGAAGGCATTATCATTATTTTTTTAATGTTTTAATAGTTATTAAAGTTGTAATTATTACTATTATTAAGACTGAGGCATTACCTCAGACCCGTACTCATCCTTTGTCACTGTACTCCCTCACACATTCAATAAAGGATAGAAATTCTCCTTATCCCCCTTTTTGTAGCTAATGTATTTATAGAAAGTATTTTATATTGTAGACTGCAATGAGATCTCCCCTCAGCCTCTTCTTCTCAAGGCTGAACAGACAAGTGACCTCAGCCACTCCTTATATGGCTTCCCCTCAAAGCCCTTCACTACCTTTGTTGTCCTCCTTTGGACACTTTCTAATTAAGCTTAATATCTTTGTGGTGACAAAAACTGCACACAATATTCAAGCCGAGGCTGCCCCAGTGAAGAGCAGAGCGGGACAATCCCCTCACTCAACCAGCTGGTGATGCTGATGCCCCCCAGGACATGGTTGACCCTCCTGGCTGCCAGGGCACTGCTGACTCAGATTCAACTTGCCATCGGGCAGGACCCCCAGGTCCCTTTCCATGGCACTGCTTTCCAGCACCTCATTCCCCCATCTGTATGTACATTCAGGGTTGCCCCATCCCAGGTGCAGAATCCAGCACTTTCCCTTGTTGGACTTCATATGGTTGGTGATTGCTCAGTCCCCTAATTTGTCGAGGTCTCCCTACAGGGTCTCCCTACCTTTACGTCCTCTGCTAACTTGCTTAGTATCCCTTCGAGTCCTGCATTCAAGTAATTTATGAAGATGTTGAAGAGCACAGGGCCTAAGATTCCCTGTGGAATCCCACTAGTGACAGGTCACCACTCTGATGTTGATGTTGTTGAGGGTAATTCACTATTACCCTCTGTCCCTGACCCATGAGCGAATTGCTCACCCACTGCACAATGTGTCTATCCAGCTGTGTGCTGGACATTTTGAACAGAAGGATCCTGTGAGAGACAGTATTGAAAGCTTTACTGAAATCCAAAAAATTACATCAACTAGCTTCCCTTGATGAACTAGGTGGGTTATCTTGTCATAAAAGGAAATCAGGTTGGATAAGTAGACTTTCCTCTCATGAAGCCGTACTGATTGGGACCAATGACAGCCCTGTCTTTCAAGTGTTTTTCAATACTTCCCAGAATAATCTTCTCCGTAACTTTACCAGGCACTGAAGAGAGAGAGTGACAGGCCTGTAGTTTCCAGGGCCCTCCTTCTTGCCCTTCTTGAAAATCGGGGCAATATTTGCCAGCTTCCCATCAGCTGAGACCTCTCCAGATTCCCAAGACCATTCAAAAATCATTGAGAGAGGCTTTGCAATGACATCAGCCAGCTCTTTGAGGATTCTTGGATAAATTCCATCAGGCTCCATAGACTTGTAGGGATCCAGCTGGAACAGCAGATCCCACATAATTTCAGGGTCGACTGGGCATTAATCATTCTCACAGTCACAGTCCTCTAGCTCAGGGCACTGAGATCTCCTTGGTCCATCATCCGTGTTGAAGACTGAGGCAAAGAAATGTTAAACATCTCTACCTTGTCTCTGTCCCTGTTTGTGAGGTGACCATCGTCATCCTGTAACAGACTGATGATATTTCTATACTGTCTATTGTCATTAATATTTTTTAAAAAACTTTTTTTATTGTCCATATTTCTGGCAGCTTCAACTCCAGTTGAGCTTTGGCCACACAGATTTTGTCCCTAGAGAGGCAAGCACTATTTCTGTATTCTTTCTGTGTTGCTTGACCTTGCTTCCACTGGGCACGCACCTTCCTTTTTTGCATTATTTCCAAGGAAAAGATTCCTGCTCAGCCAAACTGCCTGCTTGACTTCTGACATTTGGGAATTGCCTGCTCCTGTGCCCATGACCCCACTCCTTATTTCTGCAAGAACTGAAAACTCTATCATTTCATGATTGCTGTGCCCAAGACGGCCTCCAACCATCACACTACTCCTCAAGTTCTGCTCTTTTTGCAAACAACAGGTCCAGTGGGGCATTCCTTAGTTGGATCCCTCAGAAGTTGCATTAGGAAAGTACTCTAGGAACCTCCTAGACTGTCTCCTCTGTTGTGTTATATTTCCAGTAGTTATCTGGTAAATTGAAGTCCCTCATGAGAACTACAACCAGCAAATATGAGAGTTCTCCCAGCTACTTATAGTATAGTTTGTCCACCTCTTCATCCTGGTTGTGTGGTCTCTAACAGATTCCCACCATGACATCTTCCTTGTTGGCCTTTCCTCTGGCTCTTACTCATAAACACTCAAGCCTATCATCACCATCATTAAACTCTAGACAATCGAAACACTCCCTAAAATACAGGACTACTCCTGCTTGCTTATCCCTTCTGAAGAGATTGTTGCTAACCATTCCAGAAGTCAAGTTATGCGGTTCATCCAACTATGTTTCTGTTATAGCAATTATGCCATAGTTTCCCTGCTGCACCATGGCTTCCAGCTCTTCCTGTTTGTTGCTCATCCTGCATGCATTGGTGTAGATGAGTAGGCAGGGAATTCTCTCCAAATTAATATTACAAATGAACTTTTAACCAGTGGACAGCAACTGTAATCAAAGCTAAAATATCAAGGAAAACGAATTGAGATGGTCAGTTTGGAAGCAGGTTTTCTAATAAATGCAAGGAGTTGGTTATATGCTTCATTAAATATTTCAGCTAAGTAAGTGAAACTTAAGAGAAGATGCACTGTTGTCAATCATAATTAATACTAATTTGGACAAGAATATCTCAAACCCTACTGTAGTAGGTATTGATAACTGGAGCCAGCAGAAATTTCTTTAGGCAGTTCAAGATCTACAATTTTCTTATTATATTTATATTTATTCAAATTGTCAAGAATTTGCCAATTAATATGTAACAATATATGGAACACATTCTTTCTGAAAACTTCATGCTTTAGTGTTTTCTAATGTCTGTTGAAAACATGGTTTAAATTATAACTTCAACTTCTGACTTATAGAAACAATAGGCAAGGCTCATGGAAAATGAAGTGCAGACTTTTGTAGATGAAACAAATTAGGTTTAAAGCTAGTGCAACATATTAATATTGTATATCTCTGCCAAATAAAAATGTAGAAATTTTCACATTAGTCCATTCAGAATTGCATTTTATCTGTACAGTTATCAAAAATGTCATATTCATTTTGATGCCTGAATAGAAAATGAAGGATTTGGACATTTGTGTCATCACATTCTAATTATCACCAAACCTGTGCATAATTCCTTATGCAGAACTAGAAAAAATTATTGGATAAAAAACATAAAAAGGTCTTCCTCTAAGTTTACCAGAAATTTTCTCTATCTACCCATGGGTGCACGTGGATGTTCAAGCACACATGCACAAATAGATGTACAGAGTCCTGTCAAAAGGTCTTATCTTTGTCTCTCTACTCAGGAACTAAAGACATATTAAGAATTAAACAACTTTTTAAGGAAGACTTTGCCTTTGTGTGATATCTGAATCAAAATTTCACAGGAACCTTCATGTGTATAAAGATATAATTTTCTGAAATCCGACAAAAACAAGCACTGAGAGATGTAACCGCATTCTTGCTTGCCTGTGTGTCCATCTTTTGCTTTCATTTTGATAATATCTTTATTTTCCACCTCCTCACTTCCATGCTTTTGGACAAGGTTAAGAGAACTACCGACTAATTGCATTCCCACAAGGGACCTAAGAAATAACCTCAAAATTTTACAATGTGTAATTTAAAATAATTAAATAATCCTTCTGTCACCCTTGAAAATAGGGGCACTACTTTCTCCACTTCCTGCCCTCATACACATTTTATACTGAAGTATACCCCTAGGAAAAACCAGTGCAAAAGTTCTGAAACTCTCATTTTTTATTTTTTTTTATCATGATTACCAGGGGGAATGGAGTTGGTGGGGTGAATGTAACCAGGATTAAAATATCAGGTGCCATTAAGTGACATTAAATGTAATGAAATCTCAAGGTCAATTTAATTTCTTGTGTCTCCTTATCTCTCTGACACATAGTACTGTATCTCAGTAGCTGCCACCAACAGCTACCATCAGAACACTTGGCTAATTAGTAATCAGTCATGTCACTTGGTGTGATCTCATCCTGTCTGACTATTGAACTTGAGTGCAACAACAAAAAAGGAAATTGAAAACTTTTAGCAACTATGTGTTTAGTCCGTGTATTTTCAGCCCGCAGTTCAAGCTTTCATTATACTACACTCATAGGCATGTTTGAATTTGATGGTTTTGGTAGTTATTCATTTAGTAATGAAAAAGCATGACATTTAGCTACCAACAAAATAACCCCATCAAATGCTAAAAGATAAGATTTCTTAGCAATTCAACACCATTACGATAGGGGAAAAGCTTTTAAATAAAATTCCTACTCATATATCCTTTCTCATCAGTACCATTTCAGCATGGAGAGTACCCATTATAGCTGAATGAAACCAGAGAACATCTCATTGCTGGGACCTGATCCAGAAAAGAGCTTAAGTACGCACAGACTATAACGACAAGAATATCCCATCAAAGTTACTATATGATGACCCACAGGATTAAAATTACACAGAAATGTAGATGTTTTTCTGGATTAGAGTCTAAGGCATGAGGCATTTAAGATCAGCCTTTCATGTAGCAAAAATATTTACAAATCTTTTTAAGAGATGACATATAAATAAAAATTACTATCTTGCCTTTGACTGCTAGACTCAGGACAACTTCATATGTGAAAATCCTGCACATTAGATGATCACTTTGTTCCCAAACTAAGCAGCTGTTTGAAGTGGCAATCCTAAAGTGCTAATCTCTGCTACCAATAAACAAAAGTAAATCATGGCAGAAAACTCGTTTATGTGCAGTAATCTCCAGAGGATTAGCATTTCAAGGGATCAGATTTCCTAAAACTCCTCTTTCCTGATAACAGCCTCTGCTGTGAGGTGACACACCAATAGGCATAAATTATCTAGAGCTGCAGATAAGCAGAGGCCATTTGGGGGTTCGAAGTGCAATATAAATAGATGCAAAACAGTAGGGGAACTGGTGCTCATCACAAACCTCAGAAGGATTAGCAGTTCAAGCTCTGATTTCCTTGCTGTTGTTAGCTGTGATTTATTATCAGACAGTGACTGAGGGTCTGTCTTATCTGTGATAATTTAATGGCTTAATGGCAGTCCCTTTGTCTGGGGGTCATAATTAAGCTTGTTTGATCCGTTTCCTAACAAGCACCTCGCCTGCATTTTTAGCTATGCCTATTTGTTCTCTGTGTGTAGCAGCATTTTTGTTAATTAGTATTAACAATATTATTGTTAACAATTACTGGTAATGATAACAATCTCTTAAAAGGATAGCATTTATCTGGAGGAAAAACACAAGTAAAAATAGATGCAAGACTTTTAATTTAAATACATTTATAGGAGATATTAACTGCAGTCTCAGCATCTTTTTGATTTGTTGGATTCAAAACTAACTCATATACATAACTGAATAAAATAATTTTAAGTTGAATCATTTTTCTCTGGTACAAAATTAACATTAATTTGAAAGCTGACTCCTATCTTACAGTGCATTTACTGTCTCTCTCTATCATCCTACTAATTAGCTATTTCTTTCACTCTCATGGGAACTTTTTCAACAAAAGGTGAATTTTAAGACCTTATTATGACTGTTTAAAAACATAGTCATAAAAATTGTCATCAAAATGATGCTTTAGCTGTAAAATTCACTACAAAAAGAAGCAACTAATTATTTCTTAGATGTACTGAATAATGGATATTTGAAAGGAAATCTAAGATTTTATTTTTTAATACAATGCAGTGACAAACAAACAACTGCATTAAATGTGGGTTGATTTGTTTTTGTTAGATTTTTTTTCTTAAAGAAGAGCAAATAAAAAGAAACAAGTTCAGATTGGACACATTATTTCTTAATTATTGATGTAATTTTCTTAATGAGATACCTTGAAGGCCACACGGAGATATGACTAGATTATGTTTTGATATTTAGGGAAACAGAATGACTGACTGTAGGAAGACATCTAAAAAACTTCATCACATGTATGTAGACACAAGAGGTATGTTTGTAATAGGTGTATTTATGTATATAAATCTATTAATATGTGCATTTGTACGAATTTGTGCATCTATATATGTTTTGTATTATACATTTGACTTTTTGTATACTTTTAGGCATATACATAAATTTATGTATTCAGAGATTTATTAAAGTTTGTCGTTAGAATAGGTGTTATTTATCTTTTTAAGAAAAAATTAATAGTGGGACAGAGAATGTATATGTCTAACTAAATTAATTATTTAGGTACTATAATTAATACAGAAATACAAGATTCATTAGAGAGGGAGTCATTCCACTTACTTGAGCTGCTTGTTTAGAATTGGATTAGTTGCTTTTCTTTCTCATAGCTATAGATGAACCCTAGGTGATGTGGCTAACCTTGTAGGTGGTTGAAGGCTAGATGAGATGAATTCCACCCACATGAATGAAAGAAATAATAGATTTCAGAATGAGAATTCTGAATACTTTCTAATAAAGAAAGTTACTTCCTTATACTTTGCAAATGGAAGAACTGTCACAGAAGTATTATACACTACATACCACTACAGTATGTATAAATAAATTTCCTGCCTTGTGTAGAAAAAGGCTCACCTGAGAAGTCTGAATACATCAGCCTTTTCCTCTGGATATTATCAAATAACTTATAGTAATATTGATTAAATAGGCAAAGACTTGCAGGCAATTGCAAAGAGAAACAAAACCAAAAAAAACGACACATCTGTTCATTCTCGTATCCTGATAGTGCAATTTTACTGACTTTTGCTGAGTTTTGCAGGTGGATCAGAAGTGGCTTGTGTTCAGCTGTTTGGCAAGCAGGAATTTGATTTTAAGCTTGCTATCTGGCCAAGAGTATGGCGGAGGAATTCACTAGGAGTATTACAGACTATAGTTTTGAATGAGCTTTGTTCCACACAAAACCTTGGTCCAGTTCTTGATGAAATCAATGAGAAACTTTTCACTGACTGTAGTGAGATCAGGGTGAAGGTGCCAGCCATATTGCAGCTGCAGCTGGCAGTTGCCTGGGAAGATGAAATTTTACTGAACTATGAAACAAGCAAAATGTGTGAAAGATAGAAATGACAAGGTGTAAGGGAGATTGCAATGCAACACAGTGAAATCCTTACCCAGTATCTGCAGCTAAGGCCATTGACACTTGGGTGCTGAGCTGATGCTAGGAGGCCTCAATGAGATAAGCCCACGCAGTCACCAAGACATGTGCTTTACATATCTAACTTAACAGATAACTTTCCAAAACTAACAAGACAAAAATATTCCTCGATGAATATTACTTTTGTTGTTGTCAGTCTGTGACAAGTTTAGCAGATTTTTCTGCCACTAGTCAAATTGTTACGAATATAAAATACGAATTCTTGCCCAACTCACAGTGAGAGCAGAGACAGCATCATGCAGTCACCACTGTGTTGTTAGTTGCTCACCAATTAGTGCCAGATACAATACAGCCAAATAAATCTACAAGAACAAAAGCATCATGAACTTTGTGAAATGCTGGGAAATGCTGAAACCTTAGTTTTAGGTTCACCAAAGGTTTCAGTGGATCTTGCTGTTGTCAGTATAGAAGACAATAAATATCCTAAATATTTCTCATTGTTTTAACTTTGGCCATTACTTGCCACTACTTGCAGAAATAATGCTCATTCTAAAAAGGAATAATAGATATTATAAAACAACTGCTCATGTGTCTGAAAAATGCAATAAATTTTCAGTTAATAATGCAATTTATTGGTTCTGTCTCTGAGTTCATAGTCGGGATTAGAACTGGATTAAATTTGCTGGTTTGAGTTTGTGCAGTTTTGCATGAAAATTATCAATATTTGGTAACTAATTCAGTCCCATTGTTCTTCTAGCATTTGTAGCTTTAATAACATTATTTTATTGGCTATATGTATATGTAAATGTAAACATGTTGGTATACACATACATGGATACTGATATACAAACACACACATTCTCACTTGTTCTTTGATGTACAAGCAATTTTCAAGAACCTATTTTCACCCACAAACAGCCATGTTATTACTGGAAAACAGTCCCAAACGTGATTGGAATACTTCCATTACAAAGATAAATTTTGTTCCCACTTGAATGTAAATGTTGTTTTCACTAGATCAGATCCAATTCTATATGTATAAAAACAATCTCCTTGATATTTGAGACATTTATTATTACAATATGAAAATTTTGCATAATACAGGCTTCTCATGCAAACCCTTCAATTCTATTTTCAGCTCTTCCGTTGATTTACTATTTTATTATAGAGAAACCTTTTAATCTCTCTGAACTTCAGTTTACTCATTTGAAGTAGGTGAGTAAACAAATGTGATTTAATTGATGTTTATAAAGCACTTTGATACCTTGTAATGAAAAATGAGACAGAAGTGATAAATATTCTTAAAGGTACGCTCTTTTTCTTTGCTCCAGGGTTCACCAAAAATCTATGTTATTGCTAAATTTAGGATCATCTGTTCTACTCATACTCTTTTCACAGTCAGAATTGTTCAAAATGTTATAGCATAATGTATTTTCATACTCAAAACACCATTTTCACAAAAAAACCCGTAAAATACTGTGGGCATAATATGGTTCTTAAAAAGTTAGTTTTTCATTAAATATTTCCCATAATTTCATGACTCTCTTCTTAAATTCCAAAATCTGCAATTCACTGTGTATTCACAGAGTCCTGTATACATATGAAATCCCAGTTGTATATGGCTCAAAGCATTCAGCAGAGAAATCTATTGACAATTCAGTAGTGGGGTGGACAGTACAGTAAGAATGTGCCTAATAATAATATAAACCAGCATCCTGTGATCTGTATACACCAGAATAAATATATATGTATAAAACCTGATATATGTAACAATTTCTCTATGTACGGCAAAGTTTTTTGTTTTCTTTAAAAAAAGAAAGTAATAAGCTGGTTAAAATATTCAAATGTGTTTATATCTGTTTATGAAGAATAATCATTCAAAGTCGCAAACTGTTTGTTAGTCAACTAGAAATACCAGTTCAAGCTTTCCTTTGGATTTTGTGGTCTTCAGGAAAGCAGGACAGGCATTGGCATATTTTCAGATTTGACTTTTCCGTTCCAGAGGACCAGGAAGTATTGGGTCTATTCCAGGCCTAATTCATATTCTGGAATACAGTTTCTCCCATGATAACCTAATTGCATAGTGGCAGAATACTACAGCCACTGGAGCTGTGGGACCAACATCTAATACTGTAATTTAAGAATGGACAGATCAATGAGACAGATAAAAACCTGGACTTTCGTTCATATATGATCCATAAAATCTGCTTCCTTGGGGAAAAATATGTAAAGTTTTCTTCTATAGTACTTCATCAGACCCCATTGGGGGGGTCCTAACAAGGTAAGGGGGAGGACACATTAACTAATTTGCTGATCAGAGCTTTTTCTTAGACTTCAAGCAGTAACTTGCTGTTAAGGAACAGGACACCAAAGATAGTACCATCAAAACTGCATTGTTATTTCCTTGTAATTTCTATTGTGCTGACAGGGGAAGCAATATCTCTCTCAGGGATTGAGGGAGATGACAACTTGCAGAGGGTTATTAATTACCAGTTACTATTCATGGGTTTTCTGTTTAAATGTGCAGGAATATGAGATTTGGATGTGAAATCAAGCTCATATCTCCCAGGCAGCTGTGCTGCACTAGAAATACATAATTTAGAGCACTTCTACCTTCAAGCTCTTGCATGGCGTTTTAATGGCTCATTGACAAAATGATGAGGTGGGAAGAGCAAAAAAAATTAACTCCTCCCAGATGAGAATCAGAAAGAGAGATCATTCCTCTATTCATAAAGTTGTGCAGGGATACTGTTTTGCAAAAAACAATGAAGAAGGAGATTACAAGCTGTAGGTATTAAGTAAAAAATAAGTCACTATAGTTACTTTGGTAGGTTTCCGCTATATCATGTAGCACATGCCGACCTCTAGTTCCAGAGCAGACTGGGGAAATTCAGCTGCAGTTGCTCACATGCTTACAAATCTAAATCTACTACTGGCAAAGAGAATCTCTCTATATGATTTCTGTGACAAGTGAAATAATTTTCATGTCTTCTCTACTGCAATTTCAGTAGGTAGAAAACTGCTATCGTATTGAAGATCTTCACATTTTGCTTAGAAAAGGTCATGCCAGGGACAACATGTGAAGCATTATAACTTACATTTCAGAAAAGGAGCCAGGTCCTCAGGGAGAAGTGATGAAACTTCACTCTCATCACGATTCTTCCTCAAAACCAGGAAAACTGATACACTGCTCTGAAGAACTGTGGTTATAGGTTATAAGCAGGCCACCACAAAGGGTCCAAAAACCAATGCTTATTGTTATTGAAAGTACTTAAGGTTTTATCAAGACACAAAATATCAGTAGAGTTGTCAGAAAAAAAATTTCTCACGTTGTGGAAAGATTATAAAGATTGGACTTTACTGTGAAGCCTCCCTGTATAGTACTGGGGAAAACCCCAAACAATTCCCTTATAATTCAACTTTAGTTATCGCATTGACCCTGGCCTTATGTATGCCTTTTTCTAATTTGACAAATATCTCTATCTCAATACTATTACTTAATGATAACATCTTTGGAATGCTCAATTAGACCTGTTCTTCACCTCCTTTGAATAATCATTTTTTCTTGCAAGCAGGTAAGTCATTGTTAGTGACATAGCACATTCATTTGAGTCTAAATTTACACTCTCCCATGGACAAAATAACTCACAAGGAACATCAGAATTCATGTCCATATGCAGCTTATCTTGCATTCATTAACTGAAAAATATAATTACTTCTGTGCAAAATAAGGTGATGAAAATTTTTTTCACGAAACCTGAAAGTCTCAGAAGGAAAACACCTATTGCTTGCCCATATTGGTACATGGTTTTTACTACATGAATGTGAGGTTGGAGAGGTGTTTTCAGATTCCTAACAGAGTGAAAAAAGATCTAAAGCTTTTGAAGGCTGGTGACAACAACTGGTATTTTGCTGTGGAGGAACTGAGATCTACGAGCATCTTTTGTTCTCTCTTCCAATTAAACAAGTAGTTAATTCCTATAGAATTAGGACAAAACCTCATTTTATTGAACTCCCTTTCCTCTCCTCTGCAAGAAAGAAATTATTCATACCAAATGGTAGATGAGGTGTGAGTTGGCTGTGAAGTTTTCTGCAGTTGTTTCTCAGGCAATGTACTTCAGCTGCAATTTTATCTACATAGAGACCATAGTGTCAAATAGAGGAGAACAAACCTTCTGGTCAGTTTTTAAAGTTAATGTTGGTGGAGAAATTGCTGTTAAAATGTACACTTTACACTGTTTCTTCCTTTTCTGTGTTTGTATTACCAGTATTTGAGAGCCAAACAAAAAATATAATCAACATGGTCTGCACTAAAAATGTTCTACAATTTGAAGAGCTTCCAAAGAGGTAAAAGGAGAACCTGCTTTTGATCTACTGAGTACTGTTTGGTCAAAGTTCTCCTCCATGTCCTATGCTATTAATTAGGGATTTTTAATTTAATTTGACTAGGGACATTTTTCCTCTTGTTTTTAGATGCTGTCACAATAAAGAAAACTCAAAATATATCAGAAACATTTGTCATTATTGTTTTCACTGTTATAAATCTGTGTAGAAACTCCAGTACTGCTATTGGTGAATAAGTGGAGGAAGGGAAGTAAGTCAATCCAGAAATTATGATGGAGCCATTCTCAAGGCAATCTTCCTATCAAACAGAATAGATAATTTCAAAATTTCATTAATACTCTGCAATTTCTTTGCAATTGTTCAGCTCAAGGAAGTCATGATTCATGACTGATCTTTCAGTATTTGTCTTTTCTTCTTAAGAAATTGTGTTGGAGAAAGTCCCTTGGAAGGGAAGGGACATACTTTAAGTATTTAAAATATCATAGTAGAATCAAACGCCATCAAAATAGAGAGACACAAATGACTTGTAGAATGACCTAATTTTTGTAATTACATGATTAGATTCATTCAGAGCCACTGATCTCTTCAGATACATGTGTAGGTCTATCGATCACAAATCTGCCTCACTGTTATACTAACAGATGCACAGTTATTAATCTTGGAAAGAATCCACGTTCCCTTTTTAGAGAGATCAGAGAAGCTAATTAAGGATGCACTTGTGTGGAGGAACTGCTCTGCCCTTCCTATAAACGGGCAAATATGATGCCAGAATGCCAGGATCTGTGAAACAAATACCAAGAAAAATAATTGTGCCATATATCATAATCTTTTCATTCTTCTCTGCTGTTTTAAACCAATATCCTTCTCAGATTACATGTTCAATGTAACAAGTGCAGTTCTGCAAATGCATGACACCTGCTAACTGTTCTCCTTCCCTTCTCAAACTTCTCATTTACCAACCTTTGTTAAGTGCTCCGGTGGGTTGACACAGCACAATTCATGCCAAAAGCTGCTCTCTACAAGAGCACTAATAGCTCAGCAATATGAGCCAGAGTTATTAAACCACATCCTTAGCAGTATCTGGTCTATTTGGAAATATAAATAAATAATGAGGAAAATACAGGAAATCTGTGCTCAGAAGAGATTAGTGTTCAGATTGTTGGGGTTCAGTTACTGCCAGGAGCTATATAACGTACAAAACATAGTATTTGTATATTCATTTTGCAAGGTAATATCTTAGATTTTTAGCAGACTTGCCTGGTGAACAATAACAAAATTACATACTTCATAAATTAGCCAAATCAAAGACCGTATAACTCTTCTTTTCTGTCCTATCCAAATAGGTTATAATTTTTTTTTTACCATACTTAAACCTGTTAAAACTGGTTTCATACATGGTTCGTATACTTCTTTGGAGATGACTCCTTCAAACACTTAAATAACAAGATGAGCCATTATCAACCAATAACTAGATTTGTGCTGAGTAAACAACAAAATCCCCTAGAAAAGGAATGTAGGGGCATTTTTACCATCATTTTGGTCATTTAAATGTTGGCAATGTTCACTTTTTTTTTCTTTCCCTTTTTCTCTCATAACTAGGACTAACCTTAAGAATATGTAGGTAAGTGATTCCTTGGACTTTTAAAGATCCAGGGATGCTCCTCCCATAAACATCCTTTTTCTCTGTAGGATATCTGAAGGACCTTACTCCTTCCTGACAGGGTAAGGATTTCAAATCATCCAGCATGTACTAAAAGTTCAAGGAGACATTACACAAATTAGTCTTGTTGTACTACACAACTGCTATAGTAACATTTTCAGAATGACAACAGTGTCCTACATTGCTTTTTCAATGACTGAGCTTATGAAATTTCTGGGATATCAATGACATTTGTATGGTAAAGTCTTTAAGATATCTGAATGTGTGGTTAAGGACATAAGTAGATGAAGTGTAGCACTTACAATGTTGGTGTCCTCAACAGGGGAAGTAAAAAGTATAGTAGAATGGAAAAGACATATCCACAATATTGGAGATCAGGATTGTAAAATGAGTTCTCAGAAAGAAGAACAGAGGAATTGCAGGTGTTATAGGATAAAATAAGGCTTGGTTTCTCAATTTTACTCAAGATCTTCATTTGCCTAAGGCTGATTGTATTAAACTTAAAACACAATAGTCTAAAAAAATTAGAGAGGAATGAGGGACTATGGCTACATTGGAATACCAGCTTGGGTGCATTCAACCCTGAAGAGTATGGTAAGTGATTTTGCCCATAGAATCCATGTTCCTAATTCATCTGCTTTACTTAGCTCAAAAGGTTATAAATTCTCACAGCAGTTTGTTTTGTTTTGCTAGGAAGTAGAAGGAAAATAGGAAGAAGTAAAGGTAGGGAAGCATCTGAGGCAAGATTGATTTTGGAGTCTGTAATGGCAGGTTTATTGATTCTGACTCATGAAGTACGAAGTTATAGATTTGTGTGATGTTACAAAGCCAGCTAAAACAGCTACATAATGTCACACACTACTCAAGTATTGGTCAATTAAATTCTTGCTTTATATCTTTTGGCTGTTTAATGTACATTGTAGACATGATTTAACAGCTGGATCAAACATTCAGCCTCCTTTTTTTAAGTAGCAAACAATATTGTGTACTCTACAAAAATAGGGGCATAAAAGCTGTATGATTCTCCTAAAAATAAGATTTTAACATCAAAAATAAGAAGAGAGATGGCAGTGGCATTTACATATTTTTAAACATTTCTAGTTAAATTATTCTGTTGAATAAAATTTCTGCTGTATTATAAATAAAAAAATAAGTGTACTATTATTTCTTGTGCTTGTTGGTGCTTTGTCTGGGAGGATAAGTTCAAACAAAACTCAAAAAGACGTTATGCAGGAAGAAGAAAAGTTGTCATAGGTGGTATTTAGTCTTCCAGAGAGATTTCAGTTAAGCATCATGGTGACAGATTTCCAAGAAAAAAATCTTTTAGCTTGGCTTATCTATAGACTTTAGGGTGAATGGAGAGAACAAGAGTGATATTTGAGTCTCAAAGTGAGCTGTTTGCTCTTCGTGTAATTTAGACGTTGAGTGTTTTTCTTTTCTCTGGCAGTAGACCTGGCCAGATATGCAAATATTAACCAAGATGATCCAAAATTCTCATTCTCTATTTGACTTAGGGTACAAAAGTGTCTGTAATGCTTATATCTGACACCTCTAGAAGGTGCTATGAATACAGTAATTTACTATTTTTTTAAGTGTGATGGCTGTAGGAAAAAAAGTTTTAGAAAACAAATGAGACAATAGAGTCTTCAAAGATATTTTTTCCTACTACTTTTGTCTGAAGCAAAGTAGACTCTACGGTTCCACAAACATATAGGGATGAATCTTTACAAGACCTTTTAGAAATCTGTATTCATGACTGAGCACCACTGCACAAGTCTCTACCCTCTTCAGCTTGTTAACATGGACCTAGCCAATGTGGCTAGAGTAGCAACAGTCAGTATATAAGCACTTTTTACCAGATGAAAAAAATTATTTTTTCTTATACTAGTAATTATTTCTCTCTACTTATGTTTCTAAAAATGTTTACTGCAGCATTATTTTCCTATTCCTGTGGATGCACATGTACACACACAAGCACACAAACACATACACACTCCTCTGAATACAAAAATCTTAAGGTAACAGAGAAAATATGAAACTGAGAGAAAGCATGAAACTGAGAGAAAGCTGTAACTATTAACCCTATGTCTTGATTGAACTTGGAGGCATGAAGATGTTACAATTACTTAATTGATGTTCCACAGCAAACCTGAACAATTAGATCTAACTCTTCTGTGCCCCGTCTGGTAGATTTGAGATTTTCACTCATCTTCACATTACAGGAACAATCATGGAAACTCTCCTGATGTATCAGACTGACTGTCTTCATAAGGATCTTGTTAAAACATAACAAGGCCTTGTATATCCAGGTTTCTTTCTTGCAGCAGCTGAGATACAGAAAGTGAGTGTGTGACATGGCCAGAACCTGCACCATGAGTTCAAGTGTGCTTGTGGGTCCCCCAGTCCAGACATGATCCAGAAATCATCTTTTCTGCATCTGTGCTGTTCATAGCCTAGCAGAATAAAAATTATATTTGAGGGAAATGAAACTCCAGAGGGAGCAATCAGTATAATTACATTAAAACTACTACTTGACATACAGGTCATAAAAAAATAAGTTTGTTTACAAATGCATTCCTGAAGCATTTCATTTGGCTGTGTAAACTCCATGGCACTGAATGTGAAAATCTTCAGGCAAATTGTTCTCTATTCCAACAGACTTATGTGAAGATTCATATCCATATGTATTGATTTTCTTGTCTAGTGAAGTCTCCTTCTCAGCAAAATGTTACCACTGTAGTGAAGTGAAGAAATGCTAAGATTTTGCAGAGCAATTATGTGGATATGTTGACTAATTTGGAACAACAGATTTTTTAATTGTCTTAATTTGAATATGACAGGGTAAGTGGAACACACAAGAATTCCCAGAATCTTTAAAGATATATTTTTTGAATGAGGTCTGGACAGATACCTATTTAATCTTCCTCAATTTATCTCAAGGAAACATGGATTAGAATTTATGAATTCCTATCTCTGCATCTTATATATGTTTCATTAGGCATCACTTCTCCAGAGAAAGAAGGAACACTGTAAGTTCCTTTTAAATGGATTGAAAAAACAGAAAGTAGGTTCTGAGTAAATTTTTTACATTCAGTTCTTCGGTTAATGGATTTGAAGTCACTCCTGTGCTTCACTGCTTCACTGTTCACTTCTGATGAACAAACTTACAAGATTCTCATTGCAATTTAATAAAGAAGTTATTATCATGTAATCTTTATGCAGGAGCAAAGCAAGAACAATATTTACATGATGTTTCATGAAATAAAATTTGCTCACACCAACTGCTGAACTTGTGTCTAGCTGTTACCTATCACAACATAGACTAATATAGAGAAAGAGATCACCTACAGGGATAAAAAAAGAAAAATAATGGGTCATTGGATGAAAAACTTTTTATTAAAAGTGTTGAGATATCCTACTGGAGGTGGGTTAGGTAAGTGAGGAAAAATAAATGTATCCAATGAAGAATGTGTTCATTTTACAGAAAACAAAATACAATTTTTGATACCTCTGTAACCCACCTATCTAGTGTGGACCTCCCTAGTTTTTTTCATTAAATTATGATAATTAAAGTCACAGTAACTGTGAAAGAAAGTTTGGAAGTGGAATTAAAATTCTAGAAACATGAACGGAACTTAACCTAATTTGTTTTTTTCCTCCAAAATTTCTATGAAAATAATACTTTAATTTCAGTAGAATCTGAAGACCACAAGAAAAACCAGAGAAGCTGAAGAAAAGTTTGGATCAAATTCTCTTTTTCCAACTGATTTTTATATACCTTTTTTGGGCCTGGTCCTCAATTAGCAATATATGATGAGTGCATGTGAAGCTGAGAAAATTGCCACATCTTATTCATTTACTGTTGCTGCACTTCCAAAGCATATAGATTGCATTGTTATCTGTATTGCTCTTCTCCTGCTGAACCTGATAGGTCCTGTGTGAGACCAGGTTGCTCTATGTGAAATGGAAAAACAATCACAGCACTCATTCACTTCTTTTTTTCTCTAGCCAAAAAAACTGAGCCAACTCACAGTGGGAGCATAGGAATGCAGTGTTGAGCCTCACCAGTAATAAATATTAATTTCTTGGATGTGAAAGGAAACTGAGAAGGAACTGGGTCTGTGAACTACAATACCTCCAGTGGTTATGGTGGGAGTGGGCACACTCTTCACTCAGAGTTGTACCTAAATTTGAACTCTGGCACTTTTGTAGTTTTGCATGAACCTCAATAGTTTAATGTTATATACCATGAACCACAGTTATAATCTTACACCGAAGGCGAAAAGGGAAAAAAAATATATTGAAAGAAAATTATCTTTCTGGTCTGGGGATTTTTTGAACATCTGAATAAGTTAAATAAATGCTATGGATCAGGCCCACAGTTTGTGTAAAATAGCTCCTCTCCATTGGTTTCAGTTCAGCTGAGAATCTGGCCTAGTAATTTTTAAGTCAAACAGCATAATCTGATTTGCATGAAATGTTACACGCAAGAATGAACTGGGAAACACGTTGTGGGATCCTTTTATTCAGCTTTTTAATTACTTCTACATAATTCTACAAGGTGGAGATTATTACATTCAGAGGACAATATTTGATCCCCTTTGGTTAATTTAAATCTCATTTAAAAGTTCCTGTGGGAGGATTTTGGATCAGAATGTCTGACACCACAACTGCATTTACACCAACGACAGTAAGAGCATTCAAGACACATAAGACAAAATAAACAAATACAGTTTAAAAATCAAAATACTATTCAACAGCAAGTTACACACATACATTTACTAATTTTCCTCATACAACTCTTATGAGGTGAAGAAAGACTTATCTCTAAGTTACATGTGGGAAAACTCAGTGGCAAAATGAATTGCTCACTGCTACAGCAAGGTCATTTTCAGATGCAAGTTTGAAACTTGGGGGTTTTTAGCTATTAGACGTTATGTCCCTCTTCTAATTAACTAGAGGTAGGGTTTCTTCACTTAGCAAAAGAGAAGAAGAAAAATTCATCTCTTCTTTCGCTTTCCCAGCATTTCTAAATTATTCCCTCTATATATCATTCATTAGTTGTATTTCTGTTTCTGGTAGATTTGTCTTCTTCACCTGTATGTCTTCTCCCTCTTCTACTGCACACAAAAGATGATTTCTTATGATATATTTTCAAAAATAAATGAGATTATTTCCTTCTTATTTGCAAATACACAGCAACAAATATAAGAAGACTTTATATTTGTGTGAAGACAAATAGGATGATTAGGATTATATTTTAAAATGTTTAAGTGTTCTTTAGATAATGTCTTTTATTGTGCATATTTTCTTTTATTGTTCTATTTTTAAAGACTTTATATACTGGAGTAGGAACATGGGCACCTTGGAATGATTTTTATTTGTTCTGAGGTATGTGCAGACATATTCCCAACTACTCTACTTTTGTCAGACCTCCAGACTCTCCCTTCTCACACTTTACATTTACTCTAGCCTTTTTATCTTTTGATGTAGTTCCTTTGCTTACAAATTTTTATGTTTTATTTTTACATTGAGAATGGCCATTTAATATGTGACATGAGTGAATGCTATAGAACTTACACATTTTTCAGCTGCATTGTCCCAAGTAGTTTAAGATATATAGTCTTACAATTAGCCAAAGATTGCCATCATGCTCAGGCATGTCTGTAGAATAATAAGCCAGACTTCTATAAAATATTTTCTGGATAGTAGAAGCACATAGGTACCCTGAAAGCAGCCCTGACAGACAAGCTGAAGCTCAGAAGACCTGATGAAATAACAGTGGACAACAGGAGAAAAATAAAAGCTTTGGAAATACTTTTATTACTTGTAAGAATACTGTAAAAATAAAAGCAAATTATAGCATTTTTGAGAGCAACTTGACTTTGAGAGTTACTTGACTCTTACTGAAGGTTACCACAGCTGATAATTTTCCATAAAGACTTAAAATAAAATAAATGATACATTGAGCAGATAAGCTAGCATGGCTGGTGCCCAGGAACCCATTGTGAGATTCTTTGACTTCATGTTCTGGTGTTCAACCAAGAAAAGATTCACACAGGGCAGCCAAGAACTACATTACCCAGCAAATTTGGAGATTACACAGAAACCTTAGGTGGTCAGCTAAACAGAAAATGCTGTGTAGGACAACTCTGCCAGCATCCAGCAGGAAAAAGCTGCATATGGGAGTGCTATTAATAACACTTTTTCTTTTATGACAATTCAACAATGAGAACAAGACAAATAATGTGTATCTGTGCGAGTATCTGTGTGCTGGGTATGCAAATGGGTATGCAATCATTTAGTTAAGAAAAAACTCTTTGGGTGTGATTCAATTTGAGATCAAGACACCTAAATCTAGGTGTCTATCTTAAGGTCTCTCTATCACTAGTAGAACACTCAATGAACATCTTGTCCGTACGCTTGGTGGAGATGAATGATTCTGCTACATTTAAGTTACATTTCTATGTATTGTTTAAACACAGGTGTCTGGAGGCACTTTAGGAGCACTGGAATATCTAGTATCCATCCAGGTAAATGATAATTTAGTTCTCATGTCACATCTGCCAGCCCATGCAAATGCGTTGGACACTGTTACTCTCTTATAACTGAGAATTTACCTGAGCTGACAGTTCTAACACAGGATCCTTGGGAGACACGTGCATTCCTGCGGCAGTGGATGGAAGCCAGGTAGAAGAAAAATATGTCTTCTCAAATGTCTTCTCTGGATGCTTCAGGAAAGTACCCTGGACTCTTTCAGTTGATTCTTGTTGCATTTTCCCGTTTTGCAGCTGTTGCCATGCAGAGTGACATACCCACCAAAGGTGATAGGAGTGCAGGGCTGGGGGAGGCAATGCAATAAGGAACAGGTCTGTGATTTTGTCTTTCTTTGTCTCCATCACAATACCTTCCCTGGTTATGCATTTCCTTTTAAAGATATGTTATTCTTCCCAGTCCATTACAAATATGTCAGAAAATTATTCTTCTCTAGGTCTACTTTCTAGTCTCTCTGTTAGAATAGATAGCTGACTCGTTAATAAGTCTGTCAGCCTACTAATCTTCCTGACACCTCTGTGGAGATATAATTAAGAAGTCTACAATCCATGTACAAGACTATTACTTTTTCTAGATACAAATAACACCTTCAAATTACTGAAAGTAAATATTTTAATTTTTTGACTATTTTTATGTTTTACCTCATTATTCCCATTTTAAAAGTGAAAGACAGGGGACAACAAAGGATATAAAACTGGTTTCTATTTTAGTGGGAAGGTCAACATATTGAAAAATAACTGAGAGACACTGAAAAATTGAAAAGGCAAGATTTGAAGACCATGTACTTCTTTTAGTCTTTTTTCCCCATAACATGAGTCCAGCTAACTGAAAATATATTGGAAAAAAAAAAGATTCTAACTCCAATCAAAAAGCACATGTAACATGGTAAGAAAATATGGTATCTAAGTACAGCTTTTTCCTGTAGGATCACATAAGATAACTCAAGTCTTAATAATGGAATTTGTCTCACTTCTTCTCTTATTGAAATATGAAAAAAAAGATAATTAAAGTGAAAGCTAGGCAATAAATACTTAGAGAAGTATGAAAAATACAGTAAAACTACCTACTTTTACTTAAATGGAGCACAATTTTATCTTTTCATTCAGCAAAGGATATGAAAAACACATAAGTGAAAGGAAAGCATATTAAGAATGCAAACAATTTTTATATCTAAAATTTGCAGCTGGAGAATTAGAATTTGGCCTAGTATTAGCAAATTGTTTATTGGTCTTAACACTAGTGATAGTCCCAGAGCATCAACTGTAATCAGAGATCTGTTTGCAAAGCTAATTCATTCAATTTATTAATTTCTTCCCATTCTCATAAAAAATAAAAACTTTTTCTATCACTGCTCCTAAGTCTTACTCTTATAAAAATGCGATTGCAGTGAAAAAGAAAGGAAAAAAAAAAAGCATAGAGTTTTAGACTGGTTAAATTTCATTTTAAAAATTTAGCTGATCTGAAGGGACTTAAGAATATTATTCTATTATAAGTTGACCAGAGAGTTATTTGGAAAAAAAGAAAACATATAAAAAGTAATTTCATAACACAAAAACAATCAGGTAGTATTGTGAGAGTAAGCATTTCTATTACCATTCTCTGCCCTTATCACATGTTTTACTGCTTGTATGGTCAAGGATTTCTAAGCTCAACGCGTAAAATGAACTGCAAGAGCTAGTATGTTATCAGAAGACATTATCTGAAAATATCTGTCCAACAGTCAGGAAGGGAAAAGAAAGTTAGCAGCAGGGAACTGGATTAAGGCCAGTGGTACAAATAATGAAAAAAGAGTATCCCACATACAGGCATCAAGCAGCTTTTAACCTGTCAAGTGGGCTGTGAAGACATCCTTACAAATAAGTGCGACACACTCATCATCTAAGGTCCAAAGTGCATGGATGTATCACGGCTTGCGGTGCAATGAGAAACCACAGTTCTTTTCCCCACAGGCTTACACACATTTGACTGTTTCCAGGCTGGAAAGCAGAAGTTGTACATCTACAGCTTCCCTAACCCCCAGCCTGTAGTAAAAAGCTAACAAAGCCAAGAGCAGAATGATGGCATGTGGGCTGATGAGGAAGGTATGACTGGGAAGATATGGACTGGTGCCTACACACTCTCTGCTGACTGATTTGCTTGAAATTGGCTTCAACATCATCTCATTTGGTTGGCAACAAAGACTAAGTTTTGTCTGCACTGAGAGTACTAGTGTGCTTTCAGATAATGTATTTGATAAATCTCTTTGTCTCCGTGTTTGTACAAAGATCTTCAAGCAAGCACATAGCACTACTGAAGTTCACCAAAATCTATTCTACCTCAGCAGATAAAGTGAGACAGGCAGAGTGATACCTGACTCAACTTCCATATATATAACTATACATACATATACATACACACATAATATGTATGTATATGTTTAACTTTCAAAGGTAAAGGTGCAGCTTTCTGTTATTTTTCAGATCCATTTCTGCATTCCATGGCCAAGACAAGTCTGTCAGATGAAAGGAAGAATAATTCACAGCCTTTTAACTGGTCTTACAGGGGATTTCTTTCTTCCATTTGAATGTCTAGTGATTGGTGAACAAGCGTCTGCAGCTCAGCAGAGAATCCTCGAGTGGCTTCTGGTGTTATTTTGATGGTATTAAGACAATGGTGCATTATAACATGATATGCTGGGCTTTTTCTCTGAACCTTTCCTTTCCTTCTGAAGGAATGCTCATGCTTTCTAAATCAGAATAAGTCTTTTAACATAGAATAGAATGTGTCAAAAGGAATCTTTCATTTTTTCAGCTTTGAAACTAAGTGTTCCAAATGGAGTTGTATTATTTTTCAGTGATTGAAGATTTGGGATTATGCATTTTTCTTTCAGAAAGCAAAATGTTCTTCATCAAAGACATTTTTACAGTAGTATATTAAACACAAAATTAGACTGTTTGAAGTAAATCAACTATCTGAAGATTTGGCTACATAATAATGTTCAATAACAAAACTGGAGATGGTTAGCAATATCATCTTTTAAATAAACATATTAGACAACAAGTTGTTTATCTAAGATAGAAATATTATATGACTTAAAAAAGGTAAATGTGTTTAATTAATTAAAAGAGAGGGTTTAAACTTCAAACCAGAGAATCACTTTAAACAACATTCCTAATAATACAGTGATAGAAATGTCAAGAAAAGATATATATTTTTTCCTTACAGCTGTGGGCAACATTTTCACAAGGTAAAATGCGAAAAAGACTATAAAGTGGGAATAGTGTGTCTAGGTTCAAATTTATGATCCTGAAAATCCACATTCAACTGATGCCTGATTGTCGGATTGCCAAAGCATATAGGCATGTTAGCACTTGAAATTAACATTCCTCAAGTGCCTCTGCATTCCCAGTATAGGCTCTATTTTTATGTGCCAGAGCAGCTTTACATCTCTCAATTAAAATCTAGAAAGCAGTTTTTTCTCCCCTTGAGTCCACTGTACACCTGTATTAGGCAACTGCACTACAGAGAATGCAGAAGTGGCTGCCATATTCTTTTAAAACACAGCCACAGGAGGATAAAACCAAGGAGGTAACCCTTTCACAATAATTTACTCTATGCTGTAGCCAAGGCATAAATCCAGACGTGACTGTGGAAGCATTAGAGAGACCACTTTAGTGGGATGAGGTTGGAAAGTAAGGACTTAAAATTTAACATCTATTTAAGGAATCATTATTTCCTTACATTACAGGATCATTCTTTAAAATATATAACTGTTCTTTGGAAATGGATTGGATTCCAGGTGTCCCTAACCTGGAGCAAATGCCTTAAGGATTAGAGAGAGTTCAGCCACACTCTTCGTCTTGCTCTCTGAAATGCCAATCCACTCCAGAGGAGCTCAGGCTGCCCTGCCTAGCCTGTTATTTGCTGCTTAAATTCCCCTTCTGGTTGCAACACCCTTACATTGCTGAGGCTCCAGTATCCCCATCCATATTCTTCAGTGTAAGCATTTGAATTATCAGAATTACTGATGTAAGATTCTTCACCTGGCTGTAGATTTTAATTAAAAATCTAGACTATCTGAGTGTATTGTCTTGCTAAGATCGTATTTTATATATTGGGAATTCCAAATGAGTAGTTGTTTCCCAGCCCATCTGTGAATCATAAAGGGGTTTACGTGGGAACCAGGTGTTACTTTCAAACATATGTTAGAGCTTAGATTTAAGCACATTACAAACTTTATTTTCCAAACCAAAGGTGTCCAGATTTTCATGCCACCATCACAGGTGAAAAGGATCAGTCTCAAGCATGCTGTAAATTCTATCTGAGTCTCAGGTTAGAGAGAATTAGGCAGTCAGAGTGTCAACCTACATGATAAAGGACATTTTTTAAAGCTTTAAATTTCATCACACAAGAAAAGTAGTTTTCCTTTTGAATCACTTTCAGGCTTCTTTTTTTTTTAAATTTTGCATCTGGCAACAGCAAAAATAATAAATAAATAAATGCTTCCTTACTGATCAATTCCTAAATCAATTGAATATTTCTCTAATCATCTGCACATTTAATGAAAGAGGTGAAAATGGTAATGAGAGTTTAGATGGCACTAAAAAATCAGCAATCCTCCTTGTCTGTGAACTTAAAAACCTGAACAAATGTGTACAAATTTTTCCCTGAGAAAAAGAGGAAAAGATAATGAAGAAGAATTTATGTTAATTTGTGAATAACTACACATATCTCACTTGTGAGTGGGTGCTGGTTAAGTCTAGAAAGAGCGTCAACTTAGCCCTAATTCATCCCCATGCTTGGAAGGCTATTTTCAGGTATACTGCTTTGCTTAATGTGTTTAACACTGACTTCATGGAGGGTATAATACATTTCTTCTGCTAAAAAAGATTAACCTTCTTCATTAGAGGTGACACAATTCATACTTATTGGCAACACTATAACTGCAGTATTATGATATTTATGTGACAGCATTGCATACAAAGGAGGCATAATACAACCTATATAAATGGCCAGACAATGTTTCTTCTCTATAGTAAGCTGCGACTCACTCTCATGACAGAGGAAATGAATATATAAATGAAGGGTTTGCCTCTGATTCACAACAACTATGCAATAAATACTTCCCTGGGAATGTTAAGTGTCAACAGACATGTATTTTCTATAAAATTACTGTTTCATTTTTATGGAAGACAGATCCTCCTCTAAGTTTTTCTAAAAATTGTCAGAGTGTGTCTGCTTGCTTGTTTTTTTGATGCTTTTTTTTCTTTCTTGCATACAATGACATTTGTGAAAGATGCAAGTGATGAGATATTAATAAAAGATTATGAGGCTTCACTGTAACTGTGTAAGCTTAGAGCATGTTCTTTCTCTCTCTAGCTCTCTATACACATACCACACACATACATGTATATACAAAGATAAAGCCATTATAAATAGCAGATAAAAGCAAGATAAAAGAATGTATAAACAGGATCCTGGTGACAATTCCTAGAAGCATCAGTTGTATCTACATAGATATGCCATAAAGCTGTGAGCCTGCTTTCAGGTTCTGAGTGCAGTAAATTTATATCCACACTATGTATCTTATTGTCAAAAGACTAGATGTTTTTCTATTGATCACAACAACTTTGTGTCAAGTTGCATGCACCGTGATATACCTAACCTGTTAAGTCAATTTTGTCTTCACCATGACGTGGCAATAAAAAATATTTCCAAGTCTATTAAGTTGCTTTACCTTTTGCAACCCACTCAAAAAGAAGGCAGAACAACTTTTTAACTAAGGTCACATAAGGTACAACATTTCCTCTTTTTTGTTTTTACACTAATTATTTTTTTACTGTATTCTTGGATATGACTGCTAATATCTCAATAAGGGAGAGTATACTGTCTTTCTAGAAAACACTTGGAAAGTTTATGAGGACAGGAAGCTCCAGTTTTGCCTGGCTGTTGTCAGCAGATGTACTTGCCAATGAAACAAGAATGAGTAATGGGTTGCTATTACATGTCAGAGATTTGGACGTGTATCCAAAGAGAGAAGTTTTAGGAAAGGGATAGTTTTTGCATTGTTAAGACTGAACAAAGTTGATGAGGACAAATGGCAAAACAACTTCTTTATTAAAATTTGGCTTCTAAAAATTATGTGCAAGCAAATAATTGACTAAGAGATGTTTCTGGTCTGGTCTGATTCTTGGCACCTTTTTACCTACATATGGTATAATTAGCGAATAAGGACTGTCTGCCAGTATTCCTGGAGAGTTCAAAGTAAGTTTGAGGCTTTTGTGTTTGGACACAGATCATATATGGGTCTTTAGGACCGTTTAAGTTGTCTCCAGGCAACGTGCTGAAATAGAGACAATCAGGACCTCATTATGTGACTACACTAATAATAGTAATAGCAAATACCTTGCAAAACACATTCCCTTATCATCTGCTGACTCCTCCCAATTTTCATTAGACTCACAGAATCATAGAATAGTTTGGGTTGGAAGAGACCTTAAAGATCATCCAGTTCCACCCCCCCCGCCATGGGCACGGACACCTTACACTAGACCAGGTTGCTCAAAGCCCTGTCCAACCTGGTCTTGAACACTTCCAAGGGTGAAGAATCCTCAGCTTCTCTGAGCAACCCGTTTCAATACCTCACCACTCTCACAGTAAAGAACTTCTTCCTAATATCTAATTAAAACCTACCCTCTTTCAGTTTAAAATCATTCCACATTTTCCTGTCACTACATGCTTCCTCTGGCTTTCTTTTAAACCCTCTTTAGGTACTGAAAGGCTGCTATTAGGTCTCCCTGGAGTCTTCTTTTCTCCTGGTTGAACAATCCCAACTCTTTTAGCTTGTCTTCACAGGAGACTTACTCCACTCCTGCTATCATCTTTGTGATTTCATTCATTTACTCATTCATTTTATATTCTCCAAATCTACCAGCTAGATGTTGTTTAACCTGCCCTCACTTTTTTTTATTCAGATTTTAATGTCCTGGGCCTCATCTTGTTTTTGAAAGGCCAGTTATGTTAACCAAAACCCAAACAATAAAAGTACATTCACTGTTCAATGTAAATGTTGTTCTATTAATATCTACACGCATCCATATTTCTTGATGTTTCCTGGGGAAAACAGTGCTCCTCATTCAACAAAGTAGGCAAGTCATAACATTCTCCAATAGCCTGAAAGCTTTGATGTCATATTTGAAAGATCATGGAGAATAGGAGAGGTGCCTAGGACTGAAGGAAAATCCATGTCACTCCAGTCTTCAAAATGGCAAGAAGGAGGACCTGGGAAAGTACCAGACAGTCAGCTTCGCCTCCATCCCTGGAAAGGTGGATGAAATAGATGATTCTGGAGGTCATCAGAAGTGACTAGTTGTTCTGGGTTGGTAACAGAGGAGAATGAAGTATCAAGTATGGCTTAATTTTTCAGATGAGTGGATTTACTTTTAGCTCCAATCTTTTTTTTTTTCTTTAACATATTCTTTAATATACAACATTCTTTTTCTAATGAAAGACAAAAGTTGAAAATAAGAGATAAGAACCACTTCAAAACCTACTGACTTCAGTAAGTTTTAGGCCAGAGATGTCAATAAAACAATGGGAAAAGACTGATGAATAAAGTTCATTCAGAGTGCGGTGAGAAAATTCTGTTCTAAAAATGAAAGATATTTTTCATGCCGAGATCTCTCACTTTTTTCCACGTATATATTTGCAACCAGAAACAGAATAAAAGTCATTGATACACATTGCCAAGTATTGTCCATATATCAAACACCATTAAAATGCAGGAATTCTAACAATGTTTTTACAGATGAAAGCCTAGAAATGGTATACTACAACACAGAAGTGTAAATCTAAAGATGTTTTCAACATACTAACTTATGGGTCTGATATAGAATCAGGCCCACAGGGGAAATAAACTCTTGCAAAATAGATTACAAATATTACTACTATTCTATCTTTGAATAACCACAGTATACATATCCCCAACATGTATCTGTGTTGTTACATCATTGTGCTATGTTTACTTCTAGGAATATCAAGCTGGAATTTCAGAAACTAGAGTTTTCAATGCAGTAACATGAGTAACAGAGTTACTCTTTCTCATTAGCATTATGTGTACAAAGGAGTAGATAATTAAACAAATCAAAGACCTGTGCAGAAAATGTTGGCAAATTTAGCACTATTTGAACAAAAAAAAATGGATTGTGTGACTATTTTCTAGTAACTAGAACCAGTAACTCCTAATTTGATTAGCAGTTCAAAGGAAAAAGAATTTTTAAAAGGCCTACCTCACAACTGCGTAAAAATAAAATATCTGTTAAAAGATAAATACAGTAAATTAATGCCATACTTTTCTTCTGTCAGAGTAGTTCTTGTATGAATTATTTGTAATTTTCACTATCTAAATAACAAGGTATGAACAATTTTTTTTAAAGTCTTGAATTTTTAGCATATGTGTATATTTGGGTTGTTATCAGCACATTGTATTTCTTTCTAATTTGATATGTCAGTGGCTTATGTAGTTATAAACTAAAACAGGTTATAACAAATATTTATCATCTTGGAAAACATAATGGTATTAAGAAGTCTTTGTTACCTTCCTTACTTTAAATAGATCTTAAAAGTATGAATTATTCTTTTAATTGGTAAATTATTGTATATTCAAATAAAATTACCATGAAGCCAACATATTACAAGTTATGAGTCTGAAAATTAAATGCTTCTACCTAAGAAGTTGAATGATTAATGTTAAATTTTTTTAATGTTCCATGACGCAATGCCATTTCAATCCTATTTCTGTAAGTCTAACACAATAAAAAAGCAGCTTCTTCTGTCCTCACATATGTTTGGTAAAACCTGAATTTGTCAAAGATATCACTAGTTTTGGTGAGATCTCTGATGGAGAGGAAGCCTTCTCAATGTTTTTATTCCTGCACATACCTTTAAGTAAACAGACAGTGGTGAATGCTATTTAGCTGATCAGATTCCTTGGTCATTCATTCGGTGTTTTGTTGTTCCACAGATTTTATATATGAGGTTAATTTGTTCTGAATACTGGAGAGCCTTGTGCAGATTCAGTTGGGGTTGTTCATATGCACAGAAGTGCCTGTGTTTTTGTAAGGGCTGGACTGCTAACATTTTCAGTCAGGACATGTGAGAATATTGCTTTTTTATTTTCAACAAAGATATTAAGACAAAGTTTCCTTATTCAGCAACATTAAAATTGAATGTCATGTTATACTCATGATATTATTGAACATCAAATATTCTGGTAAAGAGCTGGCATAATCCTGGATTGCACATCTGGTAGGTGTGGATGAAACTCATTAGAATAAGTCTTCCATAAATAATGTGCCAAAGTTTTGATATAACAAGTGCTTATGCCTGATGGCAGCCATTTACTGTTTGCCAGTTCAAATGTGCTTCCAGTGTTGGAATTCATCCACACTGGTACTTGAAATATTGAGAATGAGCTCACTACATTTTGGAGGTGAAAGTTGAGGTAAGGGAGCTATATACTCAGCTACTGTGAGCTGTAGCAGCTCTGGGGGAGTGAGCAGAAGTAGTTAACTTTGCAGCTGAAATTTTTACCTGTATGCTTCCACTTTTAGCCAGCTTAGTACTATTTTAGGGCAATTAAGCATGGGGCATATCATTCTAGAGAAGTGACCTTGAAAAGAGACATTCCCTTAGAAAAAAGTCTAAAACAACAAGAGAGGAAGGACTTATATGTCATCATAGAACAACAGAAGATCTGCAAAGAACCTTGAGAAGTCACCTACACTATCTTTCTGATCAAAATGTATTTACCCCATTCCCAACGGATGCTCAACTAATCTGTTCATTAATCATTTATCATTAATCCCAGTCCAACATCATCAACCGAAAGTAGTATACATAGCTCCCCCGTGTCCCTTACCCAAGATGCAGGGAAATGTCTGAAAATTTTTCTCTTGATAGGGCATGTAAGCAAATGATTATCATCCTTTCTGTTTGCAGATGCAAGAGAAGTGTTCAACTGAAGTGCTGACAAGAGATTGAAATATTTAAATCTTCCCATGATTCTAGTGAAAAAGGACCACAAAATAATAATTTAGATTTTTTTTTTTTTGTGATTCAGAGCTTAGCCTCATCTAAACACTTATCAAAAGGAAGTATTTTTCCCTCCAGACATTTCATTATAATATATTCTGATTATTTTCACTTTATTTGAAACACACTGCCTTTTCCATAAAAAAAATCTGTTCTTGTATGCCACCACATATATATAAAAATTGGTTTCCCAGTACTATTAAATGTCTCCTATATTTGCACTGGCAATGACAAAAGACTTATAGAATTCAGTACTTGGCTCTCAGTATGGACATGTTAAAGAAAAAAAATTCTGAACTGAAATGTGTAACAAATACAGAAAAGGCACTTAATATCCCTGGACAGTATTTCCAGAGACATGTAGATTGTTTAGTAACATAAACAAAGAGATTAGGCTCATAGGTGACTTGGGCACTTTAAAAAAATTTTGTTTCACAGAAAAATCTTGAGAGAATAATTCTGGCCTTCAAATGAAATTAGATTTTAGCTGAATCATGATCAGTGATCAAAACCTTACCCAACTAATTTCTCTTCCTAAATAGATTGCATGTTATCTATTTCTCTGCAGAGTAATTTCTTTTTATGCCTTTATGCCTTACTGAGCCACAGTTGATCAGAATATCCTCACCTGTGTAAATGACCTGTAAAATGTTAAAATGTCACCTTCATTACACTTTAAAAATAGATCTGAGTAGCTTAATTTCTTTGCTCTTTGTTGTATTTTCATTGTTGTTGATACAGATTTTGTATTTATTTTCTTCTTAATTTTTTCACTTTAATATCACAGTCTTTATCAGGATGACCTGGGACCAGGACTGACGTAAAAGGCACACACTCATTTAGCAAGATAAGAGCAGCAAAAAGCATGTTCATCAACATAGAACAGATTTTACTCATTGACAATAATTGCTCCTTATTAAGATTGGCAAGAATGATAAATCAAATTAATTTTACTCGGACATCAAAAAATTAATAGAGGAGCATAGGAAAAAAATTCTGGTCTAGAAAACAGGTGAGAGCTAAAGCCATCTAATATATTAAGCATCTAATACAAATTATCTATAACACAAAGTTGAGAAGTATGGCACAATGTTCATCCCTTGACTTCTATCATCAGTTATTAACTGTCTTTAATTTTGGTTTCATGTCATGATGACAAGTTTCTGTGTTATCTCCCCTGTTCACTGTATAGTAGAACAACAGAGAGGAGAGAAAAAAAAGTAGGGTGTTTTTGAATTAATGGTGTTAATTTCTCAGTCTCCTTCCACTTAAAACTCAGCTGAGAAGGAAACACTCTTCTGGTGCTTACAGTAATAGTGGTTTCAGGCTCAGAGAGGCAGTGTGGAATTATAGGTTTACATATGTGCTTACCAACATATCAGTAGTCTCTGGTTCCTTTTAATTCAATAAATGTTCTCATTTACAGTTAGTCATAGTTTCCCTCTAATACATTATTGTCATTTAATACTCTACGGTTTAAAAATAAGAAAGATACTGCAGAACTGCTGCTTAAGATTATTACAAGCATTCAACATCAACCCAAATATACTGCCTGTGATATGAATAGCACAACTTCAACTGATTTCAAACAAACCATGGTTAGGCCAATGCCGTAATGTACTTCAGAAAATCCCAGCTATCAGGCTTTGTCTTCATCTTTTTGAATCCTCTGTGTGACTATGCAAACCTCATGGTATGGCAAGTCAGCTGTAGCTCAGTCTGTGATCTGATGTTGAATTATGTTAAATGGAATATTAGTACAATAATAAGGAGAGCAAGCACCTAGCATTTCACAAAATATAAAAATCCTCCACAACCTTGCTTGTATTGTCTTTACTGTCACAGAAAATGATTGCCTGTAAATTTCAGATAAAAAATATTATGTGTCAGCAAAGAGTTGAAGAATTTTCTGATTTTGGTTTGAGGAAATCAAAACTCCGTTTTGTCCTATTGCATCTAGTCAAATAAAGTGTTCATACATATTTAAATAAAAAAAGAAAAATATGTTCATCTAGTTCAAGATGATACTTGTCATAAAACAAAAATTAGAATTACTTCTATATGCAAATCTTGATCTTTTTGGTTTTCTTTTCCTTGAATACATATATAAAAGAATAAGAGATTAATAAAAACTAGGCCAGAGGGAATATCAGATCATCTAGCTGCACTCATTTATTATAGGACATTACATTTCACCCAGTACTGAAGCCAACAGTCCTTGTTTAACTAAAACATGTCTTGTATTTAGTAAAAGCAGAGCTTCCAGAAAAGCATCCTCTCTTGATTTGAAGATGTTGAGAGACATAGAATTATTCTTTTTGCTGGGTTGTTCCATTCATTAATCATGGCCACTAGTTTTTATAAAATGGTCTATTCCTAATCTGAAATTTCCTGGCTTCTTCTTGCAGCCAAAAATCATGTTATGTCTTTACTAGATTTTAAAATCCTCAGTATCCTCTATTTCCCACCTATGATGACAACTGTAAGTTTAAAAGCCATTAAAAAAAAAAGTGAACATGTGAAAACCTTTACATCTCTCACTGTAAGATATTTTCTCGCACCTGCAAATGATTTCTATGGATTTAGCTACCTCATCTCCAACTCATAACATCCTTTTATAGTTGTGAATACTGAAATTGTACACATTTTTCTAACATCAGTCTTACCAATGCTGTATGAGGCTATAGACTCTTTGAAAGCTGCATTATTTTTATTAATTTCATTTTTTAAATCAATAAAAGAAAAAAAGAAACCTCTAAAAATATTAGTCCATTCACCAGTTTAGTGTTTAGGCATTATGCAACATAAAACTTAAATCCCCAAGAAACTTTCCTAAGCGAATGTGTAATAAACATCAAAATAGTCACAGAAGTCCACCTTATTATTTGCCAAAAATCTGTTTAGAAGCATGATTTAGTTTCTGCAGATTTTTTGAGGCAAAGCAAGTCCTTTAAGGAGAAGCTAGACTCATGACTCCACAGCTGCCACAGCTGCATTTTTCAGATATGCCTGCCCAGATTTTGCACTAGCTACCAGAAGAACAAACAGAGAGAAATCATTCCGGTTAAGTTTCCTACTTTTCTCTAAAATGTAGCTTCCTTGTCAGGCCGGTGAGGACAAAGATAAAAAAGAGGGAACTTGGATTTGGCTGGAATTGAGTATATATTTTTCTTGAAATAATTTAAGCAACACAATCATATTTTAGATGTTTTTCTGTATATGTAGAATGTAAGAGGGACCCCTGGTGGCCTAGTGGTTGGCATGCAAGACTCACTGCTGCAACCCAGGTTCGATTCCTGGTCCCCCGGGTAGGTGGAGCTCATTAGCCCTGTAAGGCCATCCATCTATGAGAAGGTCACTCTAAACAAACCTATGTCCTGAGGACCTCACTGCCATTGTCCAAACTTGCTTGGCCCCGGCAGATGAACCTTAGGATTAAAGGCTGGGCTCAGTACAGCGCATGCTGTGTCTCACCTAAAAAATCCATTGCGCAGGTTGGAAAGGTAAAAGACCTTTCCCAAAATCTTCATTCGCAAAGACTGGCCATTTTTTTATTAGAATGTAAGAATAGGGTGGATAATTCAACAGATTTCATCACTCAAGGTGTTAGATCAAAACACTGATATTTATTCCTAGGTCAGAGAAAACACTTTCCTTTAAAGCTCTGACAGAAATGCTGAAATCTACCTGAAAGGACAGTTGCAGTTAATTAATATTAGGCTCCATTAAAAAAAAAATATTAATTTATTCTCAACCCCAGTATGGTTGCTATTAAGGTATATAGCAAATAGTTTGGGCTTCAACCAGCCTTGGCCAGATTTTATCAGGTGACATAGACAAGTCTTTGTTATGTTTTAAAATTCTATAACCAATGAGTCCATTTAATTAAATGTAGGGGGAAAAGAGCAACTCTTCAACCTCCTCTCTCCCTCTCAAGTCCTGTTACAAGTCACGTTTCTACAATGAGCCACTAATGACATCATTCACAGCCATGAGCCTGCTGCAATAAAACAGACACATAATTTCAGTGTGGTAAAATGTAGCATCTCTTGCTGTATTAACATCAGCTCTGTTTCTTGTTTCATCACAGGAAAAAAATTTCCCCTGTCAAAGAACTGCTGTAAGACTTGAAAGTAACTGACTTGAAACTGAGAGAAGCTTAGCACAGCCATTAGTGGAGGCTCCCTTTTGACTCACTTGGTAAACCTGCTTTCTATATGCCCCCAGGGTTCTGGTTCAAGGACTGGCTGAGTGCACAGACAGCAAGTTCAGTTACCAGATTTAATCTGTCAGATGCAAACAGCTGTCATATCCATCTGTGGGACATGGTGAAAAGGTGGAGAGATCAAAACCTGAGATTTCCTGTGAGTTTCCAGGATTAACAGTCCCCGAAGCATCGGAGATCTAAACTCACCTAAATCCAGGTAAGTTGGCAGGTCTGAGACCAGTGTAACGCAGGAAACATTGCAGGGCAAAAGTAACATTTATGTTTTTCTTTCAAAAGTGATTGTGAAAAATGTTCATTTCCCATTGTGCTTTATTTTCTATTCACCTTTAGCAACTGGCCAGGCACTTGTCTCGGTGTTACTGCTGTTGTGCTGCACCACCCGTAGGAATGCTCCTTGGCAGCATTCCTTTGACCATCTCTGACATTTTTGTCCTAAAGAATACCTGGTACCTCCCTACTCTTGCTAAGCTAACTCATACAGGATGTTAAGACTAAGACTCTGCCTCATTTCCCTTGTATCTGAGTGCTGAGCTTTCAGCCCGTCTTATCAATATCTTGACTGCATGACTGAGTTGCTACCTCAATCCTTACCATGGGGAAGAAGGTATACATTGACATTCATTCAAAATTTACATTCAGATGCACAAATGTTCGTTTAATTTTCATTACTTCAGATACGGCTGATTTACTGCAGAAAGCTGAAAAAAGTGAGTCATAGAACATTTTTTTTATTATTATTTTAATTAGTTGAAGACCTCAAGTCTGCAATGAAGAAATAACACATTAAGGAGAGAGTTTCCAATAACAAAAGGGACAATGCTTGTTAAATTTATGTTTGGAGAGAAGGATCAACACAGTCTGTTCACATAGCTGAGCTGAAGTTTCTCTGCAACTGCAGAAAACATTTCAATTACAGTCAGTGCAAAAAGGGGAAAAATATATGTAGCCTGTCTTGTTTGAGATAATTGCCATATATGCTCATGCAAAAGAAAGAGAAATGGGAATAATTTACTTCATTTCAAAACAAAATATTTTGATGAGGTAACACTTCTTTAATAGGCACATCTAAGACCCTAGACTTCACATTAATACAACCCTAATCATACCATATTTTGCAAAGGCATGAGGCATGCTTGAACTTAACTGCAGGCCAACAAGGTAAAATAAAAAATAAAAAAGCCTCTAAGCAAGGTCAAATGCTTGAAGTGAGTAACTTCTAATAAACCAAAGCCATAATGTTTTAATCTTCAAGTATGCTCTGTTAGTTATTTGCAATCTTAATCAGTCTTTCTTTTAAAGAACTTTTTAAAGTTTTGAACAATGACACAAAATTAGGGCTGCGATGAACAGTTCCCCAGAGTTTGGAGTTTTGTTCAGAAAGTTCTTCAAAACTTGCAAACTAATTAGAGTTCCTAAGGAAGCAGCATTCTTCTGTGGATAGTAATTGGAATATCAGTCACAAAAAGCAAGGATAATATGTTATAAGGATAATCAAGTTAGCTTTAAACAGGGTAGAGCAGACATCTCTAATAGTTTAACCACAGCATTAAAGAAGTTATTGTGACCATACAACCAAGATTTTTGGGCAGTTTTGGAGCCCACACTCATCTTTGTGTTGATGTGGCTTCTAATGCTTTAACCAGCTTTAAACTAGTAAGTGAATATGGACTTGATCCCACTGTGGCCAACACTTCAGACTTAATCTTGAATCACTCTCTTAGGTTAACTATTTGGACTTGAAAAATAACTGCTTTTCTCTGTGAATCTCCATGCCTTTGTAGACTAGGACTGACAAGAGCCCTTGTAAAATTGTTTCAAAGGTTATGGATATAAATTATGATAGAATATTTTCTGAATGACCAAGGGGAAAATAAGATTTTTTAGGATGGGAAACAAACACAATTGGGTCTGGCCTATGTTCCATTGATAAATTTCAACCAGTCACTGGTTAGCATCTTATCTGCTCTGCCTTCTTGCTTTAATTAGGCCTTGTTGAGAATAACATAAAGTGCTCTGCAAGTGTTTGAGGGATTTTAGACAGTTTAATTTCTCCAGTGTATAGTAAGCTTCTGATGCATAATACAATCCCATCTCAGCCAAAAGATATTAACTATGATTATGAAAAGCTTATATGACTACAATGAGTTCTGAATCAGTCCTATAAACACACGTTAACAAAACAGTAGGTCATATGTACCCTGTGATTTCTCTACATATATGTTACAGATTTGAAAAAGAGTCACAAAGCACAAATACAGCACTCATTTTCATTGGCTTGATATCCAACGTTTCCTTCTCATCTCTCATCCACCCTCAACCAATATAAACAAAAGGACAGACTAATATTTATGTTCCTCAGGATCAAACAGCCCAAACAAAACCCCCCAACCACCCCTCTGCAGTCATTTTATAGAACACAACAGATGTCCAAAACAGCTGACAAGACGGGAAAATGTTAACACTAACACTGCTACAAGTCAAGTATAATTTTGCTGGTCACAGGCTGCCCAGCAAGTAAGTTCAGGGAGTTAACAGCAAAACTGCTGCATATATTTAAACCTTGTGC
This sequence comes from Neopelma chrysocephalum, assembly GCF_003984885.1. Classification (NCBI taxonomy): domain Eukaryota; kingdom Metazoa; phylum Chordata; class Aves; order Passeriformes; family Pipridae; genus Neopelma; species Neopelma chrysocephalum. The sequence continues at coordinate 4,066,532 of NW_020897692.1, forward strand.
TGCAGGTCATGTAAACATTCCTTTCATGGAAACTGTGCTGGGAATGTAGAAACTCTCTGACCCTGCTGTGTCTTCCCTATAAGGCTTATCATAATGCTGTGACATAACTACATACTGTATCTGTCAAAAAGATGGCATCTTGCTGTTTAAAAAAACAAAGCTCATGTTTTATCAGTGGAATCTGGAGCAAAGCAATAACACAGTCCTGTGCCATTGGAAACATTTCCATTGATCTTGACATTTTTTAAAACAAATTGTCGTTTGAAAGTGAATGTAAACTATAAGATTGTAACGGTTGTTTTCTAACAGTAATAAAACCGGGTATGGAATTGAATAGGCATACATGGTCTTTAGGAGCTTAAATCTCAAACTCCTCAGATGGGATCCTAGTGTTTCCCAAGATAATCAGGAAAACAAATGGTAACCTTTAATTGTATGTATAATTTCTTTTCCTTTTTCCTATTATTCAGAGACAGGGATTTTTGAGATTATACTACAGCATTCTAGCAATTTCACAGCAGTCCCAAAGTAATATGTCACTTTTTTAAACACTTTATCTGCCACTTGCAATCTTGCCTGTAGACAGTAGTAGCCTTCTGGAAGATTTCATGATGACTTTTTTTTTTCCAGGCTGCAGCAGGTGTGAAGTCACCACAACTCTATTAGCTCCACTGTGGCAATGAAAGCACATTATTATAATAGAATTGGATGTGTACTCTTTACTAAGGAAGCGACTTGCTCCAGGACTTGCCCTTTTTCTATGTAAGGCCACACTTTCCTGCCAGCTCTTTTTCAGAAGAGGCCTCAAAAATGAAGACATCAAACGCTCAGCTGGAATCCAACTGCATTCCACCCTGCTATCCTCACAGACCAGACCTGAAAAGCCCAGTCTTCTCTTATTTCAGTCTTGACAAAAGCAGTACAATGGGTGGCTATTGGTAAAGTCTTTTTCTTGCTGTTAAGAGCCAAAAGCATTATTCCAGGAATCTCCATTCACATGAAGATAATGCACAGTCACTCTCTCCTTGTTTAGACTACAGCTCAGCCTATCTCAGACCACCTCTTATTTTCTTTCTTCCTTTTTAATCCTTGGCTTTACCTACTGAGCTATCCAACAACTGAATAAACGAAATAGGAAAATAATTGTGGTAAGTCTAAATGCATCGAAGCCTTAGACAAAGATGCCTTGCCTCTTCCCCCTCAGCTCCTAAACTACATTGGTGGGAAGGAACTTACAAACAGACATGTTTAAGACCACTGAATGAGCTTCTGGAGCCCAGAAGGGGTCAATGTATTCTGTGGAGAATCATCTATCCTTCAGGGGTAAATGGAGTTGATCACGAATCTTCTTAGCACTCAACTTTTATGTGGGATTTTTTGCACACAAGTCTGCATTTACACATGAGGTTACTACTGTAACAAAATCCTTGTGTATTGTTTAAGAATTTCAGCTCCTATTGTTTTTTTGGGTTTCCTTTGTTTGTTTGTTCGTGGTTTTTTGTTTAATAAGAATATAGAATATGTTAGGAGGTTCAGAAGCAAACCTTTCTCTTGTTGACTCTCTAAAAGGGTGGCAGAGAAGGCATGGTTATGACTAAGGAAAGACTACTTGAAGAAAAGCTTTCTTCTTTAGCAATGATATAAACTACTTGGAGTGTACATGAACAAAAATTCTTTTTTAGATATATCTTCACATCTTTAAATAAAATAGCTAGCAATGTTTCCCTTTACTCATTGCTCTTCTCCTTCCAGTTCTTATCCTGTCACCAATAACAGCAATTAACAAGTACCAAAAAGCTTGAAGCTTTATGTCCTATAATAGCTTGGATCATACTCCAAGGAACAAGCCCTGCAGATGCTTATTTCCTTTCTCTACTCCATTCTCTATGTTTCTGTGCCTTATACCACAGCTTTTTTGTTTGATTGCCACTTGGGTGGAACCAAGTCCTGTCCTCTTACTCACAGTTGAAATGATCTAGGACCTACAAACTTTCCAAAGGCATCCACAGGATTCAATAGTTGTTGAAACAACTTTCTGAAAGGCTACCCAATGTCCTCTGTGATCCTAACTCCACCAATTTGCCAGTCCCATCCAGGAAGTTATTCTTGTACATCCTTATACCTGGCTATATACAAATACATTTACCAGGTATACTTGGTTCAGATCACTGCTCAGTACAAACAAATCATTACAGCAGATGAACCCACTTAGGCAACTATGCAGACTTAGTTTGCTGTCTGAGAAACTTCTATAACTGCACTAAGTTAGACATTAACTTTGTTTCACCATCTTCCTCTCAAAACCCAAACTATGAAGGAACACATTTCCCATTTATTAAGTATATTATCACTATGCTTATTTATGTTAAGATAGAGAAGATTGAAGAAGTGGCTTTTCTTTCCCATGGGAAGTTGTTCTAGTAAACTCCTTTTGAAGAATAATTACCGTAATTAACATGGCCAGCTTTGTTAAAGTCATGTCTCTCTAGGAGAGAAGAGTTTTCTTCTTGGAGATTTTTGTCTGGACACGAGGATTACAGTTGTCAGCAGTGATGTGCCTCTTGAAGAATAGCTATCCTGGATACAGCCCATTTAATGTTTTAAAGGTATGAAATGAGGGCAAGATCCAAAACAAGATTTAGATCTAAGTCTGTAAAACTGACACTTGTCCTGTTCAGGGACCATATTTTTGCCTCACAAATTGCTTAGGCACTTAAGATTCTGCTACAAATCAGACCCTGAAGCATTTTCCTCACATCTGTGAGTATCTAGGTGTTCACCAGCTGCTTAAGCTGCCTAATATCTACAAACTCTTCAGCCTTGTGCCCAGCACAGTCCCTGGGCTACCATAGGATTAACACACTCCAGCAATACAAAATGCAGCCACCATGGTCAAATTCAACAAAAGGAGAAGTCCAGAGGAGAAGGTCCAGTGTCAGTGTAAGAGCCTTGTGTATCTGTCTAGCAGTTGACATGCTCCTCCCAGAAGCAGGAATAATTCAGTTCCTTCCCTGGCACATAGAGTTACAAATTCTCAACTTTCACTTTCAAAACAGTGCAAAAATGACATTAAAAAGAGTTGCCAACATCCAATTTTATAGACATTCCAAGCCCAGCTTGTGTTTGACAGCTGTTTCTCTTGAAGTATACACTAGTCCATATGCACTCCCCATCAGTGCTCATGGGACCTGGGGGCTGCCAAGGGGACACCAGCCAGGACCTGTCCTGCCACCCAAACAGGAGCAGGGAAGCTGGCAGCACCAGAACAGCCACAGCCATGGTCACCAGGCACATACCTGGGGTCAAGGCTAGCTGAGGCCAGTCTGGGATGACAGCCTGAACTTGGGCCTGGCTCAACAGGGCTCATGGCTGGGCAGAACAGGGTTGTGGGGAGCTGGAGACCAGCCCTGCTGCAGTGTTTCTGGGGCAGGTGCTGACAGTTCAGGTTGGTTAAAGTGGGGTCCTGGGCCATGAGCAGGGTGAGGAGAGTCCTTGAGAGGGGCTGGGGAGGGGCAGGTGGTCGCATTAGTGTCCTTGCCTTGCCATACCCGCAGCACAGTGTATGCACATGTAAGACACAGCTTTTTTGACTCAGGTTTCTTCGGTGAAGGAACATTTCTGGTGAATCTGAGAGGTCTCCCATCTGTATTGTGAAATCCTGATTATGGGATTGCAGAGCTATGTCTTTCTTTCTGTCTCTGTGACCCTTCCTTCCTTGACTGGAGAGCTTTAGCTGGCAGGGCACAGGGTATGGGTAGCTAGGTAGCATATGCTAAATTATCCTTTGCAGCTGGTTGCATATCCTCAGGCCAAGCAGCATGGAATATTGCAACACCCTGCTCTCACAGAAGATTTTCTCTAGACTCAGGTAGCAGTTGTTATTCAGTCGCTCCCTTCTTTTCTCGTAATCATACATGTTTTTCCATAAGAAGCAAGCGTTGGCCAGCTCTGCTCAGAGGCATGATTTAAGTGTCTGAGCTGAGAAGAGATCTGCATTTTTGGAAGGGATTTTCAGTCTCCTCTGGATGTCTTACTGAAGGCTACAGCTACAGAAGAGTCCAGCAAAGACAATTATAGACATGACCTTACTGTCTCACCTGGTCATTTCTCTGCTTAATGTATCATCAATTGTATGTTTCATTCCTAGGTATCCAGCAACAATCCTACAACATATACAGCTTGAGATCCTAATTCAGTGTGAAGAATTTGAGACAGTTAACTATTAGGTGTTCAACCACTGTCCAAATACCTTTTACACTGTCAATATTTAGACTTGACAACAAAGGGTTTTCGTATTGCTGTTTGTGTGACTGTTCTTCCATTTTATTGTATTCATATGCTTACTGTTGACAGACAACAACAGAAAACTCACCATACTACTTACTTAGAATACATAAATTGGATTAATATTCTGGAATAGTCTGGAATAAGTAAAACCCTCTCAAATTTAAAAAGAAAACAGAAAGGAAAATAATTTCTCTTATATCACTGTGGAATATCACTGTGAGTATGACCTTAGGAACAATATAAAAAAAGAAAGGAAAAACATAGTTGCATAAAGGGGACTCAAAACTGATGTTCTAGTTTCCATTCTAAGTGTCTATTAAATGGCTATCTTAATGTCTTAAATCTACAGTAGCTGTGGCTTACATAACTAAATGTTCAACATCAAACTAACATTTTAAAGCAGTTTTAGAGCTGTCTTTAGAGAACAAATCCCTGTAGCTCTAGCTGAATATTGCAAGACATTTTTCACTGATGTTTGAATATCTGCAATTGCTCCCTTTCATTTGGCACTTTTTCTTCTTTGTAGTATGTTAGCCATGGTAATTAATAGACTCTTTAGGTGATCTGGTTTTATCAGATTTATATCAGTCAGAAACATGAGAAATAAGCAAAGTAGACAGCAAAACTGTAAGCTACCAAATATTTCCAATTCAGTTAATTTGTGCTGGTTAAAGTTGATGAACTTTAAAAATGTCAGTAGTTTGTAAAATAAGTTTTAAAATGTGAAAGAGAAACAAGAGAAAATCTTGACAACGTTCTCATGTCCTTCTATTCTTTTCTTTCTTTGGATATACAAAAGATAAAATTCTACAAGAGTTCTGAAAGTCAAGTCTTAATTAACTGCAGCTGATATTATCCTTTAGTGAATAAATGAAATATTTTGATAAATTTATGAAATTTAGCATAAGAAATATCTGATAGGCAAAGTGATGAAGGATCTATGACTGAATAACCTCAGAAATTATGTGTACATACTAAAGGACACTGATGATTCTACTTTGTCTCTCAATAGAGTCACAATGACTCTGAGGTCTTCATGCATAAAGATATGCCAGAGACATTATGAGCAAAGACACTCTTCCTTTCCATTTTGGTTCCTTGTTCTGGAATGACTTGGGATTTATTTCATCTGGTGGCACAAACTAGATGGGTAGAGAAAAGTGGAAAATTCACAACATCCACAAACAGTAGAAAGATGTATTGCTTCAACTAAAAATACTCTTCTTCCTTTGACATAATCTGGAAGTGGTGGAGTGCTTTATAGCACTGTATCTGCTTCATAGAGAAGGCAATCCTCTGTTTCAGCAATGCATATTCAAACCCTAGCAGCAGCTGGAATTAAAGAGCTGTATGTAACAATAGTCTGCTATACATTATTTCCATGAAATCAAATATTCAGAAATGTTCCCATCCCTGTCTAATGTATTTTTTATTCTTATTATTATTCATTTATCTACTTTCTTTTTCTGTTTATGGTTCTTCTTTATTTCTCTCTCTTTTTAATTACTTTATTACTTCTTAGTTTATTTTCTCTGAGTTTAGGGCAGAAGAGGTATTTTCATATTAATATTTACTGTTGTAAAGGACAAATACTGAAAAAAAATAGAAAACAAAATTTCAAAGCAGTGAAGACAAACTAGTGTTTTCTAATATAGCCCATTACTTTGGATACCACTACATCAAAGAAATAAGACAATTTTAATTTTAGTGAAATTGCATGAACTTTACAAAATTTTGATGTTAACATCTTAACTTTTAATATTTTTTAATGATCTTTTAACTTCACCTGAGTCATGACTAGCATCTGGGTCTAAAAACCATCAAGCATAAAAATCTAACAAATGTAATGGCATGAAACTAAAAGTTTCATTAAAGAAACTGCTTAAATTAATCTACCTGTCTATAGAAGTACTATGGACATTTTCAAAAACTCCAATGGATACAGTTCTGTTATAGACAAAGAACCATTCATAGCGTTGAGGTAGGTCTGGGCCACCTTTTGCAATTTCCAGCTTGCCCTCCTTCAGAGAAGTGAAATAACAGTGGCAGAATGACTGATTTTCATTTGCTTGAGCAAATGAAGTTACAATAAATTTAAAAAAAAAAAGAAATATTTCTTAATTAATTTATGCCTTTAGTAGGTGTTCACATCCCCCCATCATGCTAATCTGTGAAGACTTTATGTTAAAGTTACATCTTTAAACATCCATTTGTTTGAATGCAATAATTTCCTTGTAGTTATGGCTATTAAAACTACAGATATACCTATATCTACAGCTAAAATGAAATAGACTTTGGAAAAAAAAAAAAGAGATTTTTTGAATAAAGAATCTTGGGAAAAAGTACAATATTGTTGGCAAAAAAATACATTAATAACGGAATATTAAAAACAATCTATTTGAAAAGTGTGCTTTTAATTTGTTTGCAATGGATTAGAAATCCTTTTTGTCATAGAATTTTTTTTAAATAAAACCTCTGAATTAATTTAAGAAATTAAATGAATTTTAACAACATTAACATTCAGAGTCCTAAAGTACCCATGAGAAATATATACTTGTTTAAGTAGTCAGAATTAAATTTGCATGAAAAACTAAAAGTAACCCTTCTTCTATTCATAGCAATCCTTCCTGGAAATGCAATACTGAATCATAGAATCATAGAATCATAGAATAGGTAGGGTTGGAAGAGACCTCCAAGATCATCAAGTCCAACCCCTGATCCAACTCCAATTACTATATCATGGCACTAAGGGCCACGTCCAATCTCTTTTTAAAAACCTCCAGGGATGGTGAATCCACCACCTCTCTGGGTAGGCTGTTCCAATGTCTGATAACCATCTCTGTAAAGAATTGTCATCATAAGAAGATGTGTTTCAAACCCACATTACTGTATATTATTTATATTTGTGTAGATAGTCAAAAAAAGGCAAGAGTAACACCCATCAAGTCATTCCTTGAAAGCCACACTGGGAAGAATGTGGTTTACTTGAGTGTGGGATATCTTTTCAAAAGAATTTCAGTATTGCACTTTAGATATAGTTTTTCACTATTTAATTGCTTAAAAAAGTATGTGCTACAGTTTGAAGAACCTTGTCATTTTCATAACATTTCTTGAAGCTCAGCCATCCTCTGATAAAAAAGCTGTCATGAGGCCAGAAGTGGCTGCAGCTCAATGTTTCTGACAATTATCTGTGTAACACACAAAGAACAAATGAGTATGCAGAATTACCTCCTTCATATACTTTACATTTAAATATTTATTTACATTTAAATTTATATTTTCACCTTTAGACACCTTCCTTTTCAACAACAAAGAGAATTAAATACAACCATATTTTTCCACTAGTATTTTCCATTTGAATATTTGTGGAAGTTCAGGTCCTAAATGTTAGAAGACATTTTAAAGTGTTTAAAATGTTCCTTTTCTTTTTTTTGAGAGAGAGAACATCAATCAAATACTTCCCAGGACTGTTCCAGTGTTTCCTAAAGTAATTCTGCCATTATAAGTAGAATTATCTGTTTGAAATTCTGTTCCTAACAGTGAACGCAATGACCTCAGATATTTAGCAATAAAGCCTTTCAGAGTGCTTCCTCATGCAGCATATTTTCTGTCCAAGACACATTTAACTGCAGTACTCATTTTCTTTACTTTTAGTCAGAAAGAAATCCACACCAAACCTAGAAGGATGAGTCTTCCTGACCTGAACTTCCTTTCTCACCTTATGACTCCCAGTAACATAGAAATAATCACTTTGCAAAAGTTCAGCAAACCAGCTGCTGACTGAAAGTACTCTCCACCCTTTCTTCAGCTAGTATCATCAGGCATCTATAATACTTCTCCCCAGTGTAACCTGAGCTCTCACTGACTGAGCCTGCATTCCTTGTTGTTCTAAACTGACAGTATCAGTCATTCTGAATTAGTTAATATCGCATAAATAGTATTTATGTTAATTTTACGTGCACGCACAACCAGTTTGCTGGCATGCATCACTACTTATCATGCTGATTGTAATCATCTCATTGCTACCTTATTCTTCCTCCATCTGTTTGTTGCATCCATCTGGTGTCTATCGTCTTATAATGAGATTACAAGTTCTTAGCGGTGGGAAGAATTTCCTTGTTATTTGTTTCCATGCAGTTAGGAAGAATGGTTTGACGCTATTCAAGGTGTTATTGTGGTGTAGATGATGGCAATAAGAATGATCTAAATAACTTTTTCCCCCCCTCTCAGAACAGTTTGTAGGAAAGATTCATAGACAGACATTTTAACATGTTGGTGTGGTAACATAATTAATGAAGAATCTTTTTCAGGAAGCATTTCTTTAAAATACATCTCTTTTAAAATAATTATCCCATCTTTTCAAGTTCATGGACTTTCTAGGAAAAAGGAAAATTTGATATGAAAATAAAATATTTAAAAGTCTTTGTCTTCAGAGTGTGTGCAACAGATGTTTACCGAGATGGTACAATGTGATTTTTTTTCTTTTCTGCTAAATGTGTCTCTCAGGTGTCCATATTGAGACTAGTGTTGTTTATCATCACCATGGCTAGGCTTTGCGAACGAAGATTTGGGAAGGGCTCTACCCACGTTTGTTGCAAGCGTGTTGGTGGCTGAAAAGGTCAATACGAGATAGGCATGGCCGGTTGCAAAAGGCACAGCAGAAAGACTTCTTAGATGGTATATTCTGCAAGGCACGATTCTTTCTGCGTTGTCTTTTCACCTCAAGGGTGATCCTGCATGCTTTAAAAGCCTTCAAGCCCACGCAATGGCTTTTTTAGGTGAGATGCAGTATGTGCGGAATTGAACCCACCCTTTAATCCTAAGGTTCATCTGCCAGGGCCGAGCAAGCTTGGATGGTGGCAGCGAGGTCCTCAGGATGTAGATTTGATTAGAGTGACCTTCTCTTAGATGGATGGCCTTACAGGGCTAAGCGAGCTCCATCTGCCCAGGTTTGTGATTAGAGTTGTCCTTCTCCTAGGATGACTACCAGAAAGCTAACGAGCTCATCCTGCCCAAGAATGTAGTGTATCTGGTCCTATGGTTTTGACCTGTCTGGCATGGGCAACCCTACCAAAGGCATGTACCATCTCCAGCAAGTTGTTTACTATCTTCATTAATGACATAGACAAAGGGATAGAGTGCACTCCTAGCAAATTTGCAGATGACACCAAGCTGAGTGGTACAATTGACACACCTGAGCAATGAGATGCCATTCGGAGGGATCTGGACAAGTTTGAAGAGTGGGCCCATGGGAATCTTACGAGGTTTAACAAGACCAAGTGCAAGGTATTGCACCTCGGTCAGGGTAACCTCCATGTCAATACAGGCTGGTGATGAACAGATTGAGAGCAGCCCTGCCGAGAAGGACTTGGACATGCTGGTGGATGAGAGGCTGGACATGAGCCAGCAGCCTAGAAAGCCAATTGTATCCTGGGCTACATTAAAAGAAGTGCGGCCAGCAGGTCTAGAGAGATGATTCTGCCCCTTTACTCTATTCTGGTGAGACCCCACCTCAAGTATGCATCCAGCTCTGGGGTCCCCAACACAGGAAGGACATTGGCCTCTTGGAGTGAGTCCAGAAGAGGCCACCAAGTTGATCAGAGGAAGGGACTGAGTACCTCTTCTATGAAGAAACGCTGCGAGAATTGGGATTGTTCAGCCTGAGAAAAAGAAGGTTTTGGGGTGACCTAATGGTGGCCTTCCAGTACCTGAAGGGAGCCTACAAGAAAGATGGAGAGCAATTTTTTACACAGGCATGTAGTGATAGGATGAAGGGGAATGTTAAATGTGGCTTTGAGCAACCAGGTAGAGTGGAATGTATTCCTGTTCATGGCAAGGGGATTAGAACTAGATGATTTCTAAAATAGCTTTTGGATTGGAAGATGGCTTCCAATCTAAGCTCTTCCATGATTCTATGTGTTAAAGATAAACTCAAAAACTATTACGTTGGTTAAACCTAATTTGGCAGTTAAGATGACATTTTTTGTTACGATTATTTTATTCTTTTCCTTGTTGTGCTGGTTGAAAGGTAAACCACCAGGGGAAATGAACTCAATTCAAAAGAGAGATTATAAGTCAGAATAACAATTTAATAAAATAATACAATAGGTACGATTATACAGACAAACAACTGGTTTTAACCCACAAAACCCAAATACATAACCCAGCACCCTGGGGCATGAACAGAGTGGTGTTCTTTGGGCCCCCTGTCCAAAGTAAAAGGAGAGGGGAAAACCTGTTGGTGAGAGTGCTGTTGTAGTCTGGTCAAAAGTGGTGATTACAGTCCAGTCGAGAGTGATGGTTGCGGTCTGGTTGAAAAGTGGTGGTTGAAGTCCAGTTGAGAGTGGTGGTCTGCAGTCTGGTTGAGAGCGGTGATCTGCAATCTTCCTCTGGATCCCACGAGTGGTTCCAAAAGTTCCAAGACTCCAAGATTATATATTCTCCAGTTCAGGCAGGAATGCTCAGTACTTCCCTCAGGGTAGGGAGTTCCACAAAAGAGTGTGAGGACAGGGAGGCACCCTCTTATCTCACAGGCCTCTTAACACCTAGTTTATAGCCTGAGGAGTCAGGCTGCTCTGGGCAGAAGGTTTAAATAGTCTATTGATACCAGTTTCTGGGAAATGGCATGGAAGGCTATAGAATACACAGTTTTGGGTTACACCCATAGAGTGATGAACTGGTCCCAGCTGTACTAACTAGGACACCCGTCCACACAGAAGCAGCTCTGCAGCGTTTAACATCCTGCTTTGCAGATGCTGCTGAGTTCTTTGGGCTGGAAGTCAACCTGAAGAAGACAGAAGTTTTCTATCAACCTGCACCTCAGGAAGTCTTCCATCATCCCCATATCACCATTGGTGAATCAGTGTTCAAATCAGTCCAGCAGTTTAATTACCTAGGTAGCCTCATCTCCTCAGATGGTAAGATTGACTAAGAGATAGACAACAGGTTAGCAAAGGCATACAGTGCTTTCGGAAAGCTTCATGAAAGAGTTTGGCGAAATAAACACTTGAAGAAAAGTACCAAGATCAGTGTTTACAGAGCCATAGTGCTGTCTACTCTCTTATATGGATCTGAATCATGGGTCATCTACCACTACCACCTGCGTCTCCTAGAACACTTCCATCAATGCTGCCTCCATACAATCCTAAACGTCCACTGGTCAGATTATGTGACCAATACATCTGTTCTTGAACAAGCAGCAGTCACAAGTATTGATGCCATGTTGCTGAGAACACAGCTGTGCTGGGCAGGGCACATCTCAAGGATGAAGGACTACTGCCTCCCTAAGATCTTGCTTTATGGTGAACTTGCCACCGGCTGCCACATGAGAGGAGCCCCAAAGAGAAGATACAAGGACTCCCTGAAACAACATCTCAGCCTTGGCCATATTGATCAATATAACTGGTCTACTCTGGCCTCCAATCGGCAGGTCTGGAGACACACCATCTATAACGCTGCTGCTTTTGAGAAAGCACGCAGGATCACTCTTGAGGAGAAAAGACAATGCAGAAACAATCGTGCCTTGCAGAATATACCACCTAAGGAGTCCTTTTCCTGTGCCTTTTGCAACTGGACGTGCCTATCTTGTATTGGCCTTTTTAGCCATCAGCGTGCTTGTAACAATCGTGGGTAGAGCCCTTCCCAAATCTTCGTTCGCGAAGCCTAGCCATGATGATGATGATGATTTATTCTTTTAAGTTGGTCTGTAATGAAAAAGTGGATTTTGACTTAACAGCATTTTGGAGGAAAAAAATTGATTTTCTTGGAAATTTTTACTTCATTTATTCACTTTCACCTCTTAATTCTTTAACTGCAAGTGTGGAATCACTACAAGGAAGTGAAACTCAGAAGAATTGGACTATTACTTTCTGCCACTTCCCAAATTCTTTGCCTTTACCTCTCCTCAAGTGCAAAATGTAGTGAATGAGAATCAAGTGAGACAGAATTATGTTGCTCTGAAAACACCTCTGAAGCATGGAGAGGAGGGGCAACTTACAGTTTTCATGTAACTGCTTTCATTGGCCCAGTCATAATTCCCACTTGCTCTGCTGTATCAAACTAACATGTAGATTATTTCCCTTTTAAAATTTATTTTCCCCTCTCTGAGTGTGATATGAGGATTAAAAAATAATAATAAGTAAATGCCAGAAGGGCTGCATATTGAAAGCACACAGCAAATTTAAACCTTGTAGGTTATCAAGTGACAAGGAATTTTAAACTTTGAAGCAGCATTATGAATAAGCTGTTTCAGGCTTCACAAACTTTTCATTTTATTTGAGGATTAATTGTTCACTAGGAAAAGGCCATTTTTCTCATGTTAAAGTCAATGCCTACTGCAGATACAGATGAATTTTATAAGAAATGTGAAAATCCTGTATAATTAGTTGATAAGACCCTATTATATGCCATTCATATCATATTCATTAGCCCATGAAATAAAACCGGACCTTTTACTTCTTATCTTTTATGATTTATTGAGGAGATAGTGAGTTTGACTTAAAAAAATATCAAATGAAAAATAGCAAAAACCATCTCTTTAAGTCAAAATTGCAGACATTACACCTGATCTTTTGTTCTTTAGAAACTGAAATTTTTGATGCAGAGGTGAATAGATAGATAGATAGATAGTTAGATATAGATTTTCCATACTTCTTTGCTGCCACAAAGATCTGAACCTGTCTGTAATATATTGAACTCAGAAAATCCCCATAATTTTATCTGTTATTATCTTACTACAGAAACGAGGACTAGCTGGAAAATGTGTGCAAGATGGTAAAATGTTCATGAATATAGTGTCTACACTGAGGACCGAATTCTTAGAAGAGAATTGGCTTTGGCATCAGCTTTTCATGTAGCTGTTACATTGACCCAGCCTGTACTGCTGAACCAACAAAAAGAAGTTCAAACTGTGGTTGCAGAACCTCTGGAGTCCACACGAGAAGTTTGAAAGAGAGAGAGAGACAGACATGTGTGTACACGTGTGTGTACAAGTTGCACATGGATGAAGACAGGAAGTCATGGGGACAAGGGAGCCATTCTTAACTGTCCAATCAGGAATAGTTCATGATTTTACTAACTAAAAATACCTGTTTCAACTTAGTCTCAATGTTAACAATAAGCCTGTGATCTGCAGATCATGAATGACATAGGTCCCTGCCCCATAATGCTGGATATGTGAAGGAAGAGCTCAGCCTAGCTGTCCTCACCTGCATGAGTGACACTTGTTGTGACACTTGTTATTGGCCTGTTCTATTTTAAAGGAAGATTATCACAGCTGAAAGAGTGACCAAATTGCCCTTCATCTTTAATGAAAATTAATTTTGGCTAAATTAAAGCTTTTTACTTTCTGTATTAATGCTTGTAATACAAAAAAAACAATAAAGCAGCAGGACCTCTAGAGTGTTGATGGTGGTCAGTAGTGTTGGAGGAGGATATGGGAAGCTGAGGGCAACAGGAAGCAGTCAGAGGAGATGTAATCTATGTGAAGTTAGTTACTTTTTAGGCAGGTTTGCAAGGAGAGTTGAAGAGAGCCTGATGGTTTGGGTGGCAGGGGAGAGAATTTTTGGGGGGCCGCAGTAATCTCAGGTGTGTACTATGGATGTGCTTTCCCCCCTTTTCAGCTCCCTAAACTGATCCATTTCTCATTTTATTTTTTTTTAATAATATTTTTTTCAGAAAATTGTTCCTATATAAAAAAAGACTGAAAGGTTACTTAAATATACCTGAATTTTGATCTTTTTATGTCTGTAGCTTCTGTGTCTTTCATATAGGAATAGCAGTTAAGAAAGCGAAATTTTAAATATATTTAAACGCATTCTGTAGATAGGCAAATACAAAGATGAAATCAGTATTTAGTTCTCCTAGTGATATTGATTACTCCTGGAAGAAAATCACACTGCATTTATGAGAGAAATTGCACCATAGTTTCTGCCTTTATGAGAATGTTCAGATACACATTCACCTTCCACTAATGTTTGCTGCTAACCCTAAAATGGCAAATGTCCTATAGCTCATAACTACATTATTATAATTCATAAAAGTGGAGTTAATAGTTGCCATGAAGTTTGACTGTCTGCTAATTCATTCAGTCATGGTCACATTGAAGAACCAGTTAATTTTTACTTTCAAATCTAAAATATCGCTTACCAGAATGAGATTTACAGTGTGAGATTTAACAGGATATTCGGGCAGAAGAACAGATACATGAAACAAAAATTATTACACTTAAATTCAGGCAGCTTTTTGCAGAAACTTGTTAGAACTCCACCGTAAGATCTCTTAATTATATACATAATTTCTTTGAATTTTGTTACTGTTGTTAAGGGATGATTTGGAATGAAAATTGTTCTGCAATTTATCACTACAACCAAGGTAGCTGATAAAAAAGAACTTAATTTAGAGTGAAAGGGAACATTTTTAAATTACAAAATCATAGTCATTATTTGTTAGATACTTATGAATATTGTGTTTAATCATACATTTTGTTCCATAATGTCCATTTTTCATGAGAAGTTGAGAACAGTGTTAAACAAAAAGTTGTTTAAATTAACAGTTGTAAAATCTCAAGTTGTAAAATCACAATTTTTTTGGTGTGTTTTCAATCACTAAGAGCAAAAGTCTTACTGGAAAAAAATGTATGACCAGTAACATAGAAAGCCTTGACTTTCACTCACATTTTGATGTCCATTTTCACATGACCTCTTCAGGGTAGAGCTACAATCTAAAGAGTTTTACAAACAAGGCAAAGGAAAGAGAGATGTGCAGAAGTAAAGCAGAAGTATAAACAAGGGTGCAAATGACATTTGAATCTGAATGGCCAGTTAATGATTCAATTAGTTTTTCACTTTGTTAAACTATGATAATCCTTCTCCACTAGGTCTCCATATTGAACCCTGTTAAAAGAAAGAATGTAAAGTATCTTAAGAAAATTCTAAGAAAAAAAAGTTAAACCTTTTGTAAACCATTGCTACTTCCCAACAAAATACTCCTTATGAACAATAGTGTGGATGCAAGACAGATATTTCACTGAGTCTAAGATTCTGAATAGGCTTGCTCTGAACAAAAGCTATCAGTATGAAGTGATTCCTTCAGTTAGGCAGGCTGATTGAAGTGCAAGTCTGGCTTCAGGATTGGTGATAACCTAGTAATTCATATTTACAGCAACTTATATCTTTATCCTTTCCTATTCTCATCACTTGATATTTATCTTTCCACCATACATTTTAACTTCTTTTTCCCTTTTCCACTCTTTCTCCCATCCTCAACCTGTAAGCTTCATTAATATAGGTTAGATACCTTCTCCATTTCTCCATAGTGAAGAGATATGGAAATAGAGCTTTCAAAAATGCACATACATAAACACGTATCTGTATGTACAGGCACATGTATGTAAGTGTTTTACTATATGAAGGCTCTGCAAAGATGGTATTCTGATTTGCAGTTTCTAAAAAGCAGCTGTGCAGATAGGTGACCAAGACTGTTTATTACAACTGCTGCTAATGTGTACAAAGTACTGATTAAAATATGCAGTGACTGACATTTGGCAGCGAGACAGCACAGCACTCCCCACTCTTTGTGTTGTGCTGAAATTAAGCAATGGTTACGTGGAGACAAATAACTGTTAAGTAATGGCTTACATTAACCGATTATTTAAAAATCCTAAGAAGTTATCTGATTACTTAACAGGCCAACAGACAATGCTATTTATTTAACTATTTTTCTGGGCAATCTTGTCGTTCCCAACCACAATGTGAATGATTATTAATGATATCATGGTAGTCATGGTGTTCAGTCTCACTACAGAATTTGAATGTCTCATGCAAACAGAGTTAGACACTTGTGATCTATTGCTTCTACAAGAAAGTAATCATGAGCAGACAATTGGTTACTATTTTTGGATCCCATAATTTGTCTTAACCATTTTCAGTAAGAAACAAGGTGATGTCTACACATAACCTTTTTATGCAAGGGTAAATGTTTGTGCCGGTATAGTATAAGACTTCTGCGGGTTCCATGGGTTCCTCAAACTTAACCTAAGAGAAGAGTTAAGCTGAAATGGTAAGATCTGCCTCATTCATATTACCCAGTAAATATACCTTTAACTGCAATTGCCTGCAATTTTACTACGTAAACCAGAGATGAAAAAGAAAAGGAGGGAGCAAATTTCTTCATGTAAGGAGTGGGCTGAGCAGGCAGAGGTGTTGGAGCTTGACTCCCTCACCTCCTCTGGCTTCCTTCCTGTTCACCCTTGCCTGGGCACATAGACACCGGCTTCCATATCGCAGTGTTTCACCTGGCACAGCCATGTTGTTTGCCTCAAAGATCGATCCTCCTTCACTCCCTTCAGCCTTGTCTAGGGCTATCACAAAAAAATCTGACTCTCTGCTTTAGATGGGAGAGTCACATAAGCCACACAAAATGCCTGTTCAAGTTACCAGACTATAATGAAAATATTTTCACCTATTAGTTGGGTTTGCCCCTATATATAGGAATGGAAAGGAAACTAGGACAAGAACATTGCAGATAAATTAGGATGAAATTAATACTGGAACAAAGCACTACACAATCACCTTTTTAACACTTAAAATATATATGAAAAGATGTGTTCTGCATCAGCTTGGATTTCACATTTTAAAAATTCCAAATATTGGTTAAAGCTATAATTACGTTTCAAAACACTTTTTTTTTTAACATGATGCTTTGTGGTTTTAATGCAATGTATCAAATATTCTCAATTTAATAACAAATGTTTTATGCAATTGGTATTACTATGAAAGCTGTTGGGTACATTCCAGTAACCTCTGTAGGCAGAAACACTTTTCTTTAAAACGATAAATGTAACTCCTCAATTCCTTCAACTTCACAAGTTAATGTGATGCATATTTTTCCTAAGAAGCTAAATTTCCATTTTAACCACTGAAAGGGACATTTATTTAATTCAGCAATGCTTGTCTTGTTATCTGACTCATTATAAGAATTTTAATTTTTGAGTCCAATAACTTTTCTTCAAGTAAGACAGAACATTTCTGACTTGAGGTGACTGCAAGGCCTTAAGTCAATTCTGAGGTAAAGAATAAATTCTTTAAATTTCCCGGTGAGGAAAAATACGTCAGTTCCTCCCCTAGTTTTCGTTTGTCTATTTATGAAAGCAAGTATTACTACAGATGAGTACAGATTTCTTTGCATTTATATGCATGTCTACATTTGAAAACTTTTTCTCTATATACCTGCTTAAAAGAAGTATCTAATTGTAGACTAAAGAGTTAAAAAAAAAAAAAAAAAGGAAGGGAATGGTAGGTAGTAGTAAGTCAGAAAGTACAACTATGGCCATTCTTGCTTAGTTCCAGGGCCTCTGACTTTCAAAACACACTAGAAATCTACCTCACAAATAGCCTATTTCATCCCTAAATTACTCAGCAAAGTTTCTTCCAGAGCCTTGGTTGTTCAAATATTAATGTGTGGTACCACTTTTCATGCACACAGACCCACTGGCTCAAAAAGTTAAAAAAAAAAATCTCATTAGTGACAACATTTTAAAATTAAAAATCTCAGTATTGTGTTGATAATAATTTCAGTCAATTCCCTACCTTGTGAGCTATTATGCAATAAAACAACAACTACAACAGCAAATAAAAGGAGAATAGGAAAATACCAACTAGCCATCTCAGAAGGTCATCTGTGGCAACGTTCCAGACTAAGTTAAAAATACCCTCATGAGATCACAAGAAAGCAAGTATCTTTTCCCATCCTGTTCTTTCTTAATTATTAATTTGCCTAATACAATTCACAGCAATGGTTTACATGCAAATTGCAGATTTAAAATATTATGGAATAAAACTCAAACCTTTTTTTTTCTTAATGCTTTTTGGAGCATTATAGCATAGATAATTTAGATTCAAGCTGCACTAAGTGCATACAATTACATTTGATTTAGGTCAATCACCCTGCTATAGGCCAAATAATATTTTCATTTTAAATCAAAGTGGAATTTTTCTGGTGCTAATACTTTCAGAATATGTAGAATACAATCCTCATGGATATTGTTCATAGGTATCTTGGCTATGGGGACCCCTGGTGGCCTAGTGGTTAGCATGCAGGATTCTCACCTCTGCGACCCAGGTTCAAATCCCAGCCAGTCCCCCGGGCAGATGGAGCCCGTTAGCCCTGTAAGGCCATCCATCTATGAGAAGGTCACTCTAAACAAACCTACGTCCTGAGGACCTCACTGCCATTGTCCAAGCTTGCTTGGCCCCGGCAGATGAACCTTAGGATTAAAGGGTGGGCTCAGTTCAGCGCAGGCTGTGTCTCACCTAAAAAAAATCCATTGCGCAGGCTGGAAAGGTAAAAGACCTTTCCCCAAATCTTCGTTCGCGAAGACTGGCCATTATTTATTATCTTGGCTATACAAATTCTCCTAGAACTTGTCACAATTCAGTATTTACTGCAGAAATGCTTCTATGATTGATTTTTTTTTCTTTCTTTCTTTCTCTTCTCTGTAATCTTTCAGCTAAATCCTCAGGATCCTTATCACTACTAAACTTAAGATCCTGTTTCCAGATGAGATTAAAAACTAAGAAACTAGTGAATGCAAAGGTAACCAAGAAGGTATTTTCTTTTCAGAAGAAGAAATTATGAAGCTTATGCATGCAGAAAAGTGTAACAAACAAAATTTGATAACATTTACAGACTTGTATTATTGTATCTAAATATAAAGGATCCCAGGATTCCTTTATTAAAAAAAAAATAATTTTTTAAACTAGTACCTTGGGACTTATATGTAGAACTGCTGTATTTTTATCTATTCCTTTTCTACAGGAAAGAATCAGTGAGATTCCATGAAACTGGTGACTCAATTCATTTATTGCCATTAGCAGAGGCCAGAGAAAGACTGACAATAATTTAATGGCAAAACAGTTTTTGGTTTAAGCCAAAGAACAGCTGAAAATTGCAGTCCAAGGACTATAAGGGTAAAACTGAGAGATGATTGTTTTTAGGCCCCAAAAGAGGCTGCTTGGTCCACTAAGATTTTCAGAAGTCAAATGGTTTTCTCTTGTCTCTCCTTCATCTGTACTCCAAAATACTAGACAACTAGGTATGTACAGATTCCGTATTTACGATACCAGATGCACTGTTACAATTATTTCACCAAAAAAGATCAATTGTGAGCTCACATAGACCACTTATTCTAACAGCTCATGGTTAATCTGCTTTTTTCTTTCAGCCAAGAAGCAAAGCTAAGAACAAAGTCTTAAATACAGTACAAAGTCATACTCAGCAGAGAGTGAAGTCCAAAAAAATTAAAAAATTTTCTAGGAAATGTAACAGATGCAACAATCTTTTTTCTTTTCTCCCTGGAACATATAATTGTTATCCTGAGGCAAACATTTATTGCATACTGTAAAATAAATAAATAAATCTACTTAAAATACTAAATACTTAAAATCTGAATTTCCACCCCATATTCTATTTACTTAAATGGAGACAAATTGTCAAATATTGGATTTTCCCACTACCATAGAACCATTGGATTACTTTAATTTCTTAATCAAAACTCTAGCTACATTTTTGTAAAATGATAAACATTAAACATAAACAAAATATTTGCAGCACTTTTAGGTTTCTGTGGTCAGAGGGATAATTGATCGGTAACCATTGAAAGAATACAATGTCCAAAGCTCAGTGTAATATTAGAAAGCTCAACACAGATGTTTGGAAGATAAACATTACCAGAGAGGAAGAAATAATAAAAAAAATAAATTCCTGATTTCCTGAAATTGTTGCTAAATACAAGGATTCATGGGGAGAAAGAAGCAAGAACTACCCAAGCTGTACGCACAGAAAGCGATAAATCCTCAAATTAGAACCACATTAAAAAAGGGGAAATCTTTAATAGAATCTTAATAGATTTAATTTCATGATAAAGATACAGTGATGATAAATTTATTAATAAACTGATTTTGTGGCCCAGAAATCCAGTAGCACAGCCTGATGATATTCACACTATTGAGCTTGATGAGAGAGTGTGAGCAAACTGCCTGTTGGTGACTGTCCCTACTCTATTCTAACTTCTGAAAGGTGCCCGCAAATAGTCTGAGAGATCTAGCTGTCCCAGGACAAAAGCAGACTAGTTATCACTTCAGAAAAGTAATGAGGCAGATGACCAGATGCTAATAGGATTCCAAAGCCAGAGACTAATTTCCAATATTTTTTAATTTGCTAACAGGATTTAGCCATGATGAAACCAGTGAGGGAGTAGTAAACTCAAGATCAGGGCATATGAAGACTCCTTCAGGTTTTTACAATGTTCTGGTATATTCTTTTCCTTCTTTACTGTATGATATCCATTCACCATCTCTGTCAGTGTAATCAGTATAAATCCTCTACTGAATGGGAGATTACACAGGATTAAGGCATTGCCTATTCATCAGGCTGTAGCCTCAGTTTCTTTATGGTCTTATTTTTCCTCAGTTGGCTGTTGAAACAATAATAACAAAAATATTTCCTCTGGTTCATGTAAGATGTCTAATATGGTTTTTATCATGGGCAATTTTGCTGCTCTATAAAAAGATGAATCTTCCCTCTCAATTTTAAGAGACTATTACTGAAATGAGAAAGTTTTGGTTATTTCTGGAAAATATCTTTTGGGGTGGGACAATAGAGATATCTGGGGTTTTAAAGGTAGTTCTGAATGTCCCATTTTTCAGCTTTTTATTCAAAATATTATGACTGTTAAGCAAACAATTTAGCCCTCTTGGATTCACCTTTTGGTCCATAAAATGGGAATGATCAAGATTTTTCTCATCTCACTTTTGTCTGTCCTTGATTTCTCAAGATACTAAAGACCCATGCTGTGTCGCCTTTAGTATTTGCAAATACTATGCTCACTTCAGTATATAAGGACTGCAATATAGAGCACCTGGAGACTGTTATAGAAATACTAAAATAAATGAAAAGAATAATTGACAATAATAGGTAAGAAAAATGTGAAAGATATTATAACTTGGTAAAATTATTAAAGTTAATATTTACTATTTAATGCAATTCCTGACTCATATAATATAAAGATAATCCTTTAAAATGGAATTGGATTTTATTATTCTTTTTTTATAGGTTGGGAAAGTGGGATAGAACAATGAAGCCATAAAAAGGTAAGGAGACTAGTACCACTGTATTTTTTGAGTGGCCATAAGTACTAAAGATATGACATTGCAGTAATGTGTCAGATGCTAAAAGTGATGGTCAGAGCACTACTTTTAGGAACTGTTTCAGAAGATGAGGGCAAACCCAAAGCTTAATGGAAGGAAAGAAATAGCATGAAACAAACTCTTCATTATTTATCCTCAAATGTCTAATTTTGCATTGTGTTGTGCTAGTAATTCTTCATAATAGTCTTTTTTAAGCTCAATTTTCTGGGTACATATTAGTTCAAACTACTGGGAATACTTTTCCACTTTTGAAATTCATTAGTGGTACAGGCTGTGCCTGTACCGATGGTTGTAAATATTATTAAAATGGGACTTAATATTTTTCTTTGTGAAATCTTAAAACATTGTCATCCTTTATTTAGGAAACTACATCTCTTAGTAGAAAGAAAACCAAAAGCCAGCCAAGTGATGATATATTTTGTGCACATGGAATTCACCTGAATAAGATTTTTTCTTACCAAAATGTGTTATTTATTGAGTGGAATAGTATTTTTTTACCTAATAGTTACTTCTCAAGCAACAGATCTTCTTCCTTTGTCCCATAATAATTGACCAGGAATTCTTTGTATCAAGAGTTGCCTTGCTGACTTTCCTCGTCTAAATCAGACAAATTATCACCCTGCCTGTGTCAAAAATTCTGCTTCTTAACAGAACAGGGAAGAGAATTTCTGTCCTCATGCTATTTCCCTAAATAGTATCATTCAAATTAGCAGAGTAGCAGAAATTCAACTAAAATAACTGCATACATATATTTCAGCGAGTATTGTCTCAGTGTTAAATTCTGATTTTCTAACACTGCTGGCAGAACCAATACCATAATAAACTACTGTGGGTAAGAAAACATTTTGTCTAATGAATAAATAATTTCAACTACCAACATTAGTCTTTGTACAAAAAAAATTCATCAATGGCTTAAGAATTCATATGACCTTTCTTGCTTTTAACACACTGATATGTTCTGATGGTAAATACTGATTTTGAATAAGTATGTTTCCATATATTTCCAATATAAAAGTGTGTAATAACTGAAGCTGCTTAGAACCAAATAACATTCCAAGTCAAATATGTCAAATATAAATTCGATTTCAACTTACTACATAATATGTTTATGTTAGCTAGTGCCTTTGAAACAGGCACTTTCTTTTTATTTGGTGCCTAAAAATTCAGTTTTACCTAAGTAATGCAATAGTCAAAAAAATCACAGAGAAATTACAGGATATATGGCAAGGTAATGACCCAGCAAACTTCCAGATTTCCAATCCTAAAGTTGATTTGCAGGGAAAGATTTCTAGGTTAATATATGCCTTTCTTCTCGAAAAACCCTTCTTGAGTTGTCTGAGTATATATACCCCTTCATCTTCGCCTCACAATGCAGAAAAAATGAAGAGAAGAAAGCATAGAAAGAATGTTTATCCTACCTTTTCTTTGTTTTAAAACTTTACACATTAAAGCACAAAATCCCTTGGATACAGACTTCATCAGCCATACACAAAAGCTTTTTATATCTGCTCAAAATATTCCCCAAGAGGCATGTCTGCCTCACACAGTGGAATGTTGTGCAAGGATCTCTGTGCTGTCTTTGAGCAAGCTGGTGCATCCGCCTAGCAGCTAACAGCTGAGAAATTGCCAGTGGGTGCTACGTCATAGGAACATTACTTAGTGCAGACATGTCCTGTGTTTGTTGTGCTGTTCTCCTTTGGTTAGTGCTTCTCTGTGCAAACACCTCCACCCATTTACACTGATTTTTAGAACAAAAGATATCAACTGACAGCAAACCTCAATCAAAACTTGAAGTTCACCTGCCTTTAGAGTTTGGAAAGTTTCTGTCTGAGTCATCTTGCTTTCTCTGTGACCAGACCAAAACTTTGGACTGGACACATGCAAATGCCGTAGATATTTGGATCTGAATCTAGGACTTAATTTTTATGACTGGTGACACCATTCACTGAGTTCACAGGCCTAGTATAATTTGAAATCTTGTGGCGAGTACCTAACTGGCTAAATTAGATTGAGTGACTGACTCAATATTTTGAATGCATCAGCTGTTCATCAGAGAGAGACTCGAGGGAGCAGCAGAGTTGGTCCAGTTGCCCACACACAGGCATCCAGTGACATTTGGGATACCTGCAGCTACTCTTTCAGTAGGTCTCTAGTCTCCCACAGGTTTTATGTCGTATCTGTCCCTTCTGTGAAGATGTCTCAGATACCCTGAGAAATATCAAATGACAGTATATGCCTGTGTGTGGCCATCACAAACAATTGAATCACGGCCTAAGTGTCTACGATAAGCATCTGTAATACCCGTAGACATTTACAAAGATAAAATTTGATTCAAGATCAAGCCACCCAAATTTAGGTATCCACATGCAGTTCAAATTACATCAAGCATTTATGTGTAGACAACTAAGCCAAATATTTGCTGTTTTTGTGTCTGTAATTTTCATGGGAAGTCTACTCTGAGTAGTCTCAGTGTCCTGAATGTCACAATTGCTCACAGTGCTCACAGTTTTAACCTAAACTTGCAACAAACACAAAGATAACAATATCTTTAAAATGCTAATCAAGTTTTTCTTCCTCTTGTGAAATAATACTCTCAGCCTCACTCACCTCTTTGTTGAAATGAAATGCAACTTGTGTATTTAGGTAAATTTCCTCTTTCAGAATGAGTGTGTGAATATGTGTGTAGGTGTTTTGGAAGGAGGGGGCAGTTTGAAGAGCACTGAAACACACCTTAATTAGGACAAAATGCCAACAAAATAAGTCATTCCACTCCATAACAATCTTAAAGGCATAGATTATATAAGAAAGTAATTGTAAAATAAAGAGAGCAGAAGTTTTTACCAAACCCTGTACAAGTAGCTAAAATGGATAATTCACAGTTCAGATTCTACAAAGTTCTTCAGGAACTAACACTAATTTGGAGTTCTTTCCTTTTCCCCCTTCCATTCCCAAACCTTCCCTTCCCAAACCTTCCCAAACCTTTCTTCCCTCTTTCCTCTTTCCTTAAGAATTGGATTTTTTTTAGCTAAATGCACATGTAAAGATACTAAATAAAGTTATCATGCAATTAAAGGCATGTACAAGACAAATGTGCTATGTATTTTGATAGTGTATATTTGTGACCTCAATAAAAAAAGAAATAAACTGTGAAGGAGCAAGATTCAGGATGGGAACAGTTCCAGGCATGGAGAAAAGCATACAGCAATTGGCAGGACTTTATTATATGGACCTTACAGTTATCATATGGACTTTACTGTTATTATGTGGTTTCATTGTATTCACACTACACAGTGGTCGTGCCCAGGCTTGCCATGAGTTTGCCTGCTGCCTGCTCCCTGCTTCCTCCACTCCTCCCCCTTTTGTCCATGTCCCTATCTTGGTTTGTTCCCCTGCTTGTCTGTCTCATGCTCCGCCCTATGTTCTGGCCCTTTCCCCGCCCGAGCTGACAAAAGACAGGGTGCACGCGCGAATAGGGGATTCTACTTGCACCCTTCCTCGTGTCCCATACCCTCTTCGGACAGCGGCAATAAACCTCTCAATTTTTATAAAATTCAAATTATTTCCTCTATAAAATTAAGCATGTAAAAGAGATATGTAAAAGGCATCATTCTATTCTTGGCTATATGTATTCTTTAACCAGGTGGCTTTGCTGCTTTTCTTCTTTTTTGGCTTTTCCTCTGTAGAAACTTAGAAGCTAGTCCTTATTAAAGGTAAGGAGAGAGGTCAAAGCACTCAGATGAGGTTCTTACAGAGCAGATGATAGATTTCACATGATGACAAGGCTGCGCCCCCAGTAACTGGGGAAGTGACTGTGAACTGCATCTGTGAGGGGTTACTGCAGTGATCTTTGGTTCTAGGTTTTCGTCTCCTTTGTGCTCTCCGGTGCAAATGCGCATCAGTCTGAGGTGAGTGCACTGACTTTCAGTTTTCACTGGGGTCAAAATATGTCCCTATTTTTGACTCATTTCTCTCTCAAAAGAACTTTGAGCCATTCATTTTCATGGTTATTCCCCATACTCTTCCATACACATCTTCTAATATTTTGAATTACATCAAATCCTATTGCCAAAAAAACCTGAATGAGAACATGTGCAATTCAATCTATGCACTATTTAAAACTTCATTACCTGAATGATTTACCTCTCCAGTTTAAAGATCTGAATGTGAGGGTCAGAAGTGTAGCTTTTTTCAAGCCTTACTCTGGTTCATTTCTCATTGGAGTTCAGTGTAATGACCTTCTGTAGCCTTATTAATTGAAAGTAAGTTTCTTGGATTCCATTCATCTTGTGCAAAGATGTGCTGGTTTTAGCCAGGATAGAATTAATTTTCTTCATAGCAGCTAATATGGGCTATGTTTTCAGTTTGTACTGAAAGCAGTGTTGATAAAACATGGATGTTTTCATTATTGCTGAGAAGCATTTGCACAGAGTTAAGGGCTTCTCTGCTTCTCACCTCACCCCACCAGCATGGAGACTGGGGCTGCACAAGGATTTCGGAGGGGACACAGCCAGGATAGTTCACCCCAACTGATCAAAGAGACATTCCACACCATATGGCATCACAATCAGCATAAAAATCTGGGGGAAGAAGAAGGAAGGAGTGGGCATTGGTAGTGATGGCATTAGTCTTCCCAAGCAACCATTGCACGTGACGGAGCCCTGCTTTCCTGGGGATGGGTGAACCAGGGGAAGTGGTGAATGATGAGGCAACATAGAACTCTGAAATGATATTATTAAGAATAAATTATATCTAATATTTTCTATTACTAGAAAACATATGTTGCACTGGTGGCTAGTGCATTGAAAAGGTCTCCTCAAAATCTCTCCGTTGTGTTGAATGATTTCCTATAAGCAGACCATAGTTGTCAGATTCTTAAACAGTGTGCTAACTACTGTAACTATACCTTGGCTGAAAATCTGGCCCGGAGATTGTTACCATCTCCAATTGATTCTTTCTTTATGTGTTCCCAGAAGCTGCTGCTTGTCATATGCTAGTCCCTATTGAAAGTAAGCAGAGATTACCCAGAAGAGGGACACAGGGAGTCTCAGAAACCACTATACTGAGGGGAGAAAAACACTCTCTGTATGTTCTGCAGAGGGGAACAGTGAAAAGGACACTACTTGGTTCTGAGCTTTCTTTTAACCTCAAAACACCCTCCTACTTATTAAACATTGGCCCATTTGGAAGGAATTATGCTAATCATACTGATAATAGTTGGGTTACTGTTAAGAATCATGTAGAAAACATTGCGACAGAATTGTGAACAGTTTGAACTGTAACCATCATCTACCTCTGCTCTCTACACATATTGCTAAGGTAAAACAATGTTTACTGTCAAAAACTTCTTTTGATCACAGGTAAGTTACACAAGGGAATTTCTTTTCATTTTTACTTTCTCCATTCTTTGGAAGTCAAAATGGCATTGATTTCAATTTACACAAGGAATTTTTTCACACAGATCTCAAACTTCTCTTGTGAAAGAGGTTGAATGTTATGTAAAAGACTTGGTCTTGGAGTGCTCTGAACCTTCAAGCAAGAGACTGCAGCTAGGACTGTCAGTACTCAGTAATCATTCAGAGAACTCTCAGAGAGGTTCTCAAATAATAAACTGAGTTTACTGAGTTCAGACGGGACTTTGACAGTGGTTTCAGGTAGACTAAGCTTTTTATCTAGTGAGACTCTGGAGTCCCCGCTATGTCAGTACTTAATTCATAAGTCATTTTAGTCATGTGGGCAACTACACAAGCCATCTGGTACAAGTTTGTGTTTTATACATCAGAGGCTGTAGGAACCCAATAAATCTTCTGTATTAACCCATAGCATGTCACAAGTTGTTAACTTTCACCCATATACTCCTTTTTGGGGTGATATGACTTGAGCTAAACCAAGTATTTCAGTTCTCAGGTGCCTGAAATGGTAAATGCCACAGACTGGCACCAGCCAGGCATCAAACAGCAAAGTGGTTGATGAAAAAATAGTTGAGGAATGTACAGGGTGATTTTTGTACTATGCTTAAAAAAAACCCCTGCAATGTTCCTGTCATCTGATTGTGGACAAAAATTTATTCTTATTCCCAAATTTTCTGATTCTTGAAGGTAAATAATTCCTGAAGACACTGAATAACAATATTTGTTTTTTAGGCAGAATTACCCTGCTGGTGTATTGAGGGCACTGAAGAACATACTTTTATCTCCATAGATCATGAGCTTGGGTTTACATGTGTCACGTAAGTTGTAAAGCCTGAGAAAACTACTGTGGTGGCCAAATTGATACCTAGATTAGCAGGTTAGGTTTTTTTTAAAGAAAGACATTATTTGCCCTAGGTCATGGTCCATCTATTGTTTTGCTAGAAGATGGTTCCTGTATTTACTGTCTTAGTTAAATTTCTTAATTTCCTTTTGAAGTTTTCTGTAATTTCTATGTTAGCAATCCAATGTTTTTATGTTTTTATTGGCTTTTTTGGTGGGTCTATAACCAGCATGCATGATTATTCTCAAACCTTAGTGGTTGCTGCTGCTATCACATCACTAACAATACTATTTAGGCACTAATCAACTAGTTAACATATGAGCTACTATTTTTCCATAATTTGTATTCTTTAAATAGTTACCAGTTTAAAAACTAAATGTCAAAAAGTATCAGATATCCATAAACAATGTTGATTTCATCAGCCTGGCATATAATCTTCTTTTTATGTTTTATCTAATTTAAACAATTAAACCTTAATAGTATTATATCTTCTTTTCCAAAGAGCTCTACACCCAATTTAGAAGACTCAGAATTTAATGGACTTCCTGAAAAATGTCATGTATCTCTGTCCATAAGTGGTATTTTATTTTAAATAAAAAATTTTGAGAGTTTATAAGAGAGAAGAAAATGGAACTGATTAAAAAGTTAGCACTGCCATTTCTGCGTTTCATATTAGCAATTTTTTTTTTTTTTTTAGGAATGATATATAATGGGATATCAGAATCCAGTTAGTATGAATTGTAGGCATTAATTTACTTAGGATATGTAATTCACTGGAATCATTAGTGCTGAGTTGAAAAGCTTATTCGGGGAGTGCTTTGTGACATGAAGTCCTATCTGTGCTTCTAGAAGGTAGTATGGTAATTTGCATTCTGAAAATGACAAATAAATCAGAATAATTCAGAATTTTCTATTTCTTATCAGTTCTACGAATCCACTCTGCTAAGGTTCCCAATAGTAGTCTGAATGACAGAAATGACAGGGTCAGGTACTTCATATCAGGCTTGCCAGCCTCTGTCTGTATCAAAAAAAAAATCTTTCTCCCTTTACAATTTGCCTCTTTGTTTATATAAAGTTCCAGAAAACTAGTCATACTTTTGTTATAAATTCTGGGTTGTATACAAATAGGGCAATTAGGAGATAAACATAGAACTTTGTGTTTAGAAATGATTCTTTACCTCAGAGATGAAATATGCATCTGAATACAACTATTGTGCTGAACATACATATGGTGTCGACATGCATGGTACACACTTAAGTCTTTTGTGGTAAATTTCATATATCATGTACCTTTGATCACCTCCTGTGTTTCAGAGCCCTATCCTTTCTTCTTTTTATTACTTTTGTGATGGATGATGGCAGCAGCTCAGTGGAGTGGAATGTTAGAAGTCTCAACAAAGAAATGTGGAGGTGCCTAGTCTAGGGCTTGAACATTGAATTTTAGGTAAAAGGTACAATACATTGTGGCTGACTAAAATAAGAGAAATTTGATTATAACTTGCAAGCTTCTTGTACAGAGGAATAAGGTATTTTTTCATTGTATGTGTACTCTAAAAGTTTTATGCCTTTGACATTCAACATACTTATTAAAAGGAAGAGTTATTTTTATATTGCTTGGAGTTTTTCCTCTCCTTTCAAAAGCTGGAAAACTGTACTCATTATACTGAAGTAGATGACTTTTTCAGCACTGGGAAATAGAAATAAAACATCAGCATAGAATAAAAAAAAGCCTCTGCAAATGTCAGTAAGGTTTTATTGATAACCACTTAAGATAAGCAGTATTTTAAATATGTTCTTGAAAGATCTCAACAGAATTATATCCAAATACAATTCTACATGTGAATAAACTACATTACAATGAGACAAGCTACCTACTTTATTTATCACAAATAAGTCTATGAGGTGCTTTAGAACGTTCAACGTGTGTCTAGGGGAGAACAGTTCCCTTCCACATTTATTCTTTATGATTACCAGTGTTACTGTAAAGGAAAATAAAACACTGTGGTTGTTTTTGTTCATTTGGTTTGGGTTTGTTAGATTGTTTGTGAATTGGTTTGGTTTGGTTTGGGTTTTTTAATTCAGAAGATGTAGATTTTCTCATTATCCTTATCCAGGGACGTATGGAATTCTCCATTCCCACCTTAAAGAAAGAGTTGATAACTCTTGTTTGACACCTGTGAAATCTATGGCTTGACTTAAAAGACCATGAATCTTTCCTGTTCTGAAAATTCTTATACTTATGAATCCATGAGTGATGCAGATTCATTATCAATTTTGTTATCCCAAATGCATGATAATAACATATTTTTACTATATCATCTCATTACATGTAAGCATTTAACTCTGTGCACATATAAATATATATACAGAGTATACATGCCACTTTATGCAAAAGTAAAAATATGATAACATTATATCAAAGCTTGGTTTGAAAAAATCTCTTTCATGGATCATAATATGACTATTTGAATAAGACATTTCTGATGTCCAAATGGTAATCAAGAATGCAGTCTAAGCCCCTCTGAAGTCAATTGAAAGCTTTTCCTTTAACAGAGACTACAAAACCCCTTAATTTAACTTTTAACTTGACATATACTTATTCAGGTCATCTGTTATAATATGAAAATGTTTCCTGTCCTAAGTGATTAATAATAAAAATGAATGTTCCAAATTTATTTGAATCTTTTACAGTCTATCTTTTTATATATATATATATAGACATATTTGTTTCTTATAATAGAATCTAAGACTCTAGGATTCACATAAACTATAAATTATTTGGGATTTTTGTTCTTTTTCAAATGAAAAATAATGTCAGAAAATATTATCCTGGTTTATACTGTAAAATTAAAATAGCAACATTCCATGTGAAGGAGTCTCAACCCTATGCTACAACCATTTTGGTGGTTACTTAGATTAAGAAGTGGAGCAGGCACATTGGGAGTCCACTTAACATTAAGCAAGGTAATTTTTACTACGGTGCTAGCCTAAACCCAGATCAATTATGGCAAAAATTACTAAATCTATGTATAATTAAAGCAATTGTATGGAAGGGTTTTGGGTTTGATTCTAAATCCTGATTTGCAGCATTAAATAATTATCTTTTAATTGCTAGATACAGACCAATAGGGGACCCCTGGTGGTCTAGTGGTTAGGATGCGGCGCTCTCACCGCCTGCGGCCCGGGTTCGATTCCCGGTCAGGGATACTCCCCTGCGCAGATGGAGCTCGTCAGGCCTGTAAGGCCATCCATCTATGAGAAGATCACTCTAAACAAACCTGCGTCCTGAGGACCTCACTGCCATTGTCCAAACTCGCTTGGCCCCGGCAGATGAACCTTAGGATTAAAGGGTGGGCTCAGTTCAGCGCATGCTGTGTTTCACCTAAAAAAAAAAATCCATTGCGCAGGCTGGAAAGGTAAAAGACCTTTCCCCAAATCTTCGTTCGCGAAGACTGGCCATACAGACCAATATGAAGACAGTTTTAAAAGATATGAAATGATTTTCAGAGATTTGTGTTGGAATGAAATTATGAACCATACGTGAAGTTTTTCATTTGGGAGAAAAAACCAGAATCACCATAATAACCAGTATTTAAGAATTATTTCTTTCCCCTCTTTTTAAATAATGTTGCAGAAGTGAATATACCACAATACATATATATAGTTTTTTTAATTCTATGTGCTCATGAGTAATACAGAGAAAGAAAAATATAAAAAATAAACAAGTCAGAGAATTGTAAGGCACACTTTAGTACTGTGGTGCTGTAGGCACTGCACTTTGGCATAAGCTCTGTGCTTAAGAGCTCCATGTGGAAGTTTACCATGAGAAGACACATAATAAAAATTAGAGGAGAAAATCCCAGAATAATCAATTCAAACTCAATCTCAAATAGAGGAGGTGATGTGGAGTAGCAGCAATTTGCAGTAACCAAGTAGATTGGAACAGGAATACAAGATGTAATCTATTACTCTGAAGGTTCTGTATTAAAGAGTTTCATAACCAACTATCTTGGCATCAGGTTAAAAACTTAGAAGAATATTAGCAGGAGAATAAGATGAGATTTATTTTCTTAAAATCACAGGGAAAACCTGTATCTTTCAAAGAATATTGTTTGGGGTAGAGGAAAAGCAGATTTATTCACAGTAAAATTTCAATAGTTCTGTTACATTTATGCTATATATTAGGAAGTCACCCACAAAAAATATATTCCCTTCCCAGAGACAGACAATCCATGACCTTATTGCAGAAAGACCTGGCTATTAGGGACAACAGATGACAACAGGGACATGAAACTGTGCTTAAATGTGTATCTTTTTCACAGTATATGGGCGTCACAGTTAAAGTGATAATTGAGCTGAGTAATGATTATATCTTCATGCCATTGGCTATTTCACTCATGCAGTGTTTAATACTTTAATTTCTAAATAAACATCACAGCAAAATAAACATTTTCAAGTAAGTGAAATAAAACAAATCAAAACAAAACCCCCGGTGTAGCTGGTTCACTTGTACATATGAATGTTTTGCACATTTGAAACTCAAAGTTTAAAATCAAATGGATTGTATTTTAATATCATAATTGAAAGCATTTTTTTCCTGGCAACAGCTGTGCAGAACAGAACACAAATCTGCCTTCAGCAAAGAGGCCATAAAATGTTATTTCTATAAATAGCATAGGTCAGATTTATTTGATTGTTTTATTTCTCAGAGAACATCTTGATGGACACCAGCATCTCAGTAAATTGAGCTATATATTTTAGATACTATAGTTGCTGGGATAATGTAGAAGTTGAATCCATGGGGACTTGACATCCATTTCTACCTCCTCTCAGCAATGACATTATTATGCCCTTGGAAAACTTTTTCATAAATCCCATTATTAGCTTTGGGTAAAATGTCTTTCCCATTTTGGAAAAAAACTTAAGATTTCTTTTTCTCTAATCCTAAATGAGGCCAAATCTTAAAGAAAATAAATGTTCAACAACTGTCCACACAAAGTAATGCTATTTGGTCTTTCCATATGTTGAAAGACTTTATTTTAATAATTAATAATTTTATTTTTAAAAATTGTTTTAATTAGTTTGCATATTGGAAAACATTCAAACAGGAAACAAAATTTTTTTTTACAATCACAAAATCTAAAGCAATAAACTTGCCAAAACTAAGGTTGTAAATAACTTTGCTTTCAGAAGATAGGCATTTTCTGCCAGCAAACACTAGGTCTTGTGCAAAGGTTTTGATTATTTTGATTAAAATTTGTATTTTCTTGACAGATGATGTTGACAAGTACTTTCATTAACCTGTGTGACTAACAAGCTGTAGAATTGAATTTAATATTTTCTAAAATAAGAGTTCAGATGATTAAGCTTCAGTTGTATATATTTGGTAGCAGATTTCAAATAGAAGCAACATGGTATGAAGGTTTAAAAAGGTTAATAAATTCTTATTTATTAGCAGGACCAGATGCCAATAGCAAGAATTCCAGTACCATACAAAAACCTTATGCAATCCCCTTCCACAATTTAATGATGGAACTGAATTAAATCAGAAGTAGACTAAGTACTTTCAATGTCTGGCATATTTATTACTTTTGGTTTTAAGGAAAAAGAATCCAAAGACCCAGAACTGCTTTGCAAGTACCCAGTACTAGTGAAATTTTCTGTTTCTAGTTCAAAAGTTTTTAAGACCTAGACCAAGTTTTGTCATCACTGATGACAGAGAAATGGCGCAATACAGGAAATGAATATGTAAAGAAAAGTCCTAAATGTAAGTATATGAGGATTTGCCAAATATTACAACATGTTATATGATCTGTGGTTTAGGGCATTTTTTATATGTTCAGAATAGAATAAATCCCAACTGTGCTACTCTTGTAGTAGGTGCAACATAGTTTGGGTCTAATGGGATCCCAATTGCCTGCCATATGTCAAGCCTGAAGTTCAAATTGAAACTAAAATACCTTGATTTGGATGCCTTTGGATAGTGCCAACAGTGAAGGGTATGCTGGAGTCTCATCATGTTCAGACAGTGGTCTAGAGAACATTTGACCTCTATGCCACTGCAGGAGAGCATGTGGCTCTCCTAGATTTATGTTGTGTCTACCAGCTTTTTCTAAATGTCTTAAATATCCTATGTCATTTTAATAGCAGAAGAAACCTATCATCTGTGTCCATAATATATACACAACCACAAAAATATAGGAATCTAAAAGTGAAGTTGATTTTTACCCTGAATATGACACCTGTTCTCCAGGTGCATTTAGTTCAAATGGGTTTTGGAAAACTTCCGGGCAAGAATAATTTCCAGAATTCCCTCAGAGGTACCTAAAAGGCCAAGAAAGTGGTAGAACAATTCCTTTTGTCTATCTAAATCTAGAATACATAATTCTTTCCATAGGATGTGTTCCCTGCCAATCACAAAGCTTAAAAAGTTTTAGTTAGCTGAAATGGTGGTGACTTAGGTCTAGTCTTGGCATAAGCAGTGATGTAGTAGCAGCTGGAGACTGTGGAGTGGAAGCATAATTGAAGACTGTCTCCAGGCACCTCACTTTAAAGAAGAGGGGTGCTAAATCCCAGATGATTGAAAGAAGAAAAAGTCCTAATTTCTTTCCGCCTAATAATCTCAACCTGTGAGTGGCATGTACTGATGAGAAGTGGTGATAATACAGAGATAAGGAACATTTTGCTATTTCACTCACTAGTAGAGACATATTGAAAACAGCCACAGTGGAAATGACTGAATTAGTATGCACGTAAACAAAGAGATGTCTTCTTAAATCAGTTCCTCTTTCCCATTCTCTTTCCCTTTCTCTTCTCTGTCCCCTTCTCCTTCCCCTTCCTCTCTCACGTAAAAATGTCCTCCAGAGAAAAGTATTGTTCTGTCATGTTTCTGGAAAGCTGGAACAAAGAACTCCTAAATATTTCACCTTGACTCTGGTTGCTGCTGAAAATGCTTAGTAGTTGTTTTTGGTAGAACACACATAAAGAAGAATGGGATGAAGAAAGGAACAGAGAGAAGAAAAATAAGAGAATGATGAGAGGACAAATATAGTTCTCAGTTTCTTCTTTATTGCAATATCTGTCCCTGCAGATGACTGACTATCTTAAGGCAGGGAAAAAGCAAAACCAAAAGCAAAGCCAACGTCGACAAGGGAAGAAAACTCAAAACAGCTTGCACAGAAACAAGAAGGACTGTTAACTATCCTCTTTGGTACGCTCCATTGCTCTCTTATTGATGTAGCTGGGATAGAATGAATATGGCTGTGAATTTAGCAGAAAGAGCGAGAACACAGGTTAATAACATTCAATTCTAGAGAACAGAATAATGGATTATAGATTTTAAGCACTCAAGATTTCCTAGCTTCCATTTGAAAAGCACAAGAGGACTTAGGTATTCCTCATTGTTTCAGTAGATTTGGTCCAGATCTTTAGCATTGAAATATTAATATTAAATCTGCAGATTGGTGTTTAATTTGATTTCATAGATCAGTTAGGCAACTAGAGGAGCAGATAATTGGATAGCTGCAGTCTGCTCTTCACTGTAGAGGGTCTTTTACAAATCTAACAGTCCACTTATTTTTTGGATTTAGTGGTTGAATAATTCACTGTAGAGAATAATTTTCAGATGTAATAACTTCTCAGAGTCCTTTAAGTAGAGGAAGCTGGTAACAAAGAAGTCATCATCTAATTACATTTCTAATGCAATTGTAGGTGTTGATGGCCATATAAAACCCCTCAGTGGTGCTGACCAGACTATCTCAGATGTCATTTCTCTAACATGTGCTGTTATGGCTGGCTTGAATACTTTGGTTCTCTGTCCTCCGATTGAATTATGGAAATTGGATTGTTGAAGGAGGATCATAAGATCATTGTCTTTGGGATTCACTCCCTCTTGTGGCAGTCATTCACAATCATTGATGTGGTTTACACACTTTGCATCTTTTTTTTTTAAACTCTTGCTACTACTGTTATTGCCTGAAACAACAGTTATGCCAGTATTTAACCTGACAATTTTTAAGACAAATGAAACACTATTTCAATTTCAGTGTGTATCAGTTTGTGTTCACACATAGTATATACATATTGTCAGTGTATGTACAGCAATAAATAGTCAAAGCACAAATATGTAAGCACACTGAGTCATACTGAAGTGGACCAAAAAGAAATAAAATCTTTCCTGAAATATTTCCTGACTGCATTTAAAAAACCCAACTTACTTTCAAAGGATTTGT
Organism: Neopelma chrysocephalum; assembly: GCF_003984885.1. Taxonomy (NCBI): domain Eukaryota; kingdom Metazoa; phylum Chordata; class Aves; order Passeriformes; family Pipridae; genus Neopelma; species Neopelma chrysocephalum. Next base: position 4,102,503 of record NW_020897692.1, read on the forward strand.
TGCTACTGATAAACTGTTTTATCATCTCAGTGACAGTCTGCTGCAGATTCTCCATAGGAGCATATAAGACTTCATGGTACTGGATGTGTTTTGGAAAGATACTGCATGCACTGCTGAATAATGAAGTACTTAATATTCTGCAGAATGTCAAGCTTTTCAATTTATGACATCCAGGTTACTTCAGCAAAGTGGATAAAGTTTTATTTTTAAGTAACTTGAAAATAAAAATAAATTGAATGCTAGATCATGTTTAAAATCACATTCTATTAAAAAAAAAGTTTTAGATAGAACTGTAAGGTTATCTGCAACATCCACTGGAATGGGCAGGAGAGTGGCCATATGTTAATGCAGGAGGTCTGGGTGTGTGGAGCATAAGGGTAGAAGCAATTACAGTTTTGTAAGCACAAAAATGAGGAATTTACAAGATTAGCTTCGTAGTGGTTAGTGTGCCAGGTGGCACCCAACTCATATAACAAAATGAGACAAAAACTAAGTTAGTTTGAGAACTTAATAATTTTTTAGTGAGAGCAGGCAAGAACCTGGGTGCAGAGACTTAAGGAGACAACCTCACCTCTCCTCTCTGCCTACACTGCCTTTTCCCCAGTTCTTTTCCATACAGCAATAAAACACAACTGTGATCATATTATATACCATCCAGCAGGAATGGTAAGATTAGAGAAGTAGATTGTTCACACAGAAAAGAATTTGCAGAGTGTGAACTATACATACCAAATGTAGGACACAAATAAAAAAAGGATGAATTGCAAAAAAAGATTCGTGTTCTCAGAACACAGAAATTGGAAAAAAAAATAGACACCTACTAAAGCCACTGTCTTGCTCTCTCTCTGCAACTGGACAGAGGAGAGAGGAAAAAATCCAGCTAACGATTCATGAGTTGAGATAACAGCTGGGAGAGGTCACTTACCTTCACGGGCAAAACAGACTCAAAGTGGGGTTAGTATTTAAATTTATTACTAACAGGATAAAAGCCAAAGAGTGAGAAGTAAACAGTCTTAAAAAAACACCTTCCACCCACCCTTCCTTCCATGTTCTCCCTCCTCCCCCCCAGCAGTGCCCAGGGATGGGGAATGGGAGTTACGGTCAGTTGTTGTTTCTGCCGCTGTTCAGGGAGAGGAGTCCTTCCTCTGCTCCCATGGGGTCCCTCCCACGGGAGACAGTCCTTGATGGACCTCTCTGGAGTGAGTCCATCCCTTGGGCAGCAGTTCTTTCCAAACTGCTGTCCCATGGGTCACTTCTCCATGGGGTGCAGTCCTTCATGAATGAGCTGTACCAGTGTGGGTCCCCCACAGGGGCCACAAGTCCTACCCAGGAAAAACCTACTTCAACGTGGGCTTCCCTCTCCACAGGCTGCAGGTCTCTGGCAGGACCCCGCTCCATCCTGGGCCTCCCACAGGTCACATCCTCCTTCATGCATCCATCTGCTCCAGCATGGGCTTCTTCATGGGCTGCAGGTGAGTCTCTGCACCCCAGTAGTCCTCTATGGGCTGCAGGGGCACAGCTGCCCCACCATGATCTGCACCCATGGGCTGTAGGGGCCTCAGCTTCGGTGTCTGGAGCACCTCCTGCCCCTCCTTCTGCACTGACCTTGGTGTCTACCTTGTTGTTCCCATGTTCTCACTCCTCTCTTCGCTGACTGGAATTCTTTCTGCGCCACAACCTTCTATTCTTAAATATCTTATCACAGATGTGTTACTATCACTCTTGATTGGCTCGGCCTTGGTCAGCGGCAGGAAGTCTGTCCTGGAGCCGGCTGGCATTGGCTGCACGGGACAGGGGAAGCTTCTAGCAGCTTCTAACAGAAACCACCCCTGTAGCCACCTCGCTACCAAAACCCAGCCAGAGAAACCCACTACATTCTTCTTCAAGAGTGTCTTATCTTACGTGAAGAAAAAATCCGAATTTAAAGAAGACCTACCTGACAGCATAAAATGTGTAGAATATGCCAGGTTTTGGGGAACCTGTAAAATGTTACTCATTGATTTTTTTCTTCTGTGAGTTTAAACTTTGCAGAGAATTAAACATAATTACTTCTGGCAGTGGTGTCAAATGAAAAAAAAAATGCTGCTTTTCTTAACTTGGAAATTAACCTCCTGCCTTCATATTCTTTTCCAATTTTATGAAAAAAAGTGGTTAAAACCAGAGGGGTTTACATGGCATCCTTTAAAAGGTTATGTTAAATCTCCATTAACAATGTTTTTGATGTAAAGGCTAGAGACTTTGTGGGAACTGCTCAGTTTAAAAAACCACAAGAACACCTCTAAAATCCAATAGTCTCCAAACAAAAGAAAAAAAAAAGCAAAGTAGTAGAGCAACCAATAGGTGGCAAATGGATTTGTTGTATAGGGACAATCTGATCACAAACCGGTACCATTTAAACAAATATACTGCAATTGAACTGCGAACTAGATCTATAAGAACAACTGAATGTTAAGTGAGATCCCTAAGAACTCTCAAGATTTGTTAGTGACATTACAATGAATGCTGAATGAATTGATAATGATACAGTCACTAAATTCTCCTAGTAAATGTCTTCCAGATATTCACTGTTCCCCTTACTGTAGAGTATCCAAAGACTCATGGACACATATGAGGACAGATAAGTATTCTATCAGACCATTTTAAAACAAACTATTTCATCAGTTATGTAGATGTTCATTTGTTTGTTTGGTTTTTTTCTAATATTTCTGTTGATCTAAGGGTCCACTATATAAGGATATTTATGAGAGAGAGACTGTAGACGCAAGTAGGTTTTTAATAAGACTAAATCTACTTTTTTAAAAAATCTCACCATGTATCTGTCTGTATTGCAGATAACCAATGTAATTTAAAAATCTAGGAACAGGTATTAATGACTTGTATGCAATACAAATTCCATATATGTGAGAACTGAGAAGAAACTCAGATCTGCTGGGTTTTGTTTGTACCCAATGCCCTTGTGAAAACTTGTTGTATTCTTTACTGTGAAGTACTTCCTTCTTAGAATGATAGATTTATATTTAGTAATTGATTAAGTCTGAGATTGCTTTTATGTAAATTTGGCCATCAGAAATGAAATATCTTGTCTTAGCTTTCTGTGTGGACAATGAAGAGATATGTTCTTCCAGAGGGTGTTTCTGTCTATCCCAGACAGAAAGGCAGTGGTGATGAGCTGCCTTTTGGGAGTTTGCAATTTGCCTTCAGAGGGTCTTAGCTGTAGGCACTACAGAAGGAACCTACACAATTTGCTTGACACATAACTCTAGTCATTGACTTTATATGAAAAGAATCATACCCTTAAATTATTACAAACATTACAGAATGAAGGGGCACGCATCCTTCTGATTCGATAACTGGTCTCTGACAGGAGCTTACAAGAGATATTTGACAGGAAAACACAAAAATCAAGCAGTGGACAGCTAAGTAACAGTTCTTCTGTATGGAACTTTCCAAGTTGATTAATCGAACTCTTGTTTACGTCTTCAAGTAATTAGATGAATGTGAATTTCTATTTTTAGATGTTGAATATATTAATTATCCTTGAAGAGAACATGAAAAGAAAAGAATTTTAGCACTTTGTTTAAGCGTAGTTAAAGAATTGTGCCACCTCTTTATAAAACAGGGAACGTCTATTGCTCTGACCTCTACCATAGCATAACTCCTGGTGACAAATGAACTCTGTCAGGGCAGGTAGTTCAATGTTGCAATCTGCTTTGGAAGTACAATGTGACCACACGGCTCCTGAGGCAAATATTATTCTCTCAGAATACTCTGTTGCGAATTATAATTTACACATTCCAACCAGTCATGCAGTGAAAAGTTAAAGGGAACCTTGTAGAGGAAACCAAGTCTACTGGTTGTGTTTCGTGATATACTGTTCAGTATTAAGCACTGGAAAATCAGATGTATATAATATGAAGAGAAATCCCATGTGTATTTGAATACTTCTTACACATGATGGCTTTTCTATAGTAAATTAGAATGACTTAAAAGGAGGGCTGTAGTATTCAGAATGTCCAAACAGTCACTTAAATTATTCTCTAAATATAGATACTGTGGTTTCACTAAAATTATGATATAATTGCATTAGTTTCATAACAATTATTATGTATATAACCTTGGTCAAAGTTAAATAACAAGAAAAGGCAGTAACCTCTGTACTGATGCATTATGCTCCATTGAAATACAAAAGTATATTAAATACTTGGTTTGTTTACCTTTATTGTTAGTCTTATTATTAATTTAAAGTGACATTTATAATTAATACTGTTAGACTTTAAGCTTTGAAATAATGCATGACACTTCTCAGATAAACAATCTACCTACGTTGTATTTACAGAAATAAGCAAATCATAACTCTTTTACAGGATAAATGAAGGGCTACCCTGTGTTTTGCCTTCAAGAAGTCCTTTGGATTGCATTTCAGAGATCCATTTAAGAAGTAGATGGTCACACGACTCTTCAAACTTTGTGTTTTCAGAGGTTCACAAGCTGAACACTCAACAATTTTTTATTCTTTTCTGTTGCATTCTTTCCATTCAGAATTAAAGCATCAGGCTAGACTCTCCAGAAAGAATCTTGCACAGAAGCTCCAAATTCATGGGTTTTAGACATTGCAGAGCTCACGAAATTTGGATTTCTGTTGACTTTCTTTAAACATAAGGAAAATGTGATGTGTAATAGTCAAACTGACTTTCATTGGAGTGCCTAAATATGGTATACTTTTCTTATTTCAGACACCAATTTTGATTTTTTTGTCTCCTTTTCCAGTGTTATTAAAATTTACTCCTAGTCTCTATTTTTGAGTCAACACTATCACCACAGTAATCCAAAGAATCTATTTCTACACTTTATCAATCTTATATTGTATTGCAATACATGTTTTTTAGCTTTGAATGCAATGAGTGGAAAATGCCAGGTTTATTTTCATAGAGACAGAAGGTGACTGCAAACAGTGCCATCCATCCTACCTTTCTGTGTATGACTTTATGCAGAGTATGACTTGAACTCATTCTTGGGTATTGAAATACCTCAGTGGTAACACTAAAGAAGAGGAAAAAAAAACCAACAATGAACTTCAAGTAGCACCTCTTAAAGAAATCCAAATATTGTAATGTGTTTCCACCCTCCTCCTGAGGAACTGTTATGGCTCTGTGTTATCTCCAGTGACATACAATGTTTACAGCTGAGAGTCTAAACATTCCTTCAAAGGCTAAAATCCAACTAGAATTGATAGTAATTCCAGGGGCTTTAATATTATTTTACCTCTTGTTAGCCAGAGCAAATGAAATGCATTGACTGCATACCTAAACCATATCACTTAATAAAAGAAGTAAATATCCTTGAAATAAAAATTAAAAGGGGATTTTACACCATTCATTTAAAAAAAAATAGTTAGTGTGGTTTTTTAAGTAAAATTATCATACTGGATTATATGTGTATAAAATTAGACTCAAAAGACCATATCTATATCGACAAACTTAAAAGGTCTCTGTCTTGGAGAAAAGGTCCTGCCCTGAAAAAAATTTCCACTACAAATGTATAGCTATTCTGAAATTGAGCCAAGCACAATTTTCAAATTAGAGAAGTGGCATTTTGTTAATTGGTATGCTCATATTAAGTAGTTAGGATTATAATTAATTATTTTCTATACTCTTAATTGAAACATTACAACATACTTGGTAACTATTTAATTAGAAAACACATTAATTATATATTAAGGACTTCAGTCGTTTATGTAGTCAAGTCTCGCCTTTGAAGGGAATTCAGCAGTAAACAAGCCAAGGCTCAGCAGAGCATTCTGGTATGAAGATGCACCAACATACATATTCTTGTGATTTTATTTAATTTGCATGGACTAAGCACTGACCAGTGAACAACTTCATGGGAATTCAGACTGCACTGCTCAGATGAGTCATAAGAACAGACCACTCTCACTATATTCAGAATGTGGTACATGAACTTGCCCAGATGCAGTCAGTGTGCAACTTTATGGAAAGATGTTATATTAGCAATTACCATAGAAAGTCCTTAATGCATAATAAGGGGAAGGAACTAATTGTAAAGGAAACAAATTCTCTGCCATTAATTTATTCTGCTGTAGTCTATTCCATTTCTCTGAATATTTATTGAAAAAAAAATTGTAGCTGTTTGAGGTATATTTAAAATATTTTACCCTTCTGGGAGGCTATAAATTTTGACAATTTATTCTCCAGCTATATATTGAATTCTTGTATAAAAGGAGAAATAAGTTTAAGTAGCCTGGAAATGACAATACACAAGAAAATCTCTACATTAGCAATACACTGAACTAAAAAAATAAAGAAAAAACAAACAAGTAAACAAAATAACGAGACTCAAGCCAACAGAAGTCTCTTAGCAAGATGAAAGCTTTATGAGGGGTAAAATTTATAAATATTTTCACAGAAAAAAAAAGAAAATAAGTTCAAAGTTTTTGTCAGTCATAAATGTATCATAGTAACAAAAGGTTTTTTCATTATCTCAGGCATTCAGAGTGTGTTACACGGAGGTTAACTTCATGTCATACTTGAGTAAATGTAAGACTATATAAGGAGAAAAGCTCTATTTTCTCCATTCTATTGCTGAATCTTTTTTCATTTTTACAATGTGTGTACAGTCCTTTACTTTTGTGTTTTCATTCTTTTATTTTCTGATCTGTTTTCAAATATAACAAGATATCAATCCTAGACTAAACATCTTAGGATTTCTTTTCCCTCTGAGATCCCTCTAGTTCTGCTATTTTTCTGTGTGTTTGGATCCCAGGAATTTTGTCATCTCTGCCAGGAGACAGGGGAGTACGTGGAACTGGGAGACTTGTTAGCTAGACATGATTTGACTGAATTCCATTGCAGAGCCAATTCTCTGCTTCTTTCTGTGGCAGGGGAAGGATGATATATTAACTGATATTGCTATGGTATGTGCACATACCTTGAAAAACTTTCCCTAACACAGGAGAGAAGAAGTTCCTAAAGTCATCCCCTAATGACACAAAAACACAAAATCAGGAGAAAAAGGTAACAAAGAAACAAACAGAAAACAAAATTGATTTTAAGATACACGGTAAGTTCAAAACTGCTACTATGTGTGAAATCCAGGCATCACTTTGCAGGCAAGACACATTTTGTTACTGACTTGATTAAGATCAAGATTGCACCTCTCAGTCCTGATTTAAAGGAAATTGTGGACTTCAGTTTGAGTTATATCTTCCACTGAACTGGAAGTTCAGCTAAGTCTGCTTAGCTTTTCCTTCAGGTATGGTTAACTAATTTGTGCCAGAAATCAACACAATTCCAAAGAATTTGATACAATTTTATATAAGAAAAATTGAACTATACAACTGCAAAGATGGAACATAGATTCAAAGGGTGTGGTATCAAAAATTATGTTGATGCTCAGCAAGTTTGGCTTCCTGCATCTATCTCCATCAGAATAGTTGAGAGTTGGCTCCTGGAGCAGCCATGATCCCGTTCTCGTTGACATGCCTGTGTCAATGACCACACCTGAGAACCTCCTTGGTAGGGAGACAGGCAAGAAGGAAGAGACTGGCAAAAGTATTTGAGCAATAATGTAAGATCTTGGGCCAATTCTACTTTGCTAAAATTATATACTATGGGAGAAGTTTCCTAAAGCTGCTACCAGGATCTAAAACCTTCGTAACAACATTAAAACGAGTAAAGCAGAGACACTCCTACTACCTTCAAGGTCTGTCTGTCCCACAGATTATAGTGAGATAAGTCTGGATTTACATTATACCAGTCACTCCATTACAATATAAACAATTATACTTATATATATGTATACTATAATATAATATGGATCTTTTTACTCTGCGGCAAAGGTGAAGTAGAACACCTATCAGGCAAAGGGAGTAAATTGCTGTACTTCACATTTGATGTCAGAAAATGAACCAGTAAAGTGGTTACTTTGCAGTAATGGTTAGACTGATACAAATTTATTATTTACCTTACTTACAATGACTTTCCTTATGTCAGTTCCTATGGGATTATGAATGGGCTTTCCCATATTCACATAACTATAAGGATTTATATTTTGATTTATTATGGATATGTTTCAACAGATTCTACATTAACTGCATTGGGAACTTGTAGTTAACTGAGTCAAGAGTGAAATTCAGTCAAGACCGTATATAAAGCAGTGAAAGTGAAGGATATTAAACTCTTCCAAGGACATACTACTGTAGTACTGCTATACTGGAGGATATTTCTCAGTCTTATTATGCAGTGGTTTAACCTCTCATTAGATACAACACCCTTCAAAGATATTTAGAAAAAGGTGAAAATGGATTTATTTAAAATCTAAACAATGCAAATTGTGGAGAGAAGCTGAAATACATTAATTTGAATTCCAGTTACATAAATGTGCCAGGGGCTTTTTTCTCCCTTAGGATATTTCTGTAATCACATATGACTGGGATTCTAGGGAGCAGGTCTTCTCCTATCTGGAGCTCTACAGCTGTGTTTGTGATATGAGTCATTTTGTCTCTTCTTTAGTAAAAGCATGTAGATAACAAAGTTCTGACACTGAAATTGTCCCAAAAGATGCATGAAGACCATGTTTCATGATTAAAATTGGTTTTTAATCAAACTTCCAAGATAAAATACAAATATATTAACATGTTATACTACATGAATCTACATATTTTTCTATTTTTCTATAAAGGTACATGAATTATGATATTAAAAAATCATGTTTTGGAACACTAATGCTTAAAATGTCATTTTAGTTTTAGTGAAAATTTTTGCAAAACCAATTCAAGAGACTTACATTTTTGGCTCAAGATATGACAGTGCAACTCTACCTTTCTGAAATCAGTATGAATACAGAATAATAATATCACAATGTATGGTAGTAATCATTGCCAGATACAAATGACATCAGTCTTGTAAGTGAAGGGGATCATAACAGACAAACCCAAGAAAATGCATTGTCCAGAACATATTGTGATTATGATTATTCAGTTATTCAAAACCAATTTTTATGGTGTAGAGTATGGTTTCCACTGCGCAAATTCCAAGGCATGGTTGTTTTGAAATTATGTGGAAAATGATCTTTAATGGTATCTATTTTTTCTTCTTTCTTTATAATCCCTGTTGAATCAAAAATATATAATCTAATTCATATTATCTCCTTGTGTAGTCTTTGAGAGACATGAAAAAAGATAAAGCCAGAGAACTGGCAATATGGTGACACCTATCATATTGTGTATTACAGTAGGTGTCACCAAAAAATCAAATAAATAGATCATAGATTAGAAGACAAATATTCTTTAATAAGGTTTGTCTGATTCTGGTATAAGGCTGTGAACTGAATGTCAGGTTTGCTGAATCACTTTTTTTTATCAACAGGAAATACAATTTGGCAAAGAAGGATGTGATATTCTCTGAGGATATGTGATAGCAAAACTTGTGTCGGTGCACCTGTGATGAGGACACCTCCGCTGTTTCACCAAGCTGTGCTGGGGTGCATATGGACATTCTAATTCACTCCTATTCCTGATACAAGGCAGCAGAGAAGGAACTGCGTAGAAAGAAATTTGTGTGAAACTTGGCTTCCAGATCTCAGACTGCCAGAATCCTCTGAATCAGATAGTCCAATGTTTATAGTTTTAACATTTGGAGTGAGGCACAGTGAGTTTGTTTAAGAAAAAGAACCTAACAGGTTTTAAAGAATGATGTTGTTAATATTCAGTAATTTCACTAAGAGCAGTTACAGACAACTACATATATACAGACAGGGTACAATATTAATCTGATTTTACAAAATAGATGTCTCTGTCACATACAGAGGCACAGAGGGAAAGAAGACAGAGGGAAAGAATATTTAGCATCTAAGAGAGAGAACAAATTGTAAAAAACAAAAGCCACCTGCCAAATAAGCTCTTCAGAGCTGTAAATATACATCTTTGCCAAATTTACAGGTGTTCATGGAGGAAAAGCATGATGAGAAAATTCATCATAAAACCGAAACTTTCCAGACAGGAACATTAGCAGTCAGCATATAATCTTGATACATAAATGTGCACATTATAGGTAGGAATGAAAGAACATTAAGTTTTCAAACCAGAAGTCTAACACATGAAATAATTTTTATATTGCGTTTTTAATACTCAGTTGTATCAAGGTCCTTCTTAGCTACCCAAAGTATCCCCAATGGCCATCAGCTACCTCAAAATCCCTGGAGCTGAATTGCAGAGTGGATAACAAAACAGTCTTTTTTGTGGACATAAGAATCTAGATTGCTGTTACTTTTCTTACAAAGCTGTAGAAAGAAGAATATAAAGATATTCTAAAGTTGCTGATGTCTGCATAGGCAACAGATTTTGGGAAGCCCTAGGAAGCCCCAAAGTGGTTTAAAGAAAACCTTGCTTTTCTTGATCCAGTCACAAGAACAGTGTGAAAATAAGGCCCTTTTTTCCCTCAAGAAATATTTGGCTAATGTTTTGTTATCAGTTACTCAAGCTATTAACTGCATATTTGTGATATTGTAAGGATACCCCTTGGTACCTCTGTCACCCTGATTCCCAGAACTAAGAGGTGCTCCATTTAATTTATGATGACAGAAGATTATTAGCTCTATTTTTTATATTATTTCTTGATAAAGGGGTTGTTCCCACTAATAAATGAAACAATTTTAATGTGTTCTTGTTAATTCATTTTGCATTCCATTTTGGCAATTTAAAACAACTTTGCTATTGAATTTACTAAACAGTAATGCCTCTTTACACTTGACAACAGGGCTTACTGTAAATGAGAATCATATAGGGTGCAAGGGTAACATAAACTCATGAAATATGACATAGGATGAATGCAGTGTAAGGTATGCTTTACAAATACTTAGAAGTCAGAGTAAAACTTAGTGTTAGGTCAAAAATGTTTAATATTCTGTTCAACCATATAGGAAGCATATTTTTGCTGACCATTTTGTGACCCTGGATTTGGTCCTCTTCATGTATCCATATCAGAACTTCTTTAATATTCCTTAAATTGAATGCCTTCATTTTACTGCAGATCAGACTGAAGTCCAAATAACTTCTTAATATTGCTCTGTCAGACATTTATGCATCAGTGTACATGTTTGCAGTGTTCATTATTATTTACAGTATCTTTAAAAAGCTTCAGATCACAACGATTTTACTTTTTATTTTATGCTTTTCATTTACTGTAGCAAACTGAAATTTCCTGTCTTCTCTTTATTTTTATTACTCAGTAGAAACCTCTCAGTGTTTGCAGGGGGAAATTAGCTCTGGAAAAGATATATCTGTCACTTGGCTGTTGTAGTACACCAGTATCCAAAAGGAAGTCTTTGCACTTTCAAAAATTTTGTACTTGATTGCTTTCATGCTGTAGAATTCCAGAATGTCACATATTCATCTGGTAGTATAAATAATGATGCCTATGGAGACTGAAACATTGACAAGAAGGTGAGCAGTTGAGTTTCTACAGCTCCTACTCACAACATGAACACCAGAAGTGTCTGTTTCATTCCATAGAAAGGAACAATAGAGAAAAAAAGAAAAGGAAGTAGTATTAGGGTCTGCCAGAAATGTCAGCTCTGTATATCTTATATCTACATAAGCCTCCAGAGTCCACTAACCAAACAGCAGCTGAACGAATACACTTTACACAGATGCAGAGGCAAAAGCCTAGTGGTGACTGGTGGTGATTCCAAGACATAAAATCCTGCCTGTTTGCTGCATCACAAAGAGAATTTTAAGGGATTATAGAGTGCAAGAGCTAGAGACATTCAATGAAACTGTCAAGTGGCAGGATTTAAAAACAAACAAAAAAAAGAAAAACAACTGAAGACATGCAGACAAATGTTTGCTTTTCTATATGGGCTGTTCAAATCAAAGATTTTGTTAGTCCATTGTCCATACTCCATACACACCAAACTGCTCCTGGCACAGGCAAAATGGTTTCTCCTCAAACAGTGTGGGGCAGTGGTTTGATAATTAGATTGGTTTATTGACCAGTTCAGTAAGTAGCAGGGACATGATAGTACGGTTTCTGTTTCTTTTCTCCGCACCAGTGATATTCCAACAAACCCTACATTTTACACATCTTTACACCTTTCAAGTCTATCTGTACCTGTATTATTTTCATCCTTTCACATTAAAAATGAACAGATTCCCTGACATTATTTGTTATTAATACCTTTTTATGATGTGCCCAAGATGAATTTCAGAAACAGCTAAAAATTTTCACATATTGCATATTTGAAGTGGCATAAGATAGAGTAAGAGAATGCTTGACAATTGGTGCCATGCACTCCCAGGTATTTCAGCTTATAAAAAGAGGACTAGTCATGTTTCCAAGAATCTCTCTAGCCGTATTCAGAAATGTGGGTGGGGTTTGTTTGGTTTGTTTGTCTGTTTTGGGTTTAGTAGTTTGTTCTTTTTTTGCTGTTTTTCTGTATTTTTTTTTCTGAAGAGCTTCAGCACAATCCCAGGAGCTGCCAGGTGAAACGAAAATAAAACCCCTAAAAGTGATTTACATTAAAAAGCTGCTAACTAGCTGGTGGGATCAGACAACATAGACAAAGTAAAACAGTATTGTATGTGTTGGAGAGGTTAAGCAGGACGAGGACAAAGGGCTGAGCTCTGAAGTGCAGTCACCCCCACTCCAAAATTTGCAAATTATTAAAATGCGGAGCAATTTTAGTCTCTGCATTATAGCATTCTGACCCTTGTTTTTCACACGGTCTTGACAGAGCAGACCTGGCAAACAGTTTGCAATTTGGTAACTCACCTCAAAATTTTCCACTAGCGTATCTGGGAATCTAAGGAAAGTTGACCCTCTGAAAGCACAAAGAAGGCTGCACTATCCCAAGCAAGAATAAGAAAACTGTAAGAAAGAAAGCAGGAGAGATTGGAGATATGATACTAGAAGTAACATGATGATATTGATACATACAGATTATTGATTTATTTTTTCTTAGTGTTAATACAATTTTAATCTTGGAAGGAAATGGTCAGCTGTAGCCACCTCTAATATTTCTTTCTGATGAAAAACCTCAGAATCTATTATTTTTCTTAATATTTCTACTAAACCTAAGCTTTTCCCTGAATGTGAAGATTTTTGTTTGGGATAAGATTCCTGATGTAAAAAATCTGTTTTGCAGCTGTAGTTCAAGTTCCATATTTTATGCACATAAAACATATTTTTTGACAAATATACTCAGATGCTGTTTTACTAATTGAGTCTTTGATGGCGAAGTGACATGTGACCTTTTGACATCTATTATATCTCATCAGTATTATTCAGCATATTTTGAAGGGATTGAGATATTCATTGCTAAAAGCAATGATATTAAGCTATGAAGTTTTGAACAAAGATTTACAAATAATTATTATCCTTAAAATGCTTATTTTTTGTTGACATGTAACGTAGTCAGGAGGAGAAAATATAGTCATCACACCCAATCTAAAATCTGCTATTCATTAATTATCCAAACCCCCTTAGACTGCTCAGATCAAACATTATTAGAAGTAAAGTTTCGAGACTGTTGGAATCCTTGTGCATTTTACTATGATGTTTATTCAAATTAAAAGATAAATATTTTTTTCTTCTGTTCAATTTAATGCTTTTATGAAAAGAGAGATAAAATGATCTGAAGGAAGCCCTTAAATAGGAAGAGACACATGCTTTTCCCGTCACTGGAAAGTGAAAGTACAATACTTGCAACAAAAACATGGCCAACAGGGGGCATTATTTTATATAATGGAATTTTCTTATCTTTCTTTGCCAGATAACTTTAGATTTGGTTTTAGCTGCCAATAAAATTCTGTGCCTAAGGTTATATAACAACTATCAGACAAACAAACCAATGGATTTTAACACTTTTATTGTAAAGATTTGGTCCTATAAAGACCTTTCTCCATACTTGCTGAAGGGGAATCTGTGGCTAAAACCTTTCACCAGCATTCAGGGGCCTAGGTTTTCAGCACTTAACATTGCTACAACCATCTGAGTTAACCTTGGCAATTCATGTAATTCTGGATGAATTCTCAAATGTATTTCTTTGCTTTCATTTTGTAAACCAAGCTTCTCAGGTATGTCTCATGTGAGCATGTACTCATGTTTCACTGTTTCATGGATGTCTCTGCCTGTGGTTCAGATCTTCAACTGCAAAAGAGAAATAACAATACTTATCATACCTGTGAGAATAAATCTGTCAATACTTGTTCAGTTACTTTGGTGACAGATTGTTTAGATAATAGGAAAGGACACAAAGTAAACAAAAACTGGATCCTTTGGTGGGGTCTTGTCAAATTCCCAATAAGAATTAAGATCATAGTGATAGATTCCTAGATATCTCGCAGTTCCTAATGTGACTAAAAGATTTAGAACCCCTTTAGTATTTCCTGGGTCCAAATTCTCCTTGCTCAGGACAGTAGACTGATGGACATTCTCAAAGGCGTATGTACAGAAGACTATGTAACTGCAATCAGTTCTGAAACCAAGAACATCTCTCTTAATGAAAACTGGGAATTACTCCACGTATGTTCAGTAGTATGGGTGGCACTACAGTGTTCATCAGTTTTGTCACTGTTTTTATTTCTGTTCCTTTCTGTTTCAGCAGAGGCATTGGCTTTTATGTAAGTGCTTCCTTTGAATTAATATTTAGAGGAGAACAGTATTGTTGTCATCTTGAATTCAACTTTATTCTGGGTCTAATATACTATGGACCCAAAAATTAGGATTTTTGTTTATTTGTTTTTCTGCTTTCAAGTGTTTACCAGCAGAAAGAAGGGCTCAGGTATATTACAATTCATATACATTCTAGACATGTATGCATCAAGCACTTGGAAGCTGGTTACTCTTGGGCATGTGCCCTGCACATTTGGGTCAAGGAGATTTGGAAGTTAAGTTATAAAGAAAAGAAGTAGCAGATATGCTATGTTTTTGATACAAAGTTCATATCATTGTTCTAATAAATTTATTTCTTTATATATTATGTGGAATTTCTAATTTTGACCATCTGGGCCAAAAAGCCTTTTAAATATGAGTATGTGATGGACCTGGGAGGAAATTGCTTCGGGGAGTTTTTCAATTGTATATTTCTCTCATGCAAAACACAGCACATTTGTGTTTCTTTCTGAGATCTGACAGATACATTCATTTATCATGAATGATACTTTTAAAATTGCAAGGTAGGATGCTCAGTGTTATAGGAAATTGCATTGTATAGAGCAGTCAAGCATAAAGATAACAAATATAATGAGAATGAAAATGTTAGCCAATGTTATTTTGCACATCTCCCCTTAAGAGGATGGACAAAAAGTTTTCAGAACACTGGAAAACTTTGCAGGGCCAACTAAACAGATTACTCTTGACAATATATTTCTTTTACTTTTCATAGACTTAAAATTGGAAGGTCTGTTTCTCTGTAAGTCTGCTGTGTTCTTATGTACCTATATTGATTCAAAACTTTTCCAGTTTTAGAGTCCTTTCAGCTCTGTCTTCAAATTGACTCACCACTGCCAGTATTAACAGCTGACTAGGTTATTTCATCTAAACACACTTTATCACATTTTTCTATTGCCCATTAGACAGAAACTCCAAGACCTTACTGCAGCAATGCTGCTATGGACTGATCTTATGAAGTACTAGGTATCCCTTGGAAAGGTGCTTGATATCCACAAACCCAGTGAGCTGAATAACATTCAACATCTGTCAGAATCAGGTTCTTCGCCCTTGAAGTGGTAGCATTTTAGCAGAATGAAGGCATATTGTCCTATATCCATAATGTTGCTCCATAAAGGAAATTCTGGAAAAGTTTATTTAGCATTTGAAATGATGATAGTATTAATGACCTTTGTGCCATTATTCATTGCATATGGTTGCACTGAAATTATATGTTGTAAGCTGTTTTTAGGTCAACATAACCCTCTGCAGCTGCTGATGGACCTTACAGGAGGATAAATGAGTTTTTGATTCCTTTTACTGCAATTTAGGAAGAAAACAATAAAACTATCTTTTAAGACAGTTTGTTGAGTAGAAAGGAAAGAGATACCCTAAAGGCAAACCCATCAGAATATCATTTGCCCATAAACTCAAAATGGAAGATAAGGAAACACAGCTATTTTTTAAAAAGACTCTGCTTAAGATGCAGAAAAACTGAAAAGGAGAAAGAGTGTGCTCTGTAAGAACTTATATTTCAGTACTGTTCACCACTGTATCAGTTGATTATATTTTGGCTTGATCATAAAGTTGTGATATTTGACTATTATAAATTTTAAATAACAAATTTTTTTATGGTAGCAGAAAATTAAATTTCTTATGAGAACTGTGTTAAATGCCACAGGGAATTTTGGAATGTAAATAATTTAATATCAAGCTCCACGTGAGATTGCCCACATACAGTCAACCTCTACATTCTGGAGTCCACTGCAGGTGCTGTAGAATTTTTCCAGAGTATGAAAAAAAATTTATTTCTGTCCCAGCAATGCTGCCTGTAATGTATTTTCTGATCACTTCTCAGAAAGTTTATTTGACTGTTGATACCAAAGATCCCTTCACAGATTATGGGTCATTCACAGAAAATTAATTTTTAGGGACTGAAGAAATCTGAATAGCTAGACTAAATCTGGATCTGCACCTGCTACTGTGTGCAAAATGTGTCTGCAGGTTTCTGGACCCACAGATAATACCTCTTTCTCCCTGTCAATATAGCATGTGACAGTCTGCTTAGTGTGGTCAGCCAAAGGAATCCTGTGGCTTTCAATATCCAACATATTTTAAGCAAGACTAAAAAAACCCCAAAATATATCCAAAACAGGTTATCAACTGCTAATGCTCTGGCTTGGGTTTTCTTTTACTTGTTTGTTTTGTTTTAATTATCTTATTAAATTCTATAATTTTATATTACACAGACACATTACTGGATCACAGGATGAGGCATCAATACACGCATTAGAGGCATTTTTTGACTAAATTATCAAAGTGGCATTAATAACCTTATTATATATCACAGAATATTCTGAGTTGAAAGAAAACCACAAGGATCATCGAGTCCAACTCTTAAGTGAATGGCACAGTTGTATAAGTTTGGTATGATATAGCTCAACCAAGATATATAACTGTACTTCACACAGGAGGAAGGAGACAGAGTTTTCCTGTGTTAATTTAGATGTAGATATTTGAATGCTCATATTGGGCAATTCTTGCTGCGCTCCTGGAACAGCAACACATAAGCTTTTCTTAGTGAATTAGCCACACTTCTAGCATACATATCACAATTTTTTTCAAAGGTTCAGTGTGACAGTACTCTGTATGCTAAACTGTCTCCCCTCTTCCATTTATATCCAGTTCAATGTTACACTTTTAATCTTCAAAGCTCTGTCAGTATGGCCTTAGGCTATTCAGTGATTGCCTGCCACTGAACAATACGACTTTTCCAGGCAGTGCTTTAGGAAATATGGAATTTTAAAGTGCAAGGATGAGTCTAGGCAGAGTAGAAACTGAATTCAGAATTTTCTATTGGTACCTGGAACTCATTTAAAGAAGAAATGAAAATGACCTCTATAGTCTCCATATTAAATACCAAGGCTCAAATATTTACTCTCCTTTTCAACATTTACATCTTAATTGGGCAGGAAATACCTAGAACTTTCCAGCAGTAATACTGCTATAAGAAATGTTTTGAGAGTATTTGCTTATTTTTGTTTATTTTTTGTTTAATTTCTGAGCTTTAACAAAGACTCACTGTTTCTTTTAAATTTTTCCAAATACATAGGCACAGAAGAGTTTCACACTGAAATGGGATTTCTGGAATTCATCTCTCTTACAATTACTGACAAAGCTGAAAATGTTTTCTAGTACTGCTTATTCCTACAGATCTAATCCCAAGAGAATGATTAAAAAAATATTAACTACAGATAATGATATCATTCAAGAAAGCTGGACAGATCTTACATATAACACAGATTATCATTGCAAGGCCAACATTATTATACTGTGGCTCATACAAAGTTACTCCAAGAAATCATATTAAATATATTTTTTAATCTTTGAGATCTTTGCTTAATGATTTACATTAAGGCAAAAGAAACTAGTGGCTATTTAAGGATGAAGCATCTAGTCAATTAAAATTGGTTTGTCATATATTCTCTGATTTTCCAGAAAACACCATGTAGTTTTAACACCACTGAAAGAGGTTATAATAGAGTATCTGATACAAAATTCAAATATTATTTATAGGAGTTTTAAGCTACACTAGAAGAAATAAGCTGAGCAATATATGGTGCAATTTTATGATTCTCATAAAAACAAAGCAAAGGGTGAATACCACACAATTTATGTATGATGTGATGTGATGGTCTATGAAATGATCCCAGGTTTTCTGCAAGCGTCTAAGCAAGAACCAAAGAGTGGGCTTAATCATTGGAAAATATTATTTTTAGACTCCCCTACAGCAGAGGTTTCACAGACTTTTTGTACTACTATGCTGGTTTTTCCACCAGGATTAGAAGTAACCGGTACCTTTCCTTCACTCATCAGGTTCAAATAAGGCCTTGCTGAGCATCTAAAATTTAGCTGCTTAGTTGTCAAGTCTACAAGTAGCAGCTGACAACACTAATGCCTTCATGACTTAGGTGTCAGACAGACTTCAAAAGGCAGTCAGCTAAGGCATAGAGGACAGGAGGTCATTCTGTAGGTGATGTATTACATCAAGTGAGTCCTTGTACAGCTCAGCATTGGTGGGTTTGGAGTAGCCAAATTTAGATCATGAAACAGGTCATAACTGCTTCCCCCTATAATATACTTCCATGGGCATAATGATGATCATCTACAGTGAAAGAGTTGGCTTTATAGTGTTTATGTGACACTAAAAAGAACAACTAACATAAAAATTATTTCCTCAGAAAATACTGAAGAGACAAAATAGCTTCAAGATAATGAATGAATATTGTGGTGTTAATCTATGCTATATTTTACAACTAATTAGCGATGAGATTAAAGAGTTAATTAAAGGTAAAATGTTTCTCCTGTAAATTGTTTCATGCATCTGATAGCATGAGATATGCCACTCAGAGACTGTTTTACCCATAAAGCCTGTAAGTTTATAGCCTGCTTAGAACATTTGTAATCATCTGTCTAATATGTTTAGGTATTACTAAACATAACTCATTGGAAGAGTTACTTTTACTTGAATAAATGTCTGTTGGTTTTGTAAACTGCCTGTTTCTAAACTTGGACTTGGGCTGATGAATGCCAGTACTGTTATGTCTGAAACTAGCAGTGTAGCTATAATGACTTCAATGAATAAGGTAAGTCTTCTGTTTCCATCACCTTAAGTTTGTCTGATCAGAGCAGCACTGAGTCAGATCAAATAGACTGGTACTAATGTCATTCTTTCCAGCCAGTTAAATGATGTTGAGTGACTCTAGGGAAAGTGAGAATGGGATGTGATTAATTTTTTTTGTAATATATGTAACAACAAAGTAGGTGAAATCTGTTAGCAGAATTCTTTAGCTTGCATGTATTGAACTAATATATGGGTCCCTGGGTAAAGTCAGTGTGTGCGTCGTTTGTGGTGCAGTTTGGTTTTTTACTGCTCCATCTACTTTCTACTACAGAAGGTTAAGAAAATAGAATGACTGCCTTGGGTCGAGTTAAACATAATACAAAAGCAAAAGGCTCAACTCTCCACATCCGCACCACACCAATGGTTTCTGTTTTTAGACAGTTCTACTCTCTATTCATAGCCACGGACATGTGAACACATATTTGGGGAAATCTTTCTTTGCTGTGATCTTTATCATCCACAGAATTAAGAAAAAAAGAAAAAGATTTTACAAAAGCAAACGAAAAGAGTCTGGAGGATCCCAAAGCAGTAATTTGGTATATCTTGTTGCCAAAGAAAGATCAACTATTCAGAGTTTCTAGAGGGTCTTTTGCAGCAGTGTCTGGGTTCAAAATTTAGGAATCATTAATACACTGATGTCTTAAGCCCCTATATAGAAATCTGACAAAATAAGACAGAGTGGAAAATGCACCGGACAATATTCAATAACTAAATCTCTTTTCCCAAAATGTATTCATAACTGTTAAAATTACTTGTCTCTGATTTTTTAATAAAATTCCTCATGCCACCTGTTTGAATTCTGCCTCCTACACCTACATTCTCTTTACATTTTAAATTGTTAACTCCTATTTCATTTTTAGCTCCTTCATTGTAGCAAGACCTCATTGGGCTACAACTGCCTCATCATTGTGTTTCATGATCGTACTAATCATACTTGTTCCTTCCAAGGTACAACTGCTCTGCTAAAAGCAGAAATTTTCAGTTATTGATGTTCTACAATAAATGTCTTTCGTAAAAGTTAGTCATATGCAGCAAGAAATTTGATTTTCTTGAAGTTAAAATTAAATCTTAATGGAATATTCCAGGTCAGTTTGATCAGTATAAATGCTTTTACTAAGTTTAAAATATTTTCACTGTTCATTATTTTAAAAAAGTGAAAAAAAAACCCAAAAAACCACAACAAAACAAACCAAAACCACTTGAATAATAAATTATACCAAGTAAATATTAAGGGATCATAGTACATAAAACAAGATTTTCAGTATGTCACACTATATGGTATTTTTTCAGTGTTTTCAAAGCAAATATATAATAAACATTCACTTGTCTGTGAAGGAATGATGCATGTATTGATGTATAGTGATACAAGCAGCAAATCTCATCCTGATCTGAATATAGGTCACATGAAGAGTAAAGTCAGGCTGTCAAAATTTAGGAAGGGAGATTTCTACCGCTTTAGGGAGATTCTCAGTGGGATCCCCTGGGAGACTTCCCTTGGGGACAAGGGAGTGAAACAGAGCTGGCAGATCTTTCAAGACATCTTCCATAGAGCACAAGAGCTAGCGATTCCCAGGAGCAAGAAATCAGGGAAGGCAGCCAAGAGACTGGCATGGCTGAGTAGGAAACTGCTGGGCAAACTAAAGGGCAAGAAGCAAATGAATAAGGACTGGAAACTAGGACAAGTAAACTGGGAAGAGTATAGAGAAAAAGTATGACTGTTTAGGGAGCAGGTGAGGAAGGTCAAGGTGCAACTGGAACTAAACATGGCAAGGGACACAAAGAATTACAGGCAGAGCTTCTACAGGCATGTTAATGAGAAAAGGAAGGTCAAATAAGCTGTACCCCCCTCTGATAAACAGGGCTGGTGAACGGGTAACAGCAGACGAGGAGAAGGCTGATGTACTTAACAACTCTTTTGCCTCAGTCTTCAATGACAACCTCTCTTCCCATACCTCTCAAGTGGATGGACAAAATGAGAGCTGGGAGAACAAGTCCCTCCCACTGCAAGTGAAGATCAGGTTATAACCATCTGAGGAACCTGTATGTGCACAAGTCTATGGGACCTGACAAAATGCATCCCAGAGTCCTGGAGGAATTGGGTGATGTAGTTGGCAAGCTACTCTTCATAATATTCAAAAAGTCATGTCGGTTAGAGGAAGTCCCAGACGACTTGTAAAAGGGAAACTTAATACCCATCTTTCAGAAGGGAAAAAAGGATGACCCTGGGAACTACCAATCTGTCAGCCTCACCTCTGTGCCTGGGATGATCATGGAACAAATCTTCCTAGAAGCTATGTTAAGACATATGGAGGACAGGGAAGTGATTTGAGACAGCCAGCATGGCTTCACCAAGGGAAAATTCTGTCTGAGCAACCTAGTGGCTTTCTATGCTGGATTAACTAGATCAGTGGATAAGGGAAGGGCTACAGGTTTCATTTATCTGGACTTCTGTAAAGCTTTTGACATGGTGTCCCCAACATCCTTCTCTCCAAATTGTAAAGTGATGGATTTGAGTTGTGGACTGTTAGGTTGATTAGGAATTGGTTGGATGGTTGCGTCCAGAGGGTAGTGGTCAATGGCTCAGAGTCCCAATGGGCATCAGTGATGAGTGTCTCTCAGAGGTCCATACTGGGACCAGTGTTATTTAGTATCTTTATTACTGACGTAGACAGAGGGATCAAGTGCACCCTTAGGAAATTTGCAGATGACACTAAGCTGAGGGTGCTTTTAACACACCTGAAGGATGGGATGCCATCCAGAGGGACCCAGACAGGCTCGATAAGTGGGCACACATGGGAATCTCATGTTGTTAACAAGAAAAAGTGCAAGGTGATGCACCTGGGTCAGGGCAACCCCTGGCATCAATACAGGCTGGGGGATGAACAGATTGAGAGCAGCCCTACCAAGAAGGACTTGGGGTACCGATGCATGACCCAGCAAGGTGCACTTGCAGCCCAGAAAGCCAGTTGCACCCTGGGTTACATCAAAAGCAGTGTGGACAACAGGTCTATGGAGGTGATCCTGCCCCTCTACTCCACTCTGGTGAGACCCCACCTCAAGGACTGCATCCAGCTCTGGGGTCCCCAACACAGGAAGGACATTGGCATCTTGGAGTGAGTCCAGAAGAGCCCACCAAGTTGATCAGAGGGAGGGATTGAGCACCTCTTCTATGAGGAAAGGCTGCGAGAATTGGGATTGTTCAGCCTGGAAAAGAGAAGATTTTGGGGTGATATAACTGTGGCCTTCCAGCACCTGAAGGGAAGTTATAGAAAAGATGGGGTGAGATTATTTATGAGAGCATGTAGTGACAGGACAAGGGGTAATGGATTTAAATTGAAAGAGGGTAGGTTTAGATTAGATATTAGGAGGAAATTCTTTACTGTGAGGGTGGTGAGGCACTGGAAGAGGTTGCCCAGAGAAGCTGTGAATGCTCCATCCCTGGAACTGTTCAAGGCCAGGTTGGATGGGGCTCTGAGCAACCTTGTCTAGTTGAAGATGTCCTGCCCATGGGGCAGGGTGATGATGTTTAAAATCTTCCAACCCAAACCATTCTCTGATTCTATGTTTCTATGAACTGAGTTAGCAAATGCCTATTCTTCAGGACAAGGAAAGTGATTTAATCTGTGGAAGTCAATAAAGCTAAGATGATCCCAGCTTGGGGGCAAGAAACTAGAATCCTTTATTTGTACAAAAACTGGTATTTTATAGGTCTGGAGCACTACATATTCATGGGGGAGTTGCATATTCATTCTAATACAATTGGGAGCTTTTACAGGGATGAGGTAGAAAGGGAAAACCCAGGTTAACAAACATGTATCATAGGGGAAAACCCATTTTATCTTGGGGGAATTACAGGGGGAAAAAGGTATTCGGGTTTACAGAATGCAAGGATTCAGGGAACACAAAGGGAGAGACAAAGCACAATAGGTCTTCTGCACAGGTTTGATGAAATCAGGGTGGGGACTCTCTGGCTTGGGCAGGGCACTCCACACCGATGATATCTCATTTACTTCTTAAACTGAGGTTCTTTCCCCAACTTTTGTAGTCCACGGCTTTTTGCAAAGACCACTCAAATCCCTCTCTGCAGATATTATATTTTGGGATCTAACATTTCACATTTTTGGGGCCACATCTGCAGTACTGCATCTAGTTAGGGCCTGCCAAAGTAAAAGACTTGATAGACAAACTGGAGGGAGTTCAGAGGAGGGCCACCAAGATAAAAGAGGGGCTAGTGCACAGGATGTGTGGAGAGGTGAAGGGAGTGGTCTCTGTTTAGTCTAGAAAAGAAAACACTCTAGGAGAATAACACTGAATTTATCTACTATATAAAGGAAAGATTATACAGAAGAAAGGTTCCTTTCAGGCATGACAATAGGACACAACTCAAAGTTTCAGCCACAGAAATTCCAACTGCCTAAGAAAAAAAATGCAAATAGAGTAGCTAAACCCTGTAGCAGGCTTACAGAGTCTTAACCTTTGGAGATACTTAAAACTTGTCTAGACTCAAGTTTGAGCAACCTGATCCGACCTTGAAGTTATTACTACTTTGGGCAGGAGATTGGACTAGGTGACTTATAAATTTCCCTTTTAACTGAAATTGTGTTATACTTTTAGACATCCATTTATTCTTTGAATCTGCTTGTGTAAATCCTTGTGATACAGGGGTTCCCAAAGTAAGCACTGGTGTTGATCTGAAATGAAAGAATGCTATGTATAATGTTCTTGATCATTAACTCATCTAACAGTAAAACACAGATGGTATCAAATTCTGTTTATGAATATAACCAAACTCTTAGACAGTAATTTCTACTTCATTTGGAGACTGGGAGGGTACTTTTATTATTTTTATGAATCAGTCCCTCATTGGCTCTCTACTATGTACATAGAGAAGTTAAACATATTTCCTTAAAGATCTTTCGTACCTCACTGTGTTTGGATAAGGGCAAGGCCAATGTTCATTCATTCCCAAATCGCGTTGTTTCCCTTGGGACATTTTTTTTTTTCCTGATGAAAAATTCTTTTTGCTGTACTCTACTTAAAACCTTGTAACTGTGATGTCTTTTTCCACTACAGAATAAACATGTTGACGTCAGATACGCCCAGTACATTTAGGATTTTTAACTATTCATGGTTGCCATGGCTGGCTAACACAGAAGATCTGAATTTAGACTGAGCAAATTAAATGAATGGATTTATTTAAAATGTTCTAGAATAGACCAGATTTACTCTGTCTTGTCTCTGATATTTTGGATGTGACCCTATATATCTCCTTTCTTTTGTGAAACAGACAATTTAAAAAGCATAAGTTATATTCTGCCCTGCCTGCCATGAACACCACAATTAATCTGATTCATGGGATGTGGGTGTCATGAAATACATTGTTTGACAAGCACCCTAATTACTTGTGCTAACAGCAAGTCCAAAGACTGCAGTTGGAACAAATCTGAACACATACATATCATAAAGTTTGCTGTAGTTTTCTCCACATAGTTTGCTATTCTTTAGAGGATAAAGAATTTTGTAAAAAATCTAATAAAATTTCAAAATAATTTGAGATTATATATTTATACAGAGTTGTGTCTGGAATGGAAAATAAAACCTTGGACTCCAGATGTGATATTGAGATAGATAATAAGATAAGAGTCAAGGTGGTGTCTCTTTCTTTCTTTCTTTCTTTCTTTCTTTCTTAATAGAGTTCTAATCTTCAGCTGTTTACAAAGCTGATTACTACAGACATTTTATTTTCTTTGTAGGTCATTAAAGTGATACAATACTCATTCTTGAAATGTCATAATAAACAGAAACTTGGTGTTTATATTGCAGCCTCTTCCCATTCTTTCTGATTACAAATGCTTTCTAGACTAAAAATTTTGTGTGCCAAAGAAAGAGATAACATGAAAAAGAGCAGAAATACCAAACATTTGTTTGCCTTTTTCAAAAGGGTTTTCATTACCAGTGACACTGTTATTTGAAAGACTGTACTCCAGTTTCCCTAATGCTCTACAGTTTAAAAATATCGTGTCAACTCAGAGCCCACTTGAATAAGTATTGGAATTTTTGAGCTTTTAGCTATTCAATGACCAATAGGAACAATTTTGTGGTTTAAGTCCACTTCTTCATTTGCCAATGTCTTTGTCATTAAAACAAACAAAATTTTAGTAGCTGAAGTTAGTTCCCAGGAATGAGTCTGAATTGGTCCTCAGAATACATTACAGTCCATTATGATTATTTATTATTTGTGTTACAGAATACCAAAAGTATGATAGAAAGACAATTGGCTACTTTTAAAGTAGAGTCAGTGTTTAAAAAAACTCAACCGATTTCTGAGCAAGAAAGAAATCATACTCCTAAAACTTGATTTTGAGTTAAAACATTACAATAAGATATCTGGGACAACTAGGAGAAAGGTTAGATATATTAAATAATCTATTTTAAAAAATATTTTATGATTTCTGTCTTCATTGTTGTAATCAGAGATAATTACACTTATCTAATTATTGGAATTTAATAAATGGCAGCATTTATATTCAGAGCTATGTTGGATCCCAAAAATATCATATCAGCAGAGAAGGAGCTGATGAGATTATGTAGCAGGCCGTGGACAGCAGGAGCTGGGAGAAACTCCTTGCTCTGAGGACACTCCATCACAAGACCTATTAATATTTAGCTATGTTGGTTGACCTGTCTCCTCCAGCAAGATACGGAAAGACTTTGTGATGATGCTATGAGACCATGTAGAAACCCCCTTGTCCTCTTCCCCCCATGTGGCCCTAGCTAAGGGAAAATATTAATCACTCGTGTAACTGTAGCAGAAAATTATGTAATCCTCTAGTTAGCATGATCCATCCCCTAGTTAGCATAACCCGTCCTCCTCATTAACATGTCCAATCACCAAGACCCTTAAATTGTGTTCGCTTGTTTGATAAAGTATTCCAGTTTTCTACCCCATATCTGTAATCGCTTAGTTTTTGACCGCCCACTGGGTTATATATAGATAGATTGAACATAGCTAAAATAATAAATATGGAATATGTTATGTATAAGGAAGAAACAGAAAATTTTTATCTGTGTAACAATGCAGGTAGGAGAGAAATACAGAGAGAAAAAAATCTGTGAAAATGAAACAGGCAGAAATCAAGCCTGGAGAATAATTGGTTTGAGTGGACCTTAGATATTATTATAAAAAATAATCAACAGGAACTGAGAAGAAAACATAGGTTAAATATTACCAAAAACTTTCAAAAGATAAGCTCTAGGAAGATGAATCACTTTCCAGATGAAGTGAGGAAATTGAAGCTTTACTCTTCAGATGATTTGGATGTGTAAGGACAGAAATAGTTCAAGATTTATTACAAGAAACAGGAGTTTAAATAAAAAAAGTTAAAAAGTTAAAAAGAACCAAATTTTCGGGAGCAAATATACCTCTTTATGCATCTGAACAGTTCTAACTAAAGTGTACTGAAGATAGTCTTACTACATGTTTTCCATGAATATGATTCAGAGTACTAGAGGCTAAATAAGATCCTGTGACAAATTTAACATGTTGCTGCAATGCATTTCTTTCTTGCACAGTTCTGTGGAACATTTTCTGAATGAAAATGTATCATAGGTATCACAGACTATGTATTTGAGCCTCTTAGTTTTAATGCATCTGTTTGTACAATTGAGTTTTATCTGTAAAAGAATTTATAAATTTTTTTTCTTCACACTTTACAGCTAGGGAACTGAGTCACAGAGAAAGTGGTATGCTGTCCATGATAGAGACTGTAGAAGAGGAACTGTAAGCATATATCTTAAAACCTAGGTTAGTGTTCCAACAACTACTAGAGACCATCTACCATTTCCTATCTCACTGTTAAAAAAAATTGGGTTTTTTAACTTAATTAGTAGCATTTATTTTCCTCTCTTGTTTTTCATACATCCTGTCACATCCAATTAACTTTTCTGAAAGATGAAATTTTACCCCAAAACCTTTCTAATATCTGTTGTCCAGATTTTAATGATACAAAGATACTTTGATTATCTGTCTCTCTCTTATTTTAAAACTAATAAATGCTATGATGTATGGTCAACTAGAGACATAACAACTGTGTAAGTGCTTAAATTATGACAGAGTAACAACTTTTCCCAAAAGCCTGAGTTTTGAATGTAATAAGATTATTCTCATAAACAATCTCTTCAAACCTGAAGTCAATGCAAAAATTCAAAATGCTGAATTTATATATAGTTAATACTTACTTATGTGAGAGCCATGGTTAATACTTCTGAAAAGAGGGATCACACTGACCATTCATATCATTTGTACACAGTATGTTTGTGGGAAAGAATCATCAGTGGGTTAATATGAGCTACCTTACTTTTGAGGAAACTGCGATAACTACTTTGGACAGAGAAGTTAAAAATGAAGCTTTTAAGTTGGATAAAGGAAAACATACTAAGGGAAAAACAAACTAGATACTGAGAGTATGTAACAAGAAGCTAGTCCTCAGACAACAGAATACTGAATATTTTCTATTTTTTGAGGTCTACGTCTCTATCCACTGATGTTAATCTATCCATTGATGTTAATCTATCCATTAATGTTAATCTTTGCATCTACTTTGATGCATGCCATGTCTGGTGGTGTAATGGTAGAACCAGACATATACCTGCAGGTGATTTACTGACGTATATTATACCTATGGATGACATACTTGGATCTGCATGAGCCTTTTTCACTTCTTTTTGAGTGTTGCCAAAAAGATAGAGCACATTTTAAACGTTCTGGTGCACTTGGATTTACTCTCTTTTTCACAAAGATATTCCAGGTTCTAACTCCAAAGAAATTTTGAGCATTTCTTGTTACAAAAGACACCCCCCCCTTGAAATTTCATAAAGATCACTCAAAAACATATGATACTACAAGTTTTCATGGATAAAATACCTGATTTTTTTAAACCATGTATTGTATGCAAGAATGCCTGAATACTTACTGGTATGTCAACAGTCAGACAATCAGTTTTGAACCTGTTCTTGAGTATAATCTACTATGAACTTTACTATTGTAAACCTTTTACACTACTTGAAGGCATCCCACACAGCTTGTGAATACTGTGCTTTTGCATTTTTGTGTGATCTGAAGCTCCTATCTGTTAGATTTGGTTATTTTAGTATCAGAAAACAATTAACAAATTTAATGCATAAGTAGGTGTGTCAAACTTTTTCTAATAATGTGGTGACACTTTTACAAGATAGTATGAGATACAAACCAATATATGGAAGAGCACACTAAAGAGTTCACTAACTCACTGTAAGAACTTTCTGTAAACTCAAGTTCATGAGATAGATGTTCTTGTACTATTTTTTTTAAAGTTCCTAATGGCTGGGATAACAAGACAGAAGACTATGGTGATCCCTAATCGCATAACTTCACAAATGTTGAATTAATGCTGACAGTAGTATATCATGATTCATCCTACTGTGGAGGGCTTAGGAACATCACAGTTACTGGTGTGGCATATCTTTCCAGAGCAGATGTTGATAATCAGGAGAATTATGCTAAAATTAGTGAAATTTATTACAGAGAAAACTCTTGTGTGGGCATAATTATTTCAGTTTGGGAAGTGAGATTTGAGTACAAATTAATAAAAAAAAAATCTTATAAAAATTTTTCATCTGCCTCTCTGTCATGCAGACATCTGTGCAACTTAAAAAGAAAAACCCAAAACACTAATATTCATATTCCAATCAAGGTGGATCACAGCAATAGCAGTTGTAACATATAGTCAGAACTTATCAGGAGTCATCACACTGTGGTACATCAGAAAATAGTTGATTACCTTGTTTCAAGAAAAGAAGAGGTTTTTTTTAATTGACGTCTGTTCTCATTTCAAAATTTTTCCAGGTTTGTTGTTTTGTTCTTTTTTCACCTCCAAGTATCTTAGATGGTCTTATTCAAACAAACCATTAAAATTTCTCTTAAAACTGTTTTCTTCAATGAAGAAATTAAATAAGGAAAAGTGTACCCAAAAGGTGTTTTAGGTTGAGTTCTTTTTTTTTACTTCTAGACTTTCATTATATTATATTCTATTTACATAGTTTTGCTGTTTAAGAATATACAAAGCTGGGAATGGCTCCAGCTCACAATGAAGATGTTATAGCACTTCATTGAAACAAAAAGTTGAAGCTCTGAGCACTGTCACACAAAGAATAAACAAGGCCAACTAATTCTTTTTTTACTAAAAGGGAAAATAATTTAGAACAAGAAAAGCATGGATTTAACTAATTGGTTTACACCCTTGAGATACACTATTGGCCACAAACACTTATTATGAGGCAATATGTGGAATGTCAGCCATTGCCTTTGCACAAAATGAACTATTTTTTTAAGGATAAACTAAACGTTATAAAAATATATAACTGTCTATAAAGGATAAGGCAAAAGAAACATTTATCTGAATATTGTGCCAGCTGTGGTGAAACAGAGAGTCCAGGAACAAATAAAGTGTGCATATGTAAACATATTTAACACCCTCCCAGTAAATAGTGATAGCTTTTCACAACATTCTTCCCATCTCTAAGAACTGACATCTCCATTACATCCTGAAACAATGATCATATTTTTTAATTACACAGTCCTTTCTGCTTTTCATGCAGTTTCTCCAGTTGCCACTTGAGTTCCTGCAGGCTTTCAGCACTCCCACATCTCGAGCCAAGGAACTCAAAAGCTTAACTATAGGCTGTCAAGAAGTACTTGCTTTTCTTCTATCTGAACTTGCTACCTACTACTTTACCTGATGCTCGTTTGTTATTCATAATGAACAGTGAACAATCCATCTCGTTCAGAGCTCCATATCACTATAGATGCTCTCTGGGCCACTCCTTTTTTTGTTTTAAGGCTACAGACTTAGCAGTTTCATGCATATGTACAATGACTTACACCGATAAGTGTGTATATATATATAGATATATTTATGAACATAAACATTAAATATGTAATTGCTTTAGAAATGTAAATAGCAATCTTTTGCAGAGACTAGATCCACATACTGCCAAGTTGTCTTTTCTCTTCCAGACATTTTGTACTCTACAGGAAATGTAAAAGTCAATGGTCATCAGAGGATTGCATTGCAGAAATAAGCTCTTTACTGGCTTTAACCTGATGCAGATACTCTGCCAGTCACTGACCACAGCACTGTAGAGGGTGGGAGGCATGTTTTCTGTCTGGAGGCCATGAAATAAAACAGAACCTAGATAAATTATAATTTGGTTTTTTTTCTGGATAATGGGGCTGTCCCTTACTACCTTATGTCATGAGTTGTTAGGATTAGTACCTTATGTTTATTGGAGACTTGTTTTGTTTCATTATGGCCTATGTGTGCTCATTTAGTATTTTTTGCAGCTAAATTGTCAAGGGTTTTTTCAGCTTTCTGCACACGAACAGTAATATTTATGTTTTGTACCATTAAGAATGTAAGAATGCAGTATAAGGAATAAGAATATTAAATACAATTTTTCTTCAACAAAAGAGAGAAGAGAAAATAGAAACAAAGAATAGTTTAGGTTGGAAAGGACCTTTAAGGTCATTGAGTCCAACTGTTAACCCAGCACTGCCGAGTTCATGATTAAACCACGTCCCTGGGTGTTACATCTACACGTCTTAAGTACCTCCAGGGATGGTGATTCCACCACTGCCCTGGGGACCTTAATACATTCTAATACTTGACAACTCTTGTAGAACAGGGTTTAACAAAACAAGATAAAAAGAAGACAAAACAAAAAATCAGAAAACTTTCTTTAAAAATACCTATGTATTTCTGGACTCCTGTAAAATCAAATAATTTGAAAGACAATATAAAGAATTTGGCCTTCAACAGTTAAAATGGACATCTTTAAGCAACAATGATGATATCATAAAAGTCACGTTTCTTCTGAACTGAGATGGTTAATCTCACTTAAGATCGCCCTTCCTTTCCCTTCCTGGAATGGACTGGAATCTCACTCCCATGGAGACTGAGTAGTTGAGATATCAGTAATCTCACTGTAAAGAATTCAAGTCTGAGCTCTGAAATGGAACTTGTAGACAGCATAAAATATTGCTGGCTAACTTCCAACATGTAAAGAGCCTCAATGCTTTTGATAGCAGCAGCAAAGAACTGACTTGCAGCAGCTAATGATTCGGTTTCCAGACAAACAAATCCATACAGGAAATGGCAAACCAACTGTCTTTAAAAGGCTTCCAACAGTGTAGGTCACTATACCATATCTAATGGAAAGGTCATCTCTTAGGAAAGGTTAGAAAACAGTGAGAGCTTTTCAGGTTTTTTTGCTTCAGATCATTCCACTAAAATGGACCACAAAATGAAGGGAAGGAGAGAGTTCAGCCACATGGCTGCACATCCTAACTGCCTGGCTTATCAGGAGAGTGTGGAGCTTTAGCACAGAAAGATATATGAACTGGGACAAAGGAGATATAAACACCAGTACAAAATGTATGTTTTACTATTGCTGAAAAAACAGTAGTTGAGGCTGGTTGTCAGCAAATTTTTTTCTTAGCTATACAAAAAAAAACAAAGAAAAAACCCAAAAAACATACTTGATTTCTACTAGGCACATTTAAATGTTCCAATTTTAATTGCCAGATAGTTCATTCCACACTTCTCCCTACTTTTTCCCTAACACCAGAATGTTAAAAATAGACTGTCTCTTTGCTGAGGTTAAAGGATAAAAAACCAAACAAACCAACCTACCCTGTCTCTGTGTACACTACAGCAATTTAAGTTCCAGATCCAGAAAATTTTTTAATGTATGGCCTCTTATCAGATGATAAAATAATAATGGGTTGAATCCATGGCAATATGATATGTGTTTACACAAAGTCTGCTTCTGAACCTTTATATACCTGTGTTCTTTTTTGCCAGTGTTCCTACCACAGATCATTTTTATTACTGATGTCTTGCTTCCAGATAGTAGGAGTCATTTCCTCATCACACAAAATCAGTTTCTTGAGTTATAGTGGCAGTACTTATATTTTGGTGTTTTTTTAGGAGAGTACTTTGGTCATTTTGACATGCATGGTTCTCAATTTTTCAGATTCATAATTCATGAACTGCTTTTGCTCAGTATTTCATGATTTTGGATCTTTGTCTGTAAAGTTCTTACATTTTCTCTGTGATGATACTAAGCCTATGGAATTCCAGACTAGAGAAGTAAAAAGGAGGATCATCTTTTGAGGAGAGTACTGAATTATTCTCTACCTCATTCTTTATGGTGAAGATTCATTTATGTTTAATTTTTACTTGTGAAAGGCAAGAGCAAGCCAAAAGGGCATCACATATTGCGATTCACAAGATTAAAAACATTCTGTTTAACATTTCAAATTCTAATGAGAAATAGGTGTTTTATGTAACTTTTCATGTATTTATACTTCTATGTAGATTTTGATGACAAAAGGTACTCATTTCAAAGAAAATTTAACAAAAAAAAAAAGAAAGGGAATGAAAAGAAATAATTCTATTTAATATCTTACTGTGCATCCAGTTTCAGTCTGAGCAAGATGATGCAGCTTGCACCTTTAGGATTCTTCAGGGAAGATTTTTAAAATTAATTTGAATTGTTTCAAAATCAAAGGAATTCTAGGGTTAATTTGTATCATATGCAAGTGTTATATTATATGTTCTTGAGAATCTTGAGAGTATGTGACCGAGAAAACTACTTAGAGAAAGCTTTTGAAGGTTTACTACTTAAACATTAGATTTTTCGTCCTTTAAGTTCTTATGGTTGCTTCATATTTGAAAAAATATAAAAAAAAAAGACTAAAGGCTTTTCACTAAATAATATTCTTAATGGAAAGGATGTCAGAAGGGAAAATACACAGTAAATTTGCAAAATTTAAATGTCCTTTTCAATGGTCATTTGTACAAGGTGTATAATTTTATAGCAATAATTATGAAAACTTTCTGCTATTTAATCTTTTCATAATATTCACGAGGTTTGTTATTCAAAATTCACTTTTTGCTAGGGAGAATTTTTTGGGCTGGAAGTTATTTTAATCAAGAAAATTACTTTTGAATTCACAATGGAGAATTCTCATGTAATGGTATTAGGTAAATAAATTATGCATTATTATTTGTATTTCATATAATCATAAATATGTAATTTCTTTTTGAAAGCAACTGGTATACTTTGAATTTCAAATAACAGTCTGTTTGTAACTTTAATAGCTTGCATTACGCTGGTTAGTTATGTACTTTATATACATGAAATGTAGATTACTATAAGAAATATTATAGGTGAATACAGATTGAAAAATCTCTTCATTGGAAATACTGGCATATGAATAGTAATTTCTACAAACATTCACACTATCATATATCAAACACATAAATATATATAGAAAGTACGTGTAAAAGAGCTCTAGAATTGAAATAAACTAATTCTTTAAAGTCATGCCCATCATTCAATAAACACTTGTCTCTGCACTCTTCAAGTTGATGCATTTTCCTGCATGAGTTATAAAAATAACATTTTAGTGCACAAAATCATCACAGAATCATAGAATGGTTTCGGTTAGAAGGGACCTTAAAGATCATCTTTTTCCGATGCCCCTGCCATGGGCAGGGACACCTTCCACTAGCCCACGTTGCTCAAAGCCCTATCCAACCTGGCCTTGAATACTTCTAAGGATTCTTGTGTATAAGAGTGAATAGCTGTCTACATTCTTTAGATTCAGAGACTTTTTCTTTTCACTCTTTCAGATTATGTGTAATGCTTTATTTCAGCTAAATGACTCAGCCAACATGTAACATCTGTTTCCCAAAAAGATGTTGATGTTAGTTCTTCAGAATCTTCCTGGACAAATCTGGTTCCTCTAGGTTTTTATTCAAACCTGTCTTTACACTAAGAAATTATAGGGCTACTCATGAGCTGTCATATCCCCTGGAATCTATTCAATCTTATGGCATGTGGGTTTGAACTGTCACTGGGAAAAAGGGGATTGGGAGGGAATTACATATCTTTTATGCCAAATATTGATATTTTTATTTCCATTTTCAATATTTCTTTGGACATTTTTGAGTATTATTGGTGGTGATAGCAAAGGGAATGGGGAATAGGTATATCAACATAGGGTTGTATTTACTCCTTCCTGCTTTAGGGTAACTATTAGCATCAGCTTATGGTTTGCTTCACAGTATCAATGTTTCAGCAACTTTCTGCACCTAGTTTCTTGGTCACTGTTGATTTTTTTTCTTCCTTGTCAGCACTATGGGTTAAGTGTTTATTCTACATTATTCTTTAGGAATCAATATGTAAATTTATGAAAATATTAAAATCTTTGGTTTAAGTTTTGTGATCTAAGCCATATACAAGGCATTATGAAACTACTTCTTTTTTTCTTCAGTAGATTTCAATATGG
Organism: Neopelma chrysocephalum; assembly: GCF_003984885.1. NCBI lineage: Eukaryota > Metazoa > Chordata > Aves > Passeriformes > Pipridae > Neopelma > Neopelma chrysocephalum. Next base: position 4,137,244 of record NW_020897692.1, read on the forward strand.
TTTGTCTATCACTGCTGCAATTATTGCCCCATGGTGCTCGAAAACTGAATACTAGAAGTTCATCTTGTAGTCTTCTGTTATGTCTGAAACTTTTTACCTCTGTATTTTTAATAAGATAGCACATGCTAGAAAGGATCCCTTTAGTATTTAATTGTCTTTTACTGTTTCCTCAAAATGTTTTTGAATCAAAAAGCATTGAATCATATGTTTACTGGTTTGTTTGGGTTTCTTTGGAGGGAGGGGAGGAGGGAGAAGGAGGGAACAAGGATATGCCAAAGCCTTTGGAGGCTTGAGTAAGCAAGATATTAAGTGCCATCTTTATCAAGAGTTCTAGAGGCACAATGTACAGTATTACAAAAAACACCAAACAAACAAACAAACAATCGCCCCAAAAAACCCAAACCACAAACAAGTTACGTAAAACCATAATATGTGGACACAATCCAAGTGTCCCAGTCTTTGACCAAAGTTTCCTTTGTTCGGTTTTGGATTGAGCAGGACTCAGTCTCTCTATGAAGCACTAACACAGCACAGGCTGAGTACAGCAGAAAAGCAGCAAGCAACTCCTGTTGTGAACAAATGGTGTAGAGGTTGAAAACTTATCCAGTATCTGGAATAGTCAGGTGACTAGAGAAACCCACCTCTTTGACTGGTACAGTCTTAGACTTAGACTTTCCCACTCTGCTCTTGCCCTGTACCCTAGCATTGATTAGGAGATCGGTGGGGCTTAACACCCAGTTTATGCTCAGTGAATGCTTAGTTGCCTATTGGTGAGCACTCTTTTTCCGTTAAGATGTTGAATAAAACAGGTTGTTTTCAATCCGTGGTAACATTCATTTTGACTTAACTAGTCTGCTTTAGTCAACATTGCAATGGAAATTGGTCAGCGCTATGGCTCTGCTGGGAGCGTAATCACTTCTGGAACCTTCCAAAACAATGACAAACAGGTGCAGGGACAGAGCTCAAGACAATTGCACCTCCAAACACTGGCAAATATTCATGTCATGCTGAGTAGGGTCACAGTCTTCACCAGTGCTACAATGGTGAAAGGTTTCATTTACCATTTCGTGCCCCCAAACTCCAGCTAATCCCTGTTATTTCTCTTTAGGTAAAAATGACTCTTCAGACTGAAATGTCCTGTACAGGAGTGCCACCATAATTTCAGAGAATGCAAATGAACTGGTATTTAAAGGGCTTGAAGTGTTATTTGTGGAAGACTTTTAGAAAGCATATAAGGAAGCCTACACTAGTGAAAATTAATAAATCAAACCTTACTAAACCAGCTAATACTTTCAGACAGTGCTTATATGATGTTCAGTACAAAGAATTATGAAGATAGTTTGCAATTTCTTAAGGAGTCTCTACTATATAGAGCCCAATCTCTTATGTACAACAGCTTAATCCAGTTGGGGTATGGGATTTTAAGCAATACACACTCAATAACATCTCATTTCAAACATGTTCCAGCAAGCTTGGATAAGTTTCTCAATCAACAGGGGAAGTTAGAAATTTAATTTATATTTAGACAACCATGTTCCATTATTGATTCTTTGTGGCTCAACCTCAGAGACTCTGATAGCTCAGTTTTCCCTGGAGAAAAGAATCCTTGCCTGACCTCATATAGTATTATAGTATAAACTATGTTGCAAAACTGATCAGTAACTTAATAATAGTATAATGAGACATACATTAGATATCCAAGATCTTTAACAGAGCTGTTAAAAAATTATAATTATGTTTCTTCAAGATGTTTCCTTCTATTTTCAGTTAAAACAACTCCACAATTAGCAAATCTGAGAGTTTTTTACTTCTAATATACAGTATTTTCTATGTGAGTCCACAGTTTCTCCCTCAATGAAGGCCCAGGATAAGGGGCTGATCTGTATTTCTACATGGTGGTCAATAAAAGAGAATGGGAATAAAAGACATATAAATGACAGTTCTTGTGAGTTACGTCAGGGAAATTATTACTGAATGTTTACAAACACCTTGGAATTTTCCTCACTTATAGGTACAGAACACATATTTGCCAGTAACCTTTAATGTTTAGAAAATTATTTGCATATATTTAGCAGATGTAAAATTTATTAAAATTATTTGTACTTACCTTTTTTAAACCTGACCTCCTGTTCCTAAAGTGTTTTTATCAGATATACAACTCCGTCTTAGTGGCTATCTTACGGTTTAAGGGAATCCTTAATTTATGGGCTCAACTTAACTACAGAATGAATTATTGTAAAAAGGGATTATTCTCTGCAGCTGAACAAGATACTTTGCTTTATGTCATTATTCCCTTGCTAGTGCTGAGAAATTCCTTTTTCTGATGTGCTAGTGACTGCCATTTTGTATTTCAGGTTAGATATAGAATATTAATTTTCTTTCTAATGTGAATTTAAAATTAATAATATATTTTAAACTATGAAAGAAAATGTTTCTGCAAAGCAGAGGTGGTTTAAAAATAATATTAATTAGCAAATACATATACCACAAAGAATGGAAGTTAAAACTTCTTGCCATGTTTTTTTCCTCTTACTGGCTTATGAGAAGTCAGGATTTGTATAGCAGATCTGTCATACTTTATTTTTAGTATCTGAACTATAGGTCAAACTCAGAAATGCAGTTCAAGGAGAAAAAAACCAGAAGAAAGTCAAGATCCATTCCAAACCTAAAAAAGAATATTATTTTCAATTTTAGATCTTCTGCAACACTTTAAATTTAATTTGCAGTAGTGTAATTGAAACTTAATGCAAAATATTTTTCCTCATTAACTGCCGTCCTTAAGGACAAGAAGACTTCTATACGAACCATAATCAGAACTAAAGTTAACCACTATAGGGTACTTCTAATTAGTTTGTGTTACTTGGCTGTGACAGGTTTGTAAATTACACTAGAACCCAAAACTACAGTCATGTCAAATTCATGTTTCCAAGATGAAGTAGGATCCTGGACCAAAACTAAAACTTCAGCTTAGAACTGCACAGCAAGCTGGGAAAACTATCACAGAATCACACAATGGGTAGGTTTGGAAGGAATCAACCTCCCTACTCAGGCAGGGTCATTCTAGAGCACATTGCACGAGATTGCGTCCAGAAAGTTCTTGAATATCAGTACCAACTCTGTTAAATTGACTTAACGTTTACTTTTACAAGACCCCTACACCTGAATCGGGCTATATAACACCAGTAACTCTATGAGCTGCTCCTCAGCTACCTGAACATCCCACCAGATCTTTTTCTGGCTATCAGTTTCTTCCTACTGCATTAAAAAAAAAAAACAAAAAAAACACAAAAACCAAACCAAACCAACCAACCAAACAAAAACTCCAAAACTAAACAAAAAAAACGCAAAAACACAAAAAAAAACCCCAAACCACAAAAAAACCACCAAGAAACCAATCAATCAATGAGCCACACACAAAAACCAATCCTACCCAATGCCTTCATTATATCTGGGCACAAAAAATTTGAAAGAAGAAAGGACAAATCCACACTGCAGTAGCATCGCAAATTTTCATTACGTCTTCATATTTTACACGTAACCTTCAAACTAACATACCTACCAAGGCTCCACACTTTAGACTTAAGAAAATTCATCACTTTAAAAAGAATTTTTATTAAAAGTTGAATTAATTTGTTATAAAGCAGCAGTAGGGCTGATGCCATCAGTTCTGGACCAGGCATGAACATTATGATGCCAGACCTCTCTATCTGCCCTGTAATGCACTCCCTCATGGCCAAGGAGAACACCCACCTCACTCCCCACTAGTCTTCATGACCATCGATGCAGACCTGACACTGATGATCTGGAAACAAGTCCATTCTCTTGTCTTGCTTCTGCTGCAGGGAACTGCACATGGCTGCCTGACTGGTACTAAGCAGCATCAGACATACCCTGTTAATACCTTTTCTGTTTCTTGACCTTCTTTTCAACACACTTGTTCTCTCTCCCCTTTCTCTGTTCAGTCTGTGCCCAAATAAACAGTCTTCTCTAATTAATTCTTCTCCCCTTGCACCAGCTGTAATGCACTAAACCTGAATTTATTATTTCTCATAATGTTATCTAGATAGACAGTGCCATGTATGCCAGTGCTGCTATGATTAGTCAGGTGTTGCTGGCCTTTGAAGACTGTATTCCCAAAGAGATGCTCAGTTTCCCTCCAGTGTTCTGGAAGTTTGGTTGCTTCTTAGTCAACTTCCACCTTAATCATCTGGTTGTGCTTCATGACAGGATTTGCAACTTTTGTCAGCTTCTCACACAATTTCTTGTGCTATGTCCAGTAGTTTTCCATGTTCTGCTCAGTTCTCATCACCTCAGGCCCTGTGAAAGGTCTCATCATTTGCCTGCAGCCCTAAAATGTCAAGCATGCACTGAAACCAAGTTTATGAACTGAAAAGCATCTGTTGTCTTTCTTTATGTAAGCTTAAGTAAATGGGTTTTGAAAACAATGCAGTTAAACTGGTATGACTTTCATGTGTACCAAAGCTCTGAGAAAAAATACACAGGTACTATGTAAAAGATTTTTTTCTCTACTGCACCAATACTTACTTAAATACAGGTGATTTTTAGTTAATAAATTTCCTCAAATTTATCCTGTCTATGCAATGATAATCACAACAATGTAATGATAATAATAATAATTTATAAGCTTCACAAAAAATAGCATAAATTCATATTCTAATTTTATACAATATACTGAAGATGAAATGAAGGCTCGTATTAAACTATCTCCAGAGTGTTGAGTTTTTTTCATGATCCTGTGGATGCCTTGAAAAGCCTTATATAAAAGACATCTCTATTGGCATCAGTAAATATGAATACTATAGCAGTTAAGGCATTAACAGATGAAATTAATTGGAAATATTCCTACTTTTATCAGTAGTTAAATCTTGTCTGTTGTGGAAAGATGCAGTGTTTAAAGAGTTTAAAAACTATGCTTTAATAAAAAAGGTATCTCTGTGAAAGAAGACTCCTACTGTACACTAAAATATAGTGACTCTTTTGAAATTACATGCTGTGTTTGTGCTTTCTCATGTTCTTCCTCATACAGACATCTCCTGAGTATACTTTCCAATTGCTTTCCCAGTAGCACAAAGATGCTGCATTACCATGTGGTAACAAGAGAGCAGGGAGTCCACCTTCAACCTTCATTAGATAGGTTGTGACTTTTCTTTTATTAATATAAATTGCTTCATTATAAGAGATCATCTAATTATTTCTGAATTCACAAAAGGATATTTAAATAACCCTCAGGGGGACTTAAGTTTCAGACTTTGCTAGAGAAAGATATACATTTTAGACAGTTGTCAGGGAGCCTCTTATTACAGGTAGCCTGAAAATTCTGATGGTTCTGAAATCAAAACTCACTGGATTGACAAAAACAAAAGAAATAAAAGAAGATAAAATAAAGAAATAAAATAATATAATCAAAGTGCTTAGAATTGCATTAATCTAACCATCAGGGGTTTGTAACAGAGTTATAAATATTTTATTGGATTTTTAATGATAAAAAAATCCTTAATGGATATAATATAGGGTGAGTGCACTACTGCTTGAAAGCTCTAATATATGGAAACTCCAGCAGCTTTGAGCTGAATCAATATATCTCTCAAGTTTGTGTTATGATGGCTTAGTATCTTGTCATCTACTATCCATCTCCAAAAAAAAAAAATAGAAAAAGTATTATAAAAGCATAGGGCTGTGGTTTTTTGTTCAGAAACTGAAACACTCAAAGCGATTATGAGTAGGACAGTGCAAACAACTGTTTTCTCAACTTCTGTGGAGCCAAAAAATTTATTAACTTACATATTCTTTTTTTAATAGTTTCCAGAAAATAAAGCACTCACCAGCATGAGGAAGATAAAAATTCAGTGTCCATATACACCCAACAGGTTTAAATTGGAACCTTCCACAAGGAAACCTGAGTCAGAAAGTATCTGAGATCTGTGCCTTCTCCTTTTTTGATGTTGTTTATATTTTTTTTCAAAACAAAATATATATACAACCAAACCTGGTACTCAGTTGTTCTCCTCCTTAAAAAGAGAATTGTCAATTTAGGCACTTAATCCTGTTTGCTTGTGGGCTCTCTCTCGGTAAATATACAAATATGTAAATGTAAAGCAAAATAGCCCTAAACAAAGGTTCTGCAGTAGCTCTAATTCAGAGCAGTGGGCGGCCTGGCCTCTCGATTAACAGGGAGATTAAAATCTATATTCTGTAGATTTAAATTTTGACAGCGTGATCACACTTGAATTATTAGGCAGAAGAGATCATCTCTTCACTGTATCCAGCAGTCTCAGCCGATAATAAACAAATTTCACCTGCATTTACAAGTAATTTGAGAAAAATAAAAAGGTGAAACATTTAACAACTTTATTATTTCATTGCTTTCCTTATCTCCCTTTTCCAACTAACTTTTGACATCAATGTTCTCTGATGATATTTTATTGCAAAAAAATAATATGTGTAAATTTATGTACTTCTTTATAAATTATTAAATATACAATACTTAACCTGGTACAAAATTCCTTTTTTTAGTAGGATCTATATTTTCAATTTCTTAAGAGAAAAGAACTCTCTCTTATATTTTGAGTTTCAAAGAAATATTTGATTTTGTTTTAAAATAGACTGCAGATCCAGGGGTGGAATCTCAGTGCAGCTGAAGCTACAGGAATTTTACAGCTGACTTCAATGAAATTATGGTTTAATTTTTGATTTTTAATTTGGTTCTTTGCAAGCATCTGTGTGCACTTAATTATGTATGAAAATATTCAGACTGTTTAGAGAGTCAGATTTTACATGGGTACAAGGCCAATTAATATAAGATTCTTTATCAGTATCACCTGACACTAATGACAAGTAACTTTAGTGCAATACATCTTGCCTAATTTTATTGATTTCAGAGTATGTTCCATATGATTAAGGACTGAAGACTGTGCTCAGATATCTTACAGTCTCTTCATCTTCTTTATACATGGAGTGGGGATTTTAAGTATTACTCCTCCAGGTTTGCCAAGGTTTACATCATTTTTTGTAATTCAAATCTGAAGATTCTGAGAAAGAGTCTAATTTAATAAATCTAAGAAGAAAGATAATATAATATTAAAAATCTGTTCTCTAATGATTTTTCAGTAGTATTCTCTGTCATTATATGAAGCAGCTTAAGTAATTCCTCTAAGATATTGCTTACTGCATATCTTACATTGCCACAGTTGTGGCATTTTTTATTCATTCTAGAAAGCTGCGTTCAGCTCATGGGTCAGTTTGCTGAAGTGCTGACACACCAAGTTTTGGCATACTTCACAATTACAATTTCCAGGGCCACGTATTGTACATCACTAAGTTAAAGTAATGACAGAGTAATTAATCATCTATATGTCCTCTTGGTGAGGATGGGATTAATTTAAATGTATGGTGAAATAAAGCCTTTGTTTATTTGTTTTGTTCTATTTTGCATTAATTTGTATTAAATATTTCCACAAGCATTTTTTTCTTCAATCTTTTTATTAGATTAGTCCAGAACAAGACAACACATCACATTAGATAATAAGGAACTATGTCCATTTGAAGAATTTTACTGGAAACTAGTATTAATAGTTAAATTTCAAAAGTTAATTACTTTATTCATGTATATGGATGTATATATAAAAGTGTATGTGTCTATGACCTCTTCTATACTAGAGCAGACAAAAGACTTAACTAGCCCAGTATCTTTTTTTTTCCAAAAATGAGCCATATGAGATTTTTAGTGAAAAAAAAATCGTGTGTCATTATATATCAAAGAATCATTCTCCTAACACATCTCCTGACCCTCAACAGCATGTAGCTTCCAGGATTTCCTGACTAAGAAATGCATCTGGATTATCATCTCTAGAGGCTTCTAGAGAATGTTATGAACCTGCATGACTATGGATATATTTTACTTTCCCAAAAACCCGAAACTAGGGACCATAATTTCATTATGCATATTTTAAAAAATATTCACATTTTTAATTTTCTTAAATATATTGTAATGTATTGTCCTTATTTGTTCTTTTTATAAAAGTTACAGTAAATAGCAGCGCAGAACATGAAGGGTGTCTTAAATCTAGTTAAAAATTACTTGATTCATTGAACTAAACTAAAAGTCCAGAACTAAGCTTTTACACCTTTGGGTTTTTCTAGGTGGTGGTAGACTTTTGAAGTTGTGGCTGTGGTCGCAAACATCTTTCTTTGAAGAAAGAAACTAGTGTAAAACTGAATCTACATCTTCCATGATAATGTCAAGTGCTGAATAAACACAAATTACTTCTGCTGTTGTTTTTCTTTTATCAGTTTGTAATTTATGTTCCCTGGGGAAACATTTTTTCTCTTGAAGACCAGGTTATCTCTACAAGTTCTAGGAAATCACAATAATGGTCAATTTTTTGTTCTTCAATATGAGGGAAAGAAAGAGAATGACAAATAGAACAAAGCATTTTGTGTCAGTTCTACACTTACAGTGCAGAAATGCACAGACTATAGACAGAAGGCAGCTCAAAATCTTGGAGGTTCTGGACCTATGTGAATGTAAACAGTCCTGTGCTTTTATTGATTTAATGGAAGCTGAAGATCTCGTATCAGTTCCAAGTAATTATATGGACAAAGAAATGGAACAGAAGTTGATCCCTGCATAGGAAAGCATGTGACATTTACCCAGCACAACACCTTCACAAAAAGACAGTGGAAGCATTGTGCCTTATTGATTATCGCAGTATTGAATGTGTAAAATTACATTCGGTCAGTTATGCAAGATTTGTTGGAGAATGTCATATAGAAATTAAACCATCAACATTCAAGTAGGTTGATGATGGAAGTTATAGATACTGCTAGATAGATTGGTTTAAATTAAAATGTGAAATTCTACCAAGATCATGAATACACTGGCTAGCTGCAGGATACTCAGGACCACTGATGCATGTATGAATTATTTAACTCTTTCACTAATTTTTTTTTAGTTGCTAACTCTAAAGTGAAACCGACATCAGGTGACTGAAATGCAGTTGCAATCTTCTTCTGTCCCAATTTCTTATTTGCATGCCTGTGCTTATTACTCCTTCTCAGCCAAGATTTGTGTACAGTTTCTGCTGTCTTAACTTCCTCAGTCTTATTCTAATGCACTTGTGTGTTTCATTGTCCACAAAACCTTTCAGGTCTCATATTAAATAAGATTCATGCAGCTTATTCTTGCTTGATATTGTCTCACAGCTAGTGCTATATTTCACACATTTATTCACTGTATTATGAAAACCTCTTTCTCTGCCACCAGATAGAAAACACTGCGTAGTGGAGAACTTGATGAATTCATGAAGCTTCTGTGCCATGGTTTAGCTACAGAACTTGCTATGGAATATTTCTGCACAGCTGCAGATCATCACAAGTGAAATTTGCTTCAATTTATGTCTTGTATTATATGCAAGACTCTCAACTATATTATGTACTGGAAAACAGTTAAATCAAGACTTCTCAGTATGCATAAAGAACTGTACTCAGTCTAAATCACATTTAACTGGAAACTAAGTCCCAGACAGCAATCTATTGTACTCCTCAGGTGCTTTTGTACAGTCCTGTTCTGGCTTGAAAGTTTTGTGAGCCCATAAATATTGTATTCTATATGAACATGTTTTCAACTAGTGGGCAGAGGTGTGTAGGGACTTCTATTTATTCTCTCAGTTGAGGATAGACACTTAGCCTTGCTTCTGATGTTACTTGATTTCCCAACACTTATCAAGAGAATACATTAGGTAGAATAGCATTGTCTCCTAAGGAGTTATGTGACTTCTGACCTCTCTCCAGCATGAAAAAATTAGAGGGTGTTACTTTTTCTGAAGAATTGTGTTGAGACACTACAAATGCTGGAAATAATAATTATTTTTTGAGCTATATCTAAATACAATAGGTTTTACATATATGCAACTTCACGGTATCATGAAAATAATAATAATATAAATGGGACATAATCATACAAAAGAATACAAAATTAAAGATTGTTCAGAGTGAAATGAGTGATATTTCTTAATACTGACTCTTTTCTACATTATATACACTGAATTACAGTGAATATTTTTACAGTATTTATAGCAATCAACATTGTTAAACATGTATCCTACATCACCCATGAATATATGGAGTAAAGACACCTTACGTTTAATTACACTACCTGGAGTTCCAGCAATGGCTGAGAGAAAGATACACAGAGTTTGGTACAAGTTAATTTACCTCGGAGACATCAGCAAATATGTTGGCCTCACCAGATTTCAGTACTGCTTCGATTAGACAGCTTATGGAATGCAAAATATCTCTGAACCTGGACTGCTGTCTTAAGTATTATATGTTTTGATGTGAGTATATTTGTCTCACATGAGTTATCATTTCACTTAGGAATGTAGAAGGGAATTTTGTTACCTCAGTTATAATTTCAGGCTTTCCTCAGAGCCATAACAGGTATACATTTATTTGCTTTTCAAAACAAACAAAAAACTAGAGGCCTGTAAGTTAGAAAATTTTTATTCTTATATTGAAATGTTAGTAATCTTCTCCCAAGTTCCACACAGTAGGAACCAGCAATGAAAAACACTGGTCCAATGCCATATCCTGCAGATACTCCAACTAGATCACACAAGGTTACAAAGCTCTATTTGAAACTGTGTAAAAATATGAAGGTGTCTGAGATTATATTACTCAGTATTATCACTTACCATTTTAGTAGACATTTGAAATTACTGTGTTCTTGTAATTGAAACTGTCTACCTAGATTTTCCAAATTAGTAGTCTTCAAGTACCACCAAAATATTGTATTTTCAAAATGCAGCTAAAAGTATAATGTCCAGACTCTTTCTCCTCCTCTGAGGGATAAAATTATTAAATCTCACTGAATTAGGATTGAAAAGGTATTTATGTTGACATAGAAATAAAACTGACTATTATTTTCATGTGGTTCTCACTAACCAAAGCAACAACTTGAACATAGATGATTAGGAAATTGATAAATTCTGGACCATCAAGGTGATTTATAAACTGTGATATGAGTCTGATTAAATATACAGAAATATCAGAGTCACTGAACATTGCTAGGATGAAAGTCTCAATTAAACCTTTAGCATCGTCTATATTTCTGGTTTCCCATCAGGTGATTGCACTCTTAATGTAGGGCAAGATTCATATATTATTAACTAATTAATTAGTTTCTAACATATGTGAAAACCTTTGACATGAAACATCTTCCCAGCCATTAAAGGTGACTAAAAGCACAGAAAAAGGACAAAGGGAAAGAGTACTCAAAGTGAAAATCACACTCTCACTTACCTTTATCATAATTATAGCTCATATTGAGTTCAATTTTCATGAGTAGTATGCAATGAAACGTCCTTATAGTACAACATAGAAAGTACCCTGTGGGCTTCAATTTACTGCTACTTTTTATACTCACTTTTAAAAGAAGTCAAGCATAAAATTTACTCATGTAGGCTCCTCTGCACCCATTATAGGCAGAGGGCAGGGATCACAAAAGGATATCTTGGTTATACATATGCAAGGTGTCTTAGTAGAATTTCATATGTGAATATGAAATAAAAATATGTCTTAGGATGTACTGTTCAGTTTCTTTGCCTTCTCCATGGAGGAGGAATAAAAGCCGGCACATGGGCTCATTTTTACAGATTACACAAATAAAGATTAATTTGAAGACCAATTGGCCCTCTGCACAGAGAAAAACTTGCACCTGAAACCAACAAACCCTAAGTTTCAAATGCTGTTAAAAGCAGCAATTGAAGTGGGCTGATAGTTTGTGATAAATACTATGTGGTACTATTTAGTAGCACATTAAAACTTTTCACCTCATCAAAATATTCCAAAAACCTTCCAAACTGTTGGGAATCCTGATTTAGGGCAGCAGCCTTGTTTTTACACAACTTTATCTCTTTGGCAACTTGCATGAAAAAAACTATGTGGCACAGTGCAAAAATTGATAGTAGTGATCCATACCCTGCCTGTACAGAGTGCTCACCTATTGCAAAGTGTTAGGACAGACTGGAACTGCTGCCTCTATTAGAGAAACAGAACTCTCTACCTGTTAGTCATACTACTCTGAGGTTTATATAATTTATTCATGGAACTATGTTAGAAGCAGTATCTAAAGTCAGTCTCACATGGAGATTGTTTATAAAAAAAATTGGAACTTTGTAGGTAAAAAAGAAGATACAGCTTAAGTCTTTGAAAAACTTCCTCTTAACATTACTTTACCAATGCATTTCTTTTTCTACCAAAATGAAAACTCATAATTAGAAGTGAGTACAATTGGAAATTTTAATTTAAAGCTTCTGATTGAAAGTAAATGGCTTTTTATCACAAATAAGATATTTAATATTTTTTTTAAATGTGGGGGTTTTTTTTCAGCATAATCTTTCCTTGAGAAAAAGCTGACAAAATTACAAAACAACCTTCCTGATACATTTATTAATATTAGAGACAGGCTGGAAAGTGGAGGGTTTCAAACAGAATCCTAGTAAAGTAAATTCTGACGATGTTAATAAATACATTAGGAAAATCCTATTCAAGTATAGAATTCACAAAACAAAAAAAATTGTGACATTTTCGATTTTTTAATGAAAGAGACTTTCAATTTGTTCAGGCAGCTTTACTGTTTCTTCTGAAAAGCAGAAAATACATTGATGTTATAAGGAACTGATCTATGTAACTTTGCTTCCTGATTAATAACCACAGACCACATCGAGAAAACTATAGCAAAACAGAAAAACCTTTCACCTCCCATGTGTTTCAAGAGCCTCCAGGGATTTATTGCCCTTTCTGAAAATACCATAATCAAGAAAAGCTTGATAACTAAAGTCCTGTCTGGATACCATCGCCTTAAAAATCAAAAGACCTGATAGCCTGTAGGGCTCAAATTTATACAATATTTACAAACATTTACAATATTACAACATAAAATATATGTCCAAACAACTGTTATATTAACTGTATCAAAAACAAAAAGCAGGATGTCATAAAGCTGACAGAGAAAGCAAAAGCAGGTAGATATTTTTTTCTTGCTTTATACAAGGTACAAAGCACTTACAAAGAGCATGTTTTGGTTTTCTTAATACTGGATATGTCTGTGAAGTATGTGTTTCACTTTTTTCACATGCAACCAGGATGACTGTTTTTCAACTAATTTTTTCAGGCTCCAGCTGAATAAACCAATACATTACCTCTAGATATAGCTGAATGTTTAGAATGTGTTCAAACTGAAGCCCTTAAACATATGGCTCTCTTTACCCCTTAAATCACATAAAAGGGTAAATGTCAAAGGCATAACTTGTAGTAGATGTCTAACTCCGCTAACTCTTTCTGGGGATTGGGTATCTGGATTCATGTGAGGTTTAGAAAAAAATATCTCCTTAGGCTTCTGAATTAAAACAGTCTGAGTTTTACACAGGGCGAGATCTTGTTTAATAAACTATTTTCATTAAATCACACCTAAAACACTTTTTTGCATGTTTTTCCTCTATGACAATATGCTTTACTTTGACCTCCATTTATATCATTATCATCAGGGGTTGCTTTGAGTTTCCAACACATTTAAAAGGGGAGGTTAAGTAACAGTTGAAATAGAAATGGTAGCAAGTACCAAACGAAAATAGTCAAGGAATAGGCCTTCTCAATTCTGCAAATAAGGCTGGTGCAATACCTAAATATAAGTAAATAAAAAATTAATAAATAAATAAATAAATAAATACATACATACATACATAAAATATAATACACTTGGTACTGTAGTAGTTTCCTAGGTCACCAGACAACCTCAGTTAGTCACAAAAAATTTTTTGAAACGTGTTCTTCTTTTGGTCCTTCAGGAATACCAGGAAGAGCAGACTCCAGCTGAGTTATTTGTAGTCTGGCTCCTGCAGTGGAACTGAACAAATTATATTGGGAAAAAAATCTTCAGTTGATAAGAACTGCAGGACATTGCTAACTCCTGAAACAACAAAAATATGAGGCTTTTTCCCACATGAGATTACAGTATTTATTTTTAAAGTGACTGTATTTTTTACTAAAATTGCACTCTTACATTTAAAAATAGATTTGCAATATTGAAATTCCCTTCCTTCCAAGAAGACATTTAACCATTGCAGTCCCTGTTAATCCCTTTAGAGTAACCAGGCTAGTCATGGGCCAATTTTGAATTAGACACTTTTCAAATAACAGAACCAATGAAAAGTAATGAGTGTTTTATCCCTCTTTCAGTGGTTACATCAGAAACAGGAAGATTTTCACCACAGCCTTAAATTAAAGACTAGAGGCAAAAATTTCCTACACTGCTCTATACCAATAAATAAGAGTCAATATGTGGACATGCACTTTGCAGATGTAAGAACAAAATGTAATTATATTACATCAAAATGCTAAATTGTATGTGAAATTGGTTTTTAAATTAAAATAAATATACAAATAGTATGTAACTTTATAGCCTATACTGGTAATATCAAAAAACAAATGCGATAATAGATCTTATCTACAGAAGAGGAAATATTTTCTTCCACCCACATTTGAAACATTATTCTCTTCTATTGACTTGATGGGGAACAAAGAGCAAGTAACAATTTCTTTTGTGTTTGGAATTATTTTTTATTTGCCGTGAGCTGACATATTGCTTAATCTTGGCTTTCCCACAAAGTGCATACAATAAAATACACATAAAACTAGCTTTTGTCCATGAAAAATAAGATATACAAATTAATTTCATTTCATTTAAGTTTATTGGAAAACTGGTTGCAGAACTGATTCTTTCTGTGAAAAATGTCACTGAATTGGGGCAAAAATTCAATTTTTAATTTTTTTATTCTCAGAAGAATTAAACTTTACAATTTCATTTTGAAACAACAAGTAAGCATTTTTTAGTATGGTTAAAGAGGAATCCCTCCCTTAAACTCATGCTAGGACCACTGGCTCTATAAGATGGCCTGAAAGGTGTGTCTGAGTCTTTCCCTGAAGGCTTTCATTCTAAAGACATTTGCATTTCCTAAATGAAAGGCATTCCACCAGAAGTACTCTGAACAATTTAGAACAGTGTTGAAGACTGTTGAAGACTGACAGTCTTCTTCTGATTTATGCAAATGATAAAACCAGTGCAAAATGGGAATGAAATCTAATGTAACCAACAGATTCCACCATAATTCAATTTAGAACAGAGAGAATCACCCTCATGTTGTAGCACTGGTTTATCTTCCGCACACTCCCGGCACTGTGAATAATACTACCCATTCTGGTCAACAGTGGTGGAAGAAGGTGGAGAGAAGAGGGGAAATTTTGCACGAATTCTGGATTGTTCAGTATTACTCTAAATGCAGATGATTCCATGCACACACCTCAGTAGTCATAGCACAGTAGCAAAATTATCTTTCTACACTGTTCTTTAATTCTTGTAGCTAATAGGTGCTTGATTTAGAAAACACTGAAATTCTGCAGTTTGTGTCATGCAGGAGGTTCTAAGGAAATATAATGATTCTTCTGGCCTGAAGAGTTATGGATCCGTAAAAAAACAGATTAGATGAAGATCAATGACTGACAGTACAAGATTCTATGTCCCATTAATGATCTTCTAAATGAACTCTCCTGGTAAATAATTTTTTTTTCTCTATTTTTCTCTGGTAATATTAATACCAGAAAAATAAACTTTTGAAAGTTTGAAGATTCAGCAGAGTCAATATAAACAGATAAATGCTAAGATGGATATCTAAATCTTTTATGAATCTCCAAGCCCTTGGAGATATATTTTCTTCTTATCATCTCAATTTTTAAGTATATTTTATGGAATTATTACACTGTATTGAGTTTGTTTCTGTCACATGATTTTCAGTCCTGAATTATCACAATTTGTCAAACAGCTAAGCATTTTGATAGAGTAATGGGAGCTGGCAGATGAAGAACTATATGTTCCTAAATAAAGCCTCGATTCTGCAAACCTTTAAGCACACACTTAGCATAAGAGTATACTTGAGTCCCAGTGACGACAGCAAGACTTCAGCACATATATTTATGGAATAAGTTGAATGGCAATATATTTGCTGATCTCCTCCATGACAGTCTAATGCTTATGTTTATATTCTGTAAAAAGACAAGAACTAGCTAATGGGATACAATATGAGAGTAGTCAAGAAATATTGATGTGAAACTAAGGAAGGAAAAAAAATCAGGCTTTCACTATGTGAACAATGTCCTTTCGAGTCTTCCGGACACAAGGGAGCACACGGACAACTCTCTGCTCTCTGAGCCGTGATGTCCCAGAATAACCAAAGTAAGTAATTATTTAAGATGAAGAAATGACTGTGTTTTGATATAAGTCAAAGAAGCATCCCAGAGCTTATGTATCATGAATATTCATAGAAAACAAGTTAAGGCAGCTTTCCTGGATATCCTGGACTGAGCACTGTGAAAACCCAAAACAAGCAAAACAGTTATGTTCGTTCCATCCATAGGCTTTAATTGCTTGATTTTCTTTGTTGGGTGAAAGTTCAATAAAAGTTCTCAGTAAAATATTGTTTTCATAGTTCACTGTACAGCATTCACTTTCACCTACCTCTCTAATCTTTTAAAAAGAATTAGTAAAATACAAAAGTTGTAAAAGGAAGCTTTGAAAACTCTGAAAATGTAGAACTCAAGTTTTATTTAAGCTCTAGGGAGGTGCAATAGAAATTACAATATTTCCACAAGAATAAGAAGCATGGCAAGTCCCATAGAAGAGTGACAAAAAATTCACATGACACATGAAATGGACTGAAATCTGAAAAACTGACAGGCTTCCAAATCTAACTGCAAAATATGAAACTAGAATGAGAAAACCTCTTCAAGTGAAATCCTTCAGGAATTGATTTCTGACCTGAAACCACTTGACAGTTTTATCAGTTATCAAGGAGGAGGAATATAATGGAGTTTTCGGAGGAATGATGAGCAGTATAAAGGATCACTTACTGATACAATGTAGTCTGGACTACTTGGTAAAGTTGGGTTTAAATGCACAGTATACACATAGACCCAAATACAACTACAGTTTCAGGAACAAATGTAGAAAATATGACCCATATGAGGAAGTCAACATGGGCACTGGAAAGGAGTTGGAAAAGTTTATAGTGGATTATTTATTGGATACAGATGTGCAATACAACATAGAATTATAGATCTATAAATAGATCTACATATAGATCTATAGCCCTGGGAACAGAGAAGTATCAAGAAATAGAAGAAAGGTATTACCTTTGTTATCAGCACACTAGTACCACCTGGCTACTGCCTTAAGTTGTTTAGTTCATGATTGTACAGCAAACAGAAAAGCATTTACAAAAGAACAATTAGCACACTGATCTGCAAACATGCATTTTATTGAGAGGCTCAAGATTTCAGCCTTATCAGAAAAAGAATTATATCACAGTTTGAATGCTTGCATGAGGAACAGACAATAGAAGAGACTTTCTTTGAGAGAGATTCGTAGGGAATTCCCTGTCACTAGGAAAGTTTACATGAAAAAAGTAAAAACTTTCTAAAGAGTATAATTATTACAGGACCTACAGTTGTTGCATTGTTGATAATTACAACTATGTTTGCTCTTTTTATTCCCTCATCTCTATATAAATTTTCAGTCTTAATTTCAGTTTAACATAGTCCTTTTCTTGGAAATTTTTAAGTACTCTTAATTTTTTTAAGTTGAAGAAGAGACACTTTAAGACTGTGCTTTAATTTTTTAATAACACTAATTAATCTGGTATAAAGATTTTTTAAACTTAATCCAGTTAAATATAGATAACATCGATTTTGGAACTTTTTGTTAGGGGTAAACAAAATCTGTGCATATATAGAAGTTCTAAAAAGAAGAAAGAAAACACAGTGACTTCTCAAGAAATTTCAAAATTTCTCTCTAACACAAGAAATATGTTTCTCTTTATGTCAATTGTCCAGCAAATATGCTATTACACATAGACTGGAAGTTAGATTTTTAATTTGAGATTCATAATTCTGCAAATACGTAATTCTTCATCATTATTTGGAAAGTGAAAAAGACAGTGAAATGCAATTTACAGGCAATCAGTCAGTCACTGAAATTTTACTTCTTTCATGCAGAATCACCAGACTCTGGTTCAATTAAACTCAACACTTGACAGGTATTCAAAGCATTTTTTAAATCCTTATTTTACCTTCCTCCTCCTCGCCTCCTTTTCAGAAGGTAGACATTGTTCATGTCATTATTTCAGTTAAAGGAATTCTCTGATAAAGGAATAATTCTAGTATATATAAGACAACTACATTTTTGGTATAATAATTTCTGGATAGGAAGGAGGATATGTAGGATTAAATAATTCAAAAATAGCTTCCAAACTTACCATACATTATTTTTTTTCCCAACACATTCTGTAATAATCATATAATCTAAAAAAGAAACAGGATAATTTGTGGTTAATTCCATCTTTTTATTGTAGTGGAGAACAAAGTAAGCTAAAAAAAAAGCTTTTGATATTAACACAATGTTTATAGAGTAGGAATTTTAATCTGCCAGTTCAGCATATCCTGTTAAAAAAATAACATTTAGAGGTACATTTCATTAATCTTTAAGTTTTGCATATTGAATAGAGTCTTGAAGATGACTTAAAAATAAGAGAAATGTAAAAAATAGCTGTGTTTGTGCACAAGCAGAGGGAAAAATATCATTATTCTTTTCTTTTTATGAATCTGTTTCCTGCTTCTTTAAACTCATCATTTGCATTTACATTTTGCAACAGGGAAAAAAGACCCCACTTCAGCATGTGGAAGCTCACGAAGGGTTTGTTTCTTTCAGTCTTTGTAATTGAGATGTGAAGACTCGGTAGCCAATCAGTCCTCCCAGTTCCCTGTGGCTGCAGAGAGAGCTGAGGGGAGTGCTGCTCTGGGTGTGGATGGGTACATCTCTGCTCACAAAAGAGCCGCCATTCCTGAGTGATTTGTGGCATAAGCATCTAAAGAGAAATTGTGATTACCCAGAGGGTGACAGTGCTGTAGTCACACACTGCAATGTGTCCCCTCTGACTTATGAGTATGATAAGGTGTGCTGGCTGTCAGTGCCAACGTGCTTCATGGAACTTCAACTCTGATATCAGTGAGTTAGAAAAGTCACCTCTGGAACAGAAATTCTAATAGAATATTTAAAGTATTGTCCTTAGGAAAGCACTGTGGACTCAGTGGGCCTTTACATTTTCCCAGGTGTTAATGCAGAATATTGAGTATTTTCTCTTCCTTTATGTTAAAAGAATTAGGTGGAGTAGGTTCAAAATGAGTTGTTTGAATGGAGAGAAATCTCTGATTTTTTTTTATAATTACTATTTCAACTAGGCAGTGATTATCTATGATCATTTTTATGCACTTCACTTTTGTTTGTAAAAAGAATCTCCCCACAGGTGTTTCAGTGTGAAGCAATCATACTCAACCTGAATACTACATATATGACTTGAGCAATGTTTTTTTTCCTTTAATAGTGTTGACACTGATTTTTTAATATATGTAATTGAAACCACTCATTATTACACACCTTTTATAAGCCTCTGCTCATAAACTGCAGAGGCAGCATTCCAAAAATCCCATTATACAGCTACTACAATGCCCCACTGATCTAAAAGTTGAGTACATTTGCAAAACAGACAGAATATATCTTGTTTTTCAGGCTTTCAGAAGTTTAAGAACAAGTCCCTCTCCTGAAAAAGCCAGAGGTAATTGCAGTTTAAAGTTTTGACCTTTGAGAACCTTTCACATATTACTGAGCTATCAGCTGAAAGTGACATTTCAACAAACTCAAGTAGATAGTTGTGACATATTAAATATCACCAAGTATGAAACATTTTCTTCGCCATGTTTTGTTTATACATACGGTAAAGTGCAAGCAGTAACTTTGCATGTCCTGCATGTTATACTATCCAGCATAGCAAAAACTGGACATATATTAAGAAGGGGGAAGGGCAAGATACCCCTGCATTACTCTACTCCTAGATTACTTCAGAAATATTGTCTCCTTTTCCTGTACAAGAAAAATGAAGGTTTCACCTGCTGTATGAGACATGTCTTCTGGCTTAAGTTAGTAGGAAGTATTACCATCTGTCCAGATGCAATGAGAATTAGTATTTCCCAGAACACCCCAAAAACTAATCTGGTAACATAAAACTAATAAGTATGCCATTCACATGAAGAGACTTCATTAGGGACAAAGGATTAACCTTTCTCTGCTTTTGCTTGCTAAGTAAGGCATGATCTCAAAGCTAGTCTAACTTTTTTAGTTAAGTAGAGACACAACTGAGGATGATTCATCGCACTTGTCTTTAGCACCTATAGCAATGGGAGGGAGCTGAGATGAAGCCATAAATCTACTGTCTAACAATACTTAGGTCAGACAAATCCCAACATGATATTATGATTAAATTGGTGTTTCATTTCTGTTTCAGCAAAGCAATAAAGTCTCAGACATGCTGGCACGCACATAGATAAGCTGAAAAACACCCATGATTTCAAGTCAACCATTGTTATACACCATACATTTTTATACATTTTTATACATGTTCTTCATGCAGCACAAGCTGCGATATTTCAGTTACCTACACACAGAAACTAGGTTCATTATTCTTCTGCAAATATTTTGCAGAATTATTGCTATTGCATTTCACTTATATGATGGGGGTTTTGTAGAGAAATTCTTAGGAAAGATAAAACTGTTGAGAAGAAAGGTACATACATTGGGAGGAATAGCAACTTAACATTTTTCAGCAAATGTCTAAGTCCCAGCTATGTATGCCACTAGTGTTAAGATCCTCCATGTTCTTCAGTCTTTGATCACATACACAGCTAAACCAGAACTGTAAATAGCAAGGTTGTCTGGTGTCCTAATATTGTGGCATCACTGAATGTTTACAGTGCCACAGGGACCTTTTATGTTGTCATCAAACTGGTACATGTCCTGTAAACACTGTTCAGATCTTACAAGTATGCTTCCAGTATTTTTGCCCCAGTTTTAGGAGCTTTGTGAATCAAATAAGCCACATTTATGAGTACAAGCCATAAATTCTAGGTTATCTTAGTCATGTTTTATACCCTCTGGAGAACTATACAGATACTAAAATAGAAAACTAGTCATTTACTATTTGCTGTCATAGTTTTAGTCTTCATAACCATAAATACTGACACAAGGGAGGTGGCATGAATATACAGCAGCATGCTCTTGGATCATACTAAACTAATCATAAAACCACAACTTGCAGCTGCATTTCCAATCAACTTATTGAAGTAATCTAAGTGTTCACCTCCACTGAAAGAGGGAAGCCTTAGTCACTATCACTCCCAGATGCATGTTTTCACTGTAAACCTTGTGTGCCCAGCTATTTCCTACACCAGCCATGAATTAATGCAAATACTTTCTGGCAGAAAATGAACCGTAATGAAGATAATTACAAATAATTTGCTACTCTGAGCTGGTGATCTTGAAGATGTTATGCATACCAGGGCTCACATGAAACTGGAGCCATACTACTAGAAGCAGCAGCAGAGGTAGGCAGAGGAACATGAAGGAAACATATGCTGTTTTTTGGCAGGAGAAGGTTATTTGATAAATTGAGCTACTCAAAAACCACAGTTTGAATATAGGAACTGCTATATTTATGTGAATGAGTTAGGTTTATTCATGGTTCCCTATGAAATTAGTTGTAGAATATAATCTTTCTCTTTTTTTCCCAGACTCAACCATTCTGTCCCCAAGATGTCAGCTAGAAAAATTCTTCATTTAGGAGTGCAGAGAGATATCTACCGGTATTTAATCTTGGATGAAGGAAAACAGGAAGTCATCTTGAACAAAGCACACATATAAACAAGAAAGTAGTGCAAATGCAACACAGAAGCCACTCATATAAGATGTCATTCGTAAAGAGTGTCTCCAGAATCTAGTTTTATAGCAGTTTCTATTCTTCCTGTGTTTGTTGTTGTTTCCTTTCTTTTCCTTTTTCTTCTTCCAGGTCCAGATTTTCTATCTCCCTCTTTCCTTCCACATGATAAGGGTAAATCCAGAAAATTCAAAACTGCAAGAAATAAAGTGTTTGAGTGTGGAATATAGCTCCCTTAAAACCTCCTGCTTTATCATGCATTATGATTTATTACAAATGTTTCCTGATTCAGTAGAATATTTACTGATTAACAGAGGGGCTGCTAGCACATTTCTTAGTGCTCTTGGTATTCTGGCACTAGGGAAGAATAAGAGATTGATTTCACCTAGCTACCTAAAAGTTTAGTCTAGGATAGTAATCTATGCTACTTCTGTAGTTAATAGAAAGAGATGTATATCTTCAGAGACCGAAGAACCTCATTTCTGTTGGATGGGCATTTTGAAATGGAAAAAAATTCTCCTAGGACTTGCCTATCCCTTCTTAGCACTATAGACAAAGCTTGAATTATTGGGTTATATCAGATACAGCTTTAATATCAGAAAATAACCAAGATTACTCCAGAAAAGTAGGGATCTGTTTGTGGGCACTAATCTTTTGACAGCACAACTAGAAAATGTGATGTGAATTAAAACATTTTTAGTTTGATCACTATGCCATCTGGGTTTGATAGCACTCTGCTTTTGATTTAAAGTCCTAATTAAACTTCTCGAAACTTTATGTTTTTCCATAACAAAGTAGAAAAGAAATTGTTAATCTATAAATTCTCCACAGAAATAAATATGCACTGTCTGCATAGGATGAACAATATAACAAGCCTTTTGTATAAAATCGTTACAAAATTTTACATGTTTTCAGGAACTAAGATGTGTCATCTTGGAATTTCCCTAACAGAGTTTATAAAACATTTCCTGTGTTAATATTAGTGTCATTACCTCTATAATATGGATTTAGGTACTATATAGACTTCTGTGACTTTAGGTATTTACATCTTCATTTTTCTTCTAAGAAAAGTGTGACCATAGAGGCTGTTAAATGTTGCTGAAATTCGATGAGGCTTTCTGGTTGGATGATATCACAGCATCATAACAATTGCTTTACATTTTACTCACCAGGTATTGCAAAAAAACATAATAATGATTACAGCCTTTAGAACTGCAGCAGTTTGGTACAAATTGTCAAGGAGAGGTATTCAAAATCTTTATTTTGAAGTACTGGTTTTTACACATTGGAGGAAAATAATCTTGTTATTTCTTCTAGCTTACTTACTCATCTTTCCTCTATACTCACTGGTATCCAGTGAGCCACTCTTTGCAGCCATTTCTTTTGCTGTGCTGAACACTGATTTGGCAATTTCATGTATATGGTTAGATATTCAGAAGTCAACCAAAATCAATCATCCAGTTCTTAACTCTAAAACATTAACTTATATCTTCTTTTTAGTTGAACATTAGCGAATGCCAAATCACTCTGTGGAGGCAACCACATCATTGTGATAGGCAAATTTAAATAAATATGGCTTCAGGCAGTTGTAGAAGAAGTTGCAGCTTGAAGGTGAAAGCAATCAGATCATCAGTACTTGAAGTGATGATCATCTCGTTGTGTATCTCAAAGATAATCACAATCATCTAAGCACTATTAAAAAATAAAATTAAATAGAATGGAAGAAATCTTATACTTCAACAATGTCCTGTATAGAGGAAACATCCTGTATGCAGTATACGTCTTGTATACAGGAAATATTCCTATGTCCAGTCAACAGTTTCCTGTATAACTTTCCTGGAATGGCAAGATCATAGAACTCATCACTGCAAATTTTTTTCAAATATCCATCTAGTCCACAGGTTTTATATCTTAATCTCTGCTCAGATTTTATATTTTCAAAAATAATTTGGGGGTGTTTTCTGGGAGAGAAGATACATTTTGATTTTTGTTGCATCATTCTTTTTTTAAAATATTCTATAGTTGTTTTTTTTCCTGAAGCTTTTCTTCCTTTGAAAGCATAATAAATGATTAGTTCTGTACAAAACAAGAGCAAAAGTTATCATCTATCCTCTAAAAAAAAAGAAATTGAAAAAATCCAGATGCTATTAGATCAAACAGGCATTCCTAAGAAATTACGAAATCCTTAATAAGATATTAGATCAATACAGCACCATATCACATTCCTTTCAAGTTACTGAATGTCATATCAGATTAATGAGTTGTACTAAATATGTGGGACAAACAAACTCTTAATATATCATGAAATTAATTTGCAAAATTTAAACAGAAAATTACTTCTTGAATGAGACTGTCAAATTTTATTATCAATTTTAGTTTTAACAATGTGAGGTAAAGTTTGGCAATGCTATAGCACATATTGAAATATGCCTTTCCTCTTTCAGAAACATATTATGATGTGACTAGTGAAACTGTCTCTGGGATGATAAAATTATCATACTATTGACACAGGAATGTATTAAAAGTGATCACCAATTTCCACACACCCACCTCCACCTCTAAAGTCTGGAGGTTAAAATAAACCTCCATCATTCAGTTCGAGTTGGTTTGGTGGGGGTTTTTAGTAGTTCATTTTCCCCACAGAATACTGATTATTTTTTGAGGAAGCATTTGCTTTTTCATTAAAAGCTTACTCACCCCTAGACCATTATTGTATACATACAGCTCTTACTGTCCTCAGGTTTCCTAGGGTAATATGAATTCCAGTGAGGCCCCTTCAGTAGAAACAGTCAAAGAAATACCCACAAGCTGTCAATGCAACAATATCAGTGTGATTCCTCCCATTTCATTTCTGGTAAGGTTAAAACATTTTTCCTCTCTGATGAATCATGGACTCTCTTATGTTATTCCCAATTGCATCATCTCTGGTCTGAGGAAAACCAATGCAACACAGTGCCACGAATCACTGGATCATAGAATGGTTTGGGTTGCAAGGGAGGTTAAAAATCATCTGATTCCGATGCCCCTGCCATGGGCGGGAACACCTTTCTCTAGGCCAGGTTGCTCAGAGGTTCATTCAGACTAGCCTTGAACACCTCCAGGGATGGGGCATCTGCAATCCTTTTGGGCACCTGTTCCAGTGCTTCACCACCTCAGCAGCTGCAGAATACTGTAGTGTGCTATCTAGAAAATAGGTGGTTTCCCATAGAATCTGTTACCTATTCAATATATTCATGAAATCTCATACTAATTCAAGGTCTCTATCATCACCTTCAAGGTCAGGACCAAGTTGGGTAAGGCAGCAAACAAAATGTTCCAGTGTTGTTGGCATCTCCAGCTTTATGAAATAATAAAGGTTTTGTTTCCTTGCTTTTAAAAATGAATAGTTATGATGATAGTAGGAGATAAACTTTTTTGGAGTTTTTAAAGATATTTTGGATGAATTTTCATAGCAAATTAAGACAAACAGACGAAAGATCAGTGGAAAGAAAAAAATCTAGTCACCAAAGAAGGTCTTTAACATTATTTTTACTTTGTTATAGAAGAGACCTAAAATAATATGATTTATTTTCTATATGTCCCACATTTCAGTTGCTCATAATGACAGGAAGCATAAAATTGTAAATAGAATACTGTAGAGATTATTCCTATTTCCATTTAAAATGATCTATATTTCATACAAACTGAATTAATAATGGCACAAGGGTTTAACATACATTTGCCTCAGGTGTCGAAATAGAAGGAGGTGGCTGATAGTTGTTAATACTTTCTGAAGGTTTCGTGAGTGATGAGAATGATAATATGATAGCTGACTGGGTGGAATGTGAAGAGTAAGCATATTGCTATGCAAATATCTCTGCAGAACACAAAGATGGAAGAGAGTATGGGTGAAAACATCCTGTTACAACAGAATTTGCATTCTCACAGGTTGCTCAGTGTCTTTTTCTTTCCAGCCAGAACATAAGAAATGTAATTCTAAAGGACAGACAAGTGGTCTATTTGCAATTTATAAATATTTTTAATGGAGTTCTATGTTTCCCTAATTTTCAGATGGTGTCATATGCTATAGATTAAAATATCAACAGGCAGATTCAGATCAGGTTGAAATCATCAAGCTTAAATAGCACCTGTCAACAATTTACTGTCAAGAAACTAGGAAGATAATTGATGTGGGTGGCCCTGCAGAGATCTGTCTTATGTCCTGTGTTTTTAATCGTTTCATTAACAACTTAGATGACTTATCAGCCTTGACATCCAACAGTAAGTGTTGCAAACCCTTTGGAGGACAAGTTGTGAATTCAAATTCCTCCTGATATGGTCAGAAATCTTTAAGATTAAATTCAATATGGTGAAGTAGAAAAATTACGCACATAAAGAAAAATAAATCAAAACATATAGTGACAATAGCAACAAGTTAGGGAAAAATGCAAATCTGAGATTTGAAGGACTGGAAGTATGTCCAAATAAGCAACTACTGTTGCACAAATTGTATTTTCTGACATTCTAAGAAGTGTGTTGCAAGGAGAAAATGAGGCAAAATATAATTATTACTCTCCAAATAGTGATGCTACAGAACTACTTCCAGGTTCATATGTTGTTAGAAAGCTGGAAAAAACTAAAATCAGGCAGAAGAAAGTAAAATTTCAATAGAGCATGTGGGACCATTGAAGCCAGAATGGAAGATCTGGATGACTGGGTTTAATTTATTTTAAAAATAGAAGATTGTGTGCCTGAAGAGAAAGGAGAAATATATCCCAGAGATTTTATAACAGTCTCCCAGGGTAAAAGTATTTCTTGTAGTGATTTTTCAATCATAGAATCATAGAGTCATAGAATACCAGGTTGGAAAGGGCCCTCAAGGATCATCCAGTTCAACCTTTCATGGCAAAAGCATGGTCTGGACAAGAAGGCCCATCACCCAGTCCTATTGAATCTTAAAAGTGTCCAGTGTTAGGGGATCCAACATTTTGCTGGGGAGATTATTCCAAGGGCTGATTGTTCTCATTGTAAAAAACTTTCCTCTTTATCTAATAAGATCTCCCCAAGACTAATTTGTAACTATTACCCCTCATCTTTTCCACATGCCTTCTTGTAAAGAGGAAGTCTCCATCTTTCAGTCACACTTTTTAAATGCCAGCAGTGAGAAGGTCTTCCCTAAGCTTTTTTTCTTAATGCTAAACAAATTCATTTCTCTCAGTATTTTCTCAGCAGGCTTTCCAATCCTTTGATCATCTTTGCGGCCCTTCTTTGGACGCCCTTCAGCCTGTCCACATCTTTTTTTGCATGGTGGGGACTGAAACCGAACACAGTATTGCAGGTGTGGCCTGACAAGCACTGAGTAGAGTGGGTTAATGACTTCTTTATGTCTGCTAGTGATGTCCTTGTTGATTCAAGCAGCATCCCATTGGCTTTCTCTGCTGAAGCAGCACACTGTTCACTCATACTGAGCTTGCTGTCCGCCAGTACCCACAGGTCCCTTTCCACAGAGCTCCTTCACAGATGTGCAGATCCCAGCCTGTGTTGCATTCCTGCGTTATATTTTTGCTGTGTGCAACACTTGTAGTTGTTGAACTTCATAAGGTTCTGGTTACCCCACTCCTCCAGTCTGTCCTGCTCTTCCTGTAGGGTGGCTCTGCCTTCTGAAGTGTCCATTTCTCCACTCAGTTTGTAATAATTGGGAACTCTGTCAGAGTACGCTTGAGACCATCTTCCATATCAAAGATATGTTTGAAGATATCAAACAGCATTGAGCCCAATACCGATCCCTGGAGGACAACCACTCGTGACAGGTTGCCAGTTTCAAAAGGAGCTGTTTATTACCACCCCCCGGGTGCAGCCAGGCAGCCAGTCAGTCCCCCACCCACTGCATAGACATCTTGTCTAGACCATCACATATATATTTCTCTAGGAGCAGGCTGTGAAAAACCATACCAAAAGCCTTTGAGAAATTCAGGCAGAAAATGTTCACTACTCAATCTGCACACATTTTCTGTGTCTTCAATATTCTGATCACCTGAATGAGAAGTTCTATTTTCAGAAAGCATGGTTTATTTGAAGCATTACGAAAACTTTAAACTTATTACAGGTGTGTTACTTGATCTTTCCTGGGAGTAGAGAGTTGATCTAGATGATAACTCTTTATTCCTCTCTTACTAGGAGTGTTTCAGATTAGTATATTTTGCAGTACGTCTACTTATCATTAAAACACAATGCAATGTAATAAAAAAATACTAATCTCCATGACAGAATGGAGTTTTTTCATGCTTTTCATGAGGTTTGGCTCCCTTCATTTCAGGGAAAATAGAAAATAAATATATTTAATAAAAATGTTAAAGCATATTGAGATAATCTCCTTCTATACCTATTGTTTCAAGTTTTATAACTTTCTAATAGTTGCTTTCATTTTGACAATTCATGAAACAGCAGCAAAAAATCTCAAAATAAGGATTGTTAAAAAAAGTTCTTCTCTGTAAAAATTTTGTGCCAAAAAGTAAAGGTTGTAAAACTCACAAAGCAGGAAAGATCCTGAAAATTTTTCTTCCGTTACACATCAAGCAACTTAAGCCTGAAGCAATTCCAAATTGAAATCAATGTTAAAAAAAAAAAATTCATTTTAAAAGAAAAAAATTATCCATTTCTGCCCAAGATTATGGGCTTAAATTAAAAAATAAAAATGGTGCAAATGGGAGACAGAGTACTGAAAAGAAGCTGTTGCAGGTCTTCAGGACTTTCATGGACTATTCTCTATTTTATATCACTCCTTGGATCTGGGATTTAAGATTGGCTTAAAGGAAACAATTCCTGTGCCCAAGCCTATTTCCGGGGAACTTGAGATATCATTACACTACATTAATGTAATCATTACATTAAAATTGGAAAAGAACTGGTACAATTATGACATCTCAAAGGACCAATGTATGTTTCCTAATTCATCTCTTCTTAAGGGGTAAGACATCTGCACCTGTGCATCTGTGGTGTAGATTTCTGTATATTTCAGCTCCAGGCTCCAGGCAGCATCTGATCTTGCTGGTCCCTGGCACATGTGCTCTAAGCAAAGATAATTCTGAAGTTAAAGCTCAGGTTGCTCAGGTCTGTTTCCCTCTCTTTCTGGGAAACCTGCCACAGTGTTTTACAACACTTATTGTGATTTTTTTTTTTAATATATGTATCTATGGGAATTTACCTTGCTAGAACATACAGATTCTCCTTACTTTGTTGTGTGACCATGGGAACTTCCTTGAGGAACTTGCCTCCAAGATCTTGCAGTCACTTGATCAATTTAAGAGCTTTCAGTTCATTGTTGTGTGCCCTAGGGCCACAAGCAAAAGCTTATGTCCCTTATTACCCCTCTGTTTTAACAGAGAAACATACCTATACCCAGGAGCTGGCTAAGCTTATGATGAATCAGAGACCTTAAGAGTGATGTCACGATATTGCATTTTTGGATTTGTGTAGGATCTGATGCTGTTTTTTCCCAGCTAAATGTCAGTAAGTAGGGCTTTCCCTGAGGGAAGAATGGGGATTGAAAGCTAATATGGGAGCAGGACAATGAATGACAGGTGCATGTAAAAATTTAGTCTTCTCTCAGGCTTATATGTTAGGTAAATTTACTTGAACAGGTTTGCAAAAACCCAGTTTACTTCACATATCCTGGTTCTTGAGTCTTTACAAGTTAATTTCCACTATGAACTCCTTTTTTTCTCTGCCAAGTATATTTATATAACAACATCTTGTCTCAGCAGTACTCACATGTCACTTCACAAGTTGTCAAAAGCTTGGTCAAGCACTAAGAAAACACAAACTCACATAATTAAGTTAAACTCAGAACAAATGTTGTCAGCCTGTGTTTAGACTGAAGTTTACTACCTCCTTCAGATAGCAAGGGCCTCAAAGCTCAGTATCTTCTCCATTACTAGCTGATCTAAAAATAAATTGTACATATTCTTCCTTGTAAACCTTGATTCAACAAAGAGAACAAGGCCAATATACATCTTGAAAGAAGCCAAAATGACAAAAAGCTGAAAGTTGTCAGCAATGCCTTTTTGATATCCAAAACCTGCAAAAATGAAATCTGCATTAAAGAGTAGAAGGCTGATCTGTTCATTTCTTCATCACCCATTCTTCTAGGCAAGGCTTTGCTTTTTTGGTTTTGTTATGTGTCTGGATTTCTTTGTTTGAATGTAGATGATTAAATCAAAATATGTCAGACCTTAGGCCAGGGCAGAAAACCAAAACAAAATGAAACATCCAACCCTTCTTCTAAACTTTTTCCTGAAAACCCTTCAGTATTGATAGAACTGGCCCACGTTCATCTACTATTCACTACATTGAAATGACGGGAGTCAGATTTCCAGTTTACGACATAGAAGGGGTCTGCTTCATGTGAACACAGAACGTCAGCTCTACTACTTGTGTTTCTTTGCTGGGTGGAGTCTAAAGGCACTAGAAAATAGGGAAGAACACTTTAGACTTTTTCAAGAGAAGTATGAACAAATTCCTGTACAAAGGAACTGCCTTGATACCTGAAACAAATTGGTATTACTTAGATCATTGTTAGAAGATAGTTTTCTTTCAGAAGTGAAGAATTGCTTGCTCTGACCCTGGTTTGTTTTGTTTTTTTTACTAGCCTTGTTTTTCACAGGCTTGCTTACCCATGGTGGAAATGATAGGGTAAATGATTACCCTGAAAAATAACCTCTTTGGTTTTGGATTGTTTTTTCAGCCAAGTCTAATTCACCCTGTAAGTGCAGAAACATTTGTGCTATACACTGGAAGAGAAGGCAAGATATAGAGAGGTCCTGGGGAGGACCAGCTGCTGGGGGACGGCTGTGGAAGAGTGCTTGAACTAGCTGACTATCTATTTGATGTCTGAAACTGAAGGAACTCTTCTAGGTTTGTTTTCTTTTCCTGCTGATGTTTTCTCAACCTTTCAAAAAGTCCTTTCTTTCTTTTCTTTTTTCTTTTAGAAATTAAAGATGAATGTGAATGAAAATATCAGAGCATCGCATAAAAATGGCTTTATTATTGATTGATAATTAAAACTAGATTTATGACTAATTCTTCTCAGTTACACTCTTACTGAAAAGACTATATCTTTAATTTAGCAAATTTTTCTTTTATGAGCAGAAGATCAGAAACTACCTTGACTGTTGCAATTTCACAGCACATTATCAGTAGATTCACTGTGTTGTCTGAATACTGTATCAAAAACTATATTCAAACGCTGCAAAAAATGTTTGGAAATTAACTTGTGCAAGCTATGGTCACCTGAATCATCTGACGCGCCTTATGAGGACCTGAACAGCTCTCAGAAAATCTATTCTGAATTCACCAACACCTTTCACCATCAGGGATGGGAAAATGTAATTTGACAGTTACACCAAAGTGTATATGATGATACCTCTCAGGTTATAAACAGACTCTTAGCAGCAGGCGCTATGTCTTCCAGCATTTCTGTTTCATCATGACAGCACTAGTCACCCAGATAGACAATATTATTCAGTTAACTACAGAAGTGTCCCGTTACTTTGTAGATCTTTAACTGGCATAGCAGTGATTATGATGAATTTATTTAAGGCCATGTTTTTCAGTATTTTCCCACTAAATTTTATTATTTATATAATTATGTTTAAGTTTTAGTATTGACATTTTTGTTATAAATTGTTCCACTGACCCATCTCATTGCTTTACAGTGAGATCTGTACCCTTGGTTCTGCTGCACTCCCATTTTATATCCTGGCCATTAAAAAAAAAGAAAAACAAAGACAAAAACATAAACCCCTGCAACTTCAGGAAACAGAAATAAATAAAAGAGAACAAAACCTACAGTCTCCTGGATGTTTGCTTGTTTGTTTGTTGTTTGTTTGTTTAATCTATGTACTTTTATTAGTTTTTAGTAAAACAGCAATTTTGTGGTTAAATGCAATAGGACTATCAATATTTTTCCATTTGTCGTCACTTATTACTTGTTACTACAGCACGAGTTGCTATAGCACAAACATTCTCGAACACTGGAGCCTCAGCTTGGAATGGGATGCTTCCCATTGCAGCATGAATATACACTAGGGAAAATAGTCATTTCATTTGACTGCAAAATGGTTGAATTATCAAATCATTGGTGACATACCAACCTCCCTTCTGTCTTGGCAATTGAACTAGAGAGGATGTATTTAATAAAAAAAAAAATTAAAATAGAAACTCCACAACTGAATGTAAAAGTAGTTTTAATGTTTTCTCATGATCTATGGAATTATTTGTAGTAGATACTAAAAGAAATACCCGTAAACTGTTCTTAAGAAAAATACATACCTTCTGTAATGTTGCTTTACTGGCCCTCTGACTGGGTATAATATTTAACTGTAAAGCTCCTGGGAATGCTAAGAAATTTTACTTTATTAATATAAGGCTTTCACTCTATGGAATTTCATGTCTCTCCAGAAGTGAACAAGGATCAAAGTAATCACCATCTGTAAACCAGAGGTATTAATAAGTTATTACATTTTATGTTATGTTATATTAAGACCAGCATTATTTACTTATTTAGATGATGGATCATGAAATCTGTGCTGCTCATATTCTGTCACATTATAAATACACCAGAACCCTATACAGAAAAAAATGCAATGTATAAGTATGAAGTTTAAGGGAAACAGGCAGCCATTTCTTTAACTATAGCTTGGGATGATAGAGTTGCTTCCACATTCAGACATTTGCTATGTTGCCTTAACTAATATATCACCTTGAATCACAGAAAAATTAAGCAGAAGCTTTTATCATTATTCAAAGGGGATTTTATACTCTTATTTATCTAAAAGTTAATCATCTGCTTAGACTGTCAAGTGTTCACACCAAGACTGTCTCCTTGTTTTGTCCAGTTCCTATATTTTGGTGAAGATTAATTTTTATTTTTACTTCTTCTGCCACTGATCTCCACAATAGTTCGTTATCCAGGCTGACAGCTATGAATTAGCCTAATCAAAACACAGTACCTCATCTGAACCTCTGAGCTCACAACTTGTCAGAAACTGAACTTAGCAATCACACCTGTGCTGGAGTAGGCTAGTCAAGCATGAATATGTGTTTCTTTGATGCTCTTTTGAGGAGGCTTCCTACAGAAATTACTGACTATTTCTCATATATTCTGGAGCAACAGGGTATTAATGAACAATGCCTGTGGCCCACAAGATCAAGTGGTCCTCCAGGGATCCATCCCAGAACACGATTGGCATGATGTGCCTCAATGTGTGAGGAAGGTAGCAATCTGAGATCCCAAAGTGTTACCAATAGAACTACTTCACTGGAAGTGACCATGGAAGTGGACTTCCCTCAAGGCTACGTGCCATTGGACATAATGCAGCTACACATTTTTATATTCAACACGTAAAATACGGGGAGGGTTAATTACAAAATTTTCAGCAATATATTTTAGAGAAGCTGATGTGCTCCATCATATCTGATCAACCTAGAATATTCTGAAAATATATTTCCTATGAAAAATTTCACCTATGAAAAATTGTGACTAGCACTAAGTTGCATTGTAAGTCTCAATAAATGTAGATCTCACTTCGATTGGATTTACAGCACATTAAATCATAAGCAGCATGTCTAAAACAAGTAAAGACTTTGACTCATGTTAAACCTAGTAAGCAAAACCTTGAGTACATGCCATCAAGTTCTTACAAAGTTTGATTGTTATACAGAATGTGTATAACAACTTAGTCTTTTTATTCTATGCCTTAAAAGAACGACAGGCAGTGAATTTGCTGTTTCATTTCATTCTGCAAAAAACCATAATTCAAAACACTTTTTACATCTCCTTTTCTATGTATGTTTGCTATTTCTGTTTCACATTTTGGTTAAAGTTTTCAGTACCTTCCATATATTACACCAGCACACATGATAAAATTATTGCTGATGTTTGACTTGAATTATATCCTATATTCCTGTATCCTTAAATACTAATGGTGTTCTGGCAAAACTGAAATCCTTAAGTTTTACAGGGGTTTTTGTTTGTTTGTTTGTTTGTTTTGTAAAGAAACCCTCAGGCATTCCTCATCAGAAAAAGTGCTTTGGATGTATTCCAAGGATCAAAGTTTAGCAAAAACCTTCCTTGAAATGTATGAAACATAATTAAATGACACATCTACAGTATTTCACAACAAGTGAAAATATCCAGATCCCAATGGAAAGATGTCATAATTTTCTTACTGATTTTTAAATTACTTTGATTGTTGTCAAATTTTTGGATTTAATTCTTTGTTTGAGAAGAGGTCCTGAAAATGAAAACATGCTTTGAATATTTCTTGCATTTTAAGTTACTAAATAAACATATTTTATTCAAATAACAAATTCCAAGTAACATATTTACATTGTTTTCATTAAATAGGTGGATTCTCAGACTTCCTTAATTCCTCTCATTCTTTTTTTTTTCTTGTACAATGATATAAAGAAAACTCTAATAAATAAAATATTCTCCTTTTTAAATCCTTCTCGCCTGGTGTGATTTAAAGCATTCCATGACTTCATGAGCTACAACTGTTATATGCAGTACGTGACTTCTTAAATACAGTAATTAAGAGGGGTAGACTACTTTAAAATTGAAAGGAACAAGAACCTTTTTGCAACATATTCCCCAAAGCATATATTAAAGGAGAGAACTATTTTATTTACACTGGTACAAATTGTGTGGGTGTCTTGTATGGTTGTATCTATTGGATTCTGTAGATCATAAAATCCTCTCCTCCTCCTGATTATTATAAGTCTCTTTTCTCAGCTTCATAAATTCCTACAAGTTGCACCACACACTTTGTAAATACCTACTGCTTTTAATTATCATTTTTATTTCTGTAGTCCTTTAGAGACTAACTAAGGGACCAAAGCTAACAAAGCGTCTATAAACAAAATGCTATTGAAAACATAGACATGGTCTTAAAGGTCTTAAAATCAGACATCAACCTCACAAAGACTTATGCATGCTTTTAGCTTTATATGTCATGAATCATTTTATGTGAACACAGCTATGTCAGCTAGGAATGGAAGGAAAAAATCTCACTTCCAGCTAATACTTACACCAGAAAAACTTACTGTAGACTCAACTCTCCTGACAGAACTCCATTCGTATCATGGGAGGACATGTCACACTTATACAGATAGAAAAACTCTTCTGACAGTTGCTGCTGAAGTTCTATTTGAACACGTTGACAACAAACTCTTAATTTCGTTTCACATTTGATTTGAATTAAGAAAAATGTAAACAATATAATAATGTTATTTCATTGCAAAATGAAAATTTTCTTTTTTTTTAAGTTTGATTCTAATTCTGATTTTTTCTTTGCTCTGTGAATTCCCCATATTCATTACATGAAAATCAATTCATCTAAAAATAGCATGAAATTTATGAAAAGTGTATCATTTTAACAATGAATAGCAATTTTCATAATTTTAAATTCAATTTTCTAATTCTGATCAACATCAGTATGACAGTAATCACTATGCACTGCACTTTCACATATTTTTATGTAATATAAACATGATTTTTTTTTTGTTCTAAATCTGTCAAGGCCAGAGTGCTTGTTTGCACATAGTCCTTTTGAAGTATTACAAATATCTATCACTACAAATATCCTACAACAACGTCGGAACAAAAAATTCTGTCCTCAAATGTAATTTAAAAACAATCTTGATCAACAAGAATTTACTGAAATTAAGACCAAAACCAAGTGTTCATATTAACTACTGAATTCCTAATGTTACCAAACAGGAGTCATTCTTTTGCAAAGAATGACTTCACAACCTCAACGTATCCTAGTCCCTCCAGTAATTAACACTTTTTTAAGGCAGCATCTTTATTTTCCTGCTTAGATGGTTAGTGACTCATCTGTCTCTGAGCGTTTTATTTTATTCCATTTTGCTCTGTATAGCTTCCTATTGTCATAGACCTAGAGGACCTCCCCATAAAATACTAAAATACAAACAGGCAGCATTTTACCTGCTTTGAATTTACATTCATACACACACACATATACGTACACATATATGCAGAGGCAGACACAAAAATTGCTCATACAAAGGTACTCATTCTGGAAGAGATGTTTTCCTGCATATCCTTGAGCAAGTCAGCAGATTTTTCTTCAAAAGATTTCTTTATTTTCCTTTAAAGAAAGAAAAATATTTGCATTGTAAATAATTATGTAATAAATAATAATAATAACAATGGCCAGTCTTCGCGAACGAAGATTTTGGGAAAGGTCTTTTACCTTTCCAGCCTGCGCAATGGATTTTTTAGGTGAGACACAGCTTGCGCTGAACTGAGCCCACCCTTTAATCCTAAGGTTCATCTGCCAGGGCCAAGCAAGCTTGGACAATGGCAGTGAGGTCCTCAGGACATAGGTTTGTTTAGAGTGACCTTCTCATAGATGGATGGCCTCACAGGGCTAATGAGCTCCATCTGCCCAGGGGACTAGGAATCGAACCTGGGTCGCAGCGGTGAGAGTGCTGCATCCTAGGCCACCAGGGGTCCCCAAATAATTATGTATCTGCATATCAATCTATCATTTCACCCATTCCCTATATATTCTTAAATGTTTGCACAGCAAACCAAAAGCCGATTGAAAAGACATCTAAGTCTTTCTCTAGTACTGGCTAGGCCAATGTTTAAGCATTCAAGCTCTTTACAAATCCTCAGCAAGAATAAATCAAACAGCTTTTCTGAATGGTATTTCAACCTCTTTTTGGACCTTCCTGTTGCCACTACATACTCTGAAGAACTCTGTAATACTGGCTGATATGAGTTGCACCATAATAGCCAGTTCCCTGCTCTTTTGGTTTAGGTTGTTTTTCTTCTTTCTGTTTTTTTTTTCTCTTTTTTTTCTTTTTTTTTTTTTGAGTAATTTTTCGTGATAGCTTTGGTTTTAAACAGCTTTACTGCAGTGATAGGGTGCCCTGGTGGCACCCAGGAGATTTTCTTTGTCAATAACTGGAAGATATAATAGTAGCTTGCTAAGCATCTGCTTGCTCAGTGATTTGAGCTGTATAGCAGCTGTCCTAAAATTGTCCTGGCTGGTTGCAGTCCAATAGCACTGTTTGCAATTGCTGTTGTTACTACTGTCATTATTACTATAGGGTGAAGTTCACCCTGATGCAGAGGACAGCACAAGGTCAATTTGTTTTATGAAATCGTAGCTCAGCCTTTTCTGACACTGTTTAAGGAAATTGAAATTGTGCACAGCTCTTGTACTTTCTGAATGTAGCATGCCTTAGGAATTTTCCGGTATTTTAGATCTGTAAAAATCTTCTGTGAGTTTGTTTCTTTTTTGGGGGGGAAGAAAAGTAATGAACAAAATTTAGCATTCTGTACAGTCATATGTAAAAGCAGCAAGAGGAGTAAGATCCCAAGGAAGTGGAGAGGGATGTGCTGATCTCTTCTCCGGGCTACTGAGTGATAGGACATATGGGAATGGTTCGAAGCTGTGTCACAAGAGGTTTAGACTGGACATCAGGAAGAATTTCTTTACTGAGAGGGTGGTCAAGCACTGCAATAGGCTTCCTAGAGAGGTGGTCAATACTCCAAGCCTGTCAGTGTTCAAGAGGCATTTAGACAACACACTTAACTTTTTGTCAGCCTTGAATTGGCCAGGCAATTGGACTAGATGATCATTATAGGTCTCTTTCAACTGAAATAGTCTATTCTATTCTATTCTAGGATTAAATATGACACTGATTGCACATGAAAAAACAACTAGCATAAATAAAGTGCAGATGCAGGGAAGTTAAGAAAGCAAGATGGTCACACTCAAAGAGTTGTGGTCAATGGCTCAATGTCCAAGTGGAGACCAGCAACAAGTGGTGTTCCTTGGGGGTCAATATTGTGTCTGGTAATGTTTAACATCTTTGTTGGTGGCCTGGACAGTGTGATTGAGTGTAACCTCAGCATGTTTGCAGCTGTCACCAAGCTGTGTGGCGTGGTTGACACACTAGAGAGAAGGGATGCCATTTAGAGGGATGTGGACAGGCTTGAAAAGTGTGCCCATGGGAACCTCATGTTCAACAAAGTTCAACAAAGCCAAGTGCAAGGTCCTGCACCCGTATTGGGACAATTTCAAGTACAAATAAAGGCTTAGCAGAGAACAGATTAACAGAAGCCCGGAGGAGAAAGAATTGGGAAAGTTTGTTGACAAGAAGTTCAACATGGCCCAGCAATGTGTGCTTGCAGCCCAGAAAGCCAACCATATCTTAGACTGCATCAAAAGAAGCATGACCAGCAGGTCAAGGGAGATGATTCTTCTCTACTCCACTTTCATAAGAACCCACCTTGACTACTGCATCCAGCTCTGGAGGCCAAACAAAAAAATTACATGGACCCATTGGGGTGAGTTCTAAGGAGAGCCACAGAGGAGTACCATCAGAAGGAGGAGTACCTCTCCAGTGAAGACAGGCTGAGAAAGTCAGTGATGTTCAGCCTGAAGAAGAGAAGACTTCAGGGAGACCTTCCGGTACCTGAAGGGGGCATACAACAAAGCTGGAGGGATGTTTTACAAAGTCACAAAGTGGCAGAACAAGAGGGAATGGCTTTAAACTGAAAGAGAGTAAGTTTAGATTTAGATATTAGGAAGAAATTCTTTACTGTGAGGGCAGTGAGGCACTGGAACAAGTTACTCAAAGTTGTGGATGCCCCATTTCCAGATATGTTCAAGGCCAGGTTAGATGTTGCTTTGAGCAACCTGGTCTAGTGGAAAATGTTGCTGCCCATGACAGAGGGGTTGGAACTAAATTATCTTCCAACCCACACCATTCTATGCTTTATTCATTGCTCATGAAAATAACAGAAGACCTTATAGGTTTTTCAGAAAATGTTATTGCAATTTATATTTTTATTATTATTATTTTTGCAACTGACTTTGAGAGCAGAAATTGTCCATTCTGGCCTATTAAATGACAATTTCAGGGAACTTTTGAGAGGAAGGACATGAAAGATGAAGCAACAACTACTTCTGTAAACATTTCTTTAGCCAGATTCAGAAGAAATAAGCTGGTAGTCTTAATTAAGTACATACCCTGAATATGTAAGAGGTTTGAACTTCAGGTTGACTAAAGTATATTTTGTTATTGTTCTGTGTTTTGAGTCATGTGATAATTTTTATAGATTTAGGGGGCTTTTTTAATGTACAATATTTCTGTGAATTCTGATTTTCTGAGTAAAATCATAATAGTATTAGCTGCTAGATTCATATCAGAGATTGCAACCTTACCTTTCACATTTCTTCTCTTTAGAATACTTTGTGTTATCCATTCCGCTATTATCCCTGGAAAATAGTAAATTATATATTCATGAGACTGAGCTCTGTTAAATACGGATGGTGGAGAAGAAACATTTTGTTAAATGTCAGAACATTCTATCCATGTTCAATATGCAGGTTTTATAACAAAGGGTATTTATTCCTATCTGTCTCACCTGTACGACATGCTTTTGAGTAGTGATATCATTGTGACCTTTCTGCTCTGAAGTTGTAAGTGAATTTGCACAGTCACACCAGCTATGATGACTTACAGAATTTCTTTTAGTGAAGGCTGAAAGAAAAATCTTGCTAACAAGTATCTTGTATTGAAACAGCAGAGTGATTACACAAAAAGTGACAAATCTAGCAATATACTGTGAGATGTTACTACATTTTACAAGATAACTGTACTTATGTCTCCTTTTTTGATCCCTCAGGGTTGTTTGAGGTAAGAGGGCTGTTGCTTCTCGTGAGTTAATAACTGGTTTCCCTCTCTTCAGATGGAGTAAAAGTAGACTACCTTAAATACAAGTCTTATGAGGAGCAGTTGAGGGAGCTGGGGTTGCTTAGCCTGGAGAAAAGGAGGCTCAGGGAAGACCTTATTGCTACCTACAACTACCTGAATGGAGACTGCAGCCAGGTTGGGGTTGGTCTCCCAAATAACAAGTGATAGAACAAGAGGAAATGACCTCAAAGTTGCACCAATGAAGGTTTAGATTGGATATTAGGAGAAAAAGACTTGTCAAGCATTGGAACAGGCTGCCCATGAAAGTGGTTGTCACCATCCTTGAAGGTATTTAAAACATGTGCAGATATGGCAGTTAGGGACATGGTTTAGTGGTGGACTTGTAATTAATTGTTGGACTCAATGATCGTAGAGGTCTTTTCCAACCTGAGTGATTCTGTGATTCTATATGTTTTTATTTACAGATACAATGTGGAGTGAGGGTGAGGTCACTGAAATATTTAATGTAAAAGAGAAAATTCCTCTTTTAAGAATGAGCATTAATTTGCACATTTTGAATATATACAAAACTCCATCATTTTTATGGAGTTTCTCATATATATGCTTCATGTACACCTTATTTTGAATGGTTTACGATCTCATCTGTGGAGTATGAGGTCAGATTTAGTTAAGGAATGACTCACCATTCAGCTTTCTGCCACTAAACAGTTTAAAGAAGAGGATAGGCAATCATTTGCAAGACTGTCATTGTACCTGTACCTCAGTATTTCTCATTTCAGCTATACTTCTGAGGAACCAAAAGTTCTTCAGCTTGGGAGATTTTTATGTTTGGGATTGGTTTGTGACTGTGTTTGCAAATAGTCTGGATTAAAAGGTTTTAGGTGATTTTCCACGTGGTCTTTTGATCGTTCCAGATTTCAGGCACTTGAAACAGAATGATATTTTTATGATGTCTTCATCAATCAGAGCAATCTGCCTTTCATTCTTCAAAAGGAGACAAAAGAAGAGGATATCTGACATATTTCAGCATTGTCAAGGCTTCTACTTTTACAACAAACAACCGTAATACATATTCGTCACATAAATATTAGGACCTAGCAAATTGACCACATAGCCTGGGATATCAAGAGGTCATGATATAAACTTCAAAATATCATAGAAAATGCAGAGCAAAAGGTAATATTTTTAATCTTATACCTCACCTTTTTTATAGGTAACAGGTTTGTATGACTCCATAGCTTCTGTGCCCATGTTTTTACATTAGCAAGGAAAATTTTAATAGAGATCTCATTTTCCAGAGCTTCTTTTTACACATATTTTGAGAGAGATTGATATCTGAACAGTAAGACTGTTTATCCTCAGGCCAACTGTCCTCTTGAGCTGGTAGACAGGGACGGGGAACAGAATGGATCCCTTGTAATCCAGGAGGAAGTAGTGACCTGCTGAACCACTTAGATGCTCACAAGTCTATGGGACCAGATGGGATTCATCCTAGGGCGATGAGGGAGCTGGTGGAAGAGCTCACCAAGCCCCTTTCCATCATTTATCATCATTCCTGGATCACTGGAGAGGTCCCAGATGACTGTGATGCCCGTGCACAAGAAGGACCAGGAAGAAAATTGGGGAAACTACAGGCCAGTCAGCCTGACGTTCGTGCCTGGCTAGGTTATGGAGCAGATCATCTTGAGTGCAATCACACAGCACATACAGGACAACCAAGGGATCAGAATCAGCCAGCACAGGTTTAGGAAGGGCAGGTCCTGCCTG
The DNA here is from genome assembly GCF_003984885.1 of Neopelma chrysocephalum. Classification (NCBI taxonomy): domain Eukaryota; kingdom Metazoa; phylum Chordata; class Aves; order Passeriformes; family Pipridae; genus Neopelma; species Neopelma chrysocephalum. Next base: position 4,178,640 of record NW_020897692.1, read on the forward strand.
AATAACGTGGTCTCCTTTTATGACCAGGTGACCCACCTAGTGGATGAGGGGAAGGCTGTGGATATAGTCTACTAGGACTTCAGCAACGCCTTTGACACCGTTTCCCACAGCATATTCCTGGAAAAGCTGGCAGCCCATGGCTTAGACAGGTACACTCTTGACTGGTTTAAGAACTGACTGGAGGGCCAGGCCCAGAGAGTGGCAGTGAACGGTGCTGCATCCAATTGGTGTCCAGTCACCAGTGGTGGCCTCCAGGGTTCAGTGTTGGGCCCAGTTCTGTTTAATATCTTTGTTGATGACCTGGATGAGGGCATTGGGTCTACTATTAGCAAATTCGCAGATGATACCAAGTTGATTTGGGGAAGGGTAGGAAGGCTCTGTAGGGGAACCTGGACAGGCTGGATAAATGGGCCAAGACCAACAGCATATGGCTTAACAAGACCAAGTGCTGGATCTTACACTTGGGCCAAAACAACTCCATGCAGTACTATAAGCTGGGGGAAGAGTGGCTTGACAGCAGCCCAGCAAAAGAGGACTTGGGAGTACTGGTCAACACCAGCTGAACATGAACCAGCAGCGTGCTCAGGGCCAATGGTGTCCTGAGGTGTCTCAGGAATAGTGTGGCCAACAGGTCCAGGGAAGTGATTCTTCCCCTGTACTCAACACTGGTGAGGCCATACCTCGAGTACTGTCTCCAATTCTGGCACCCTAAATTCAGGAAGGACATTGAGGTGCTGGGCAACAAAGGGCAACAAAGCTGGTGAAGGGTCTAGAGGTACAGCTGAGGGAGTTGTGCTTCTTTAGCCTGAAGAAGAGGAAGTTCAGGGATGACCTTATTACTCTCTACAACTACCTGAGAGGAGGTGGTACCCAGGAGGGGTTGACCTCTTCCTCCAGCACACCAATGATAGGACAAGAGGACATAGTCTTAAGAGTCACCAGAGAAGCTTTAGATTGAACATTAGGAAGAATTTCTTCACAGAAAGGGTGATTAGACATTGGAACTGGGTTGCCCAGGGAGGTGCTGGAGTCATTCTCCCTGGAGGTGTTTAAGGAAAGATTGGACATGGCACTTAGTGCCATGGTCTAGTTGACACGATGGTGTTGGATCATAGGTTGGATTTGATGATCTCAGAGGTCTTTTCAACCTAATTGATTCTGTGATTCTGTGATATAAGACATCAGTTTCCAGAGAGTGAGTACAATCAAACAATTTTCTGATGGCTAAGTATCTAGAGCACGAGCAAGGAAAAGAAGAATGTATCAGCTGCTTCTTACTGTCTCTTTAGTCTGCTGAAGATTCTAGAGTAAGAAACTCCATGGCTGTCAGTGGATTGAATTCACCCAAGGCAAATCACTGTCTCTATCTGATCATCACCATAACCCTGATTTAAGCTTCAAATGCTTTATCTGCAGGGCATGAATGACATCATTGGTCTTGATATATATCCATAAAGTTTTAACTGTGCATTTAAACTGCTAAATTATTAGCTGCAAAACTTTAAGTAGTGTCATCTTAGCTCCCAATGCCAGCTTCTATGAGATTGTAAGAGACAGTATGTTTTCCAAGCAATTAAGTTTATTTGTAATTGGAAAACAATTCTGAATCATTTCCTCAATGCAACAATGTGCGATGTTTGAGATTATAAATGGGCAATTATCATATTACATCTGATGAATTATAGATTTTAACTGTCAGAGAAATAGATTTCTAACTGGCTATTAAGTATTCCAACAAACAACTACAAAGACAGACAAATACTTACAGAAAAAGAAGTAAGTTTTATTCACATAACATTGCATATTTAGGTAACATTTGACTGCTAAGTAACTATGCAGGCAAGAGTTAGAAACAAGTGTGTATTCACATTAATTTCTGTCAGTTTGCCTAAATAAATAAATAGGTAGACTATGGTAATTTCTGAATGTAATTCAACACATAGAAAAATCAATCAACTCTGAACCCTGTAATAATCCTAATGTGCACAATCATGACTCAGATCAAACACACTTACCTTTTAAATGTCTTTTTTTTCCCAGTGAGAAGGCTAGTGAAAGCAAGATACACACACACTCACATGTGTGCGCATGTGTGTGTGTATGTGTGTGCATGCACAAGTGTGTGTGTGACAGAGGGAGAGATTTCACGGCATTTTGTTCAGAAGTTAATTTTTTTAACAAATTAAAGGGTAAAATATATTTGTTACACTGTATTAGTGCTATAAGCTGTGTTATATACAACAATAGCTAAATGCTGTGACCTGCAGTGCAAAAAGACTTCCCTGCAGATGTCATTGAAAAGACCATGCCACCTTCATAGACCTTCATTTGATCCGTAGTTTTTTGACAACATAGATTTGCACCAAAGAATCTTGTTAATATACTACAACAAATGCTACTATGTTGTATACACTGAATCAATAATAACTCTAGCCTGATAATATAAACAAGTATTCCCAGGATCTAATAATAAACTTCAGAGTGCCTAAATTGGACAGCTAGTATAACTATGGTTCTTACATCATAGAATCTCAGAAGCAAGCAAATCAGAAACAGAAGACAATATTAGAAAGAAATTCTTTACTGTGAGGATGGTGAGGCACAGGAACAAGCTGACTATCCGTGGATGGTCATCTGAGAATCTGTGGATACCCCATCCCTGAAAGTGTTCAAGAACAGCTTGGATGGGGCTCTGAACAACCTGGTCTAGTGAAAGGTGGGTTGGAACAAGATGATCTTTAAGGTCCCTTTCAACCAAAACTTGGTTTTCTATGTTTGATTCAGAAAGTTCCACAGAAAGGTAGAATAAATTGACATGGCTAAACACTAGGGCAATAGATCCTTGAGTATTCTTAGGTATGTATGTAGTACCTCCTGTGAAATTTTCCTTGATTATGCGGTTAAGGAGTCTGAATTTAGATCACAAAGTATATATATATTAGATGTAAGTCTCCCTACTTATGTCCTGGCCAGTCCCTCCTCAAGGAGTACTGCACCACTCATAGACCATATATTAAATAGATGATATAGTGGAACACTAGGCAAAACATAAGACACTCAATTATTGAGAAATTATCACTGGGACTTACAGGCCATTTTTTAGATTGCATTTATATATGAATGCCAAGAATATATTGTTACATGCAAAAGTTCTTTTTGTGGAAAAATGTCCTTACTATTTATTGAAGTACCATCAACTCTTCCAAGACAAGAGGAAAGCTCACCTGGATGAAGGAAATTACTTCAGAGAATTTTCATGGTATCCCCAGAAATTCCCAGTAGACAGAGGAAGTGGTTGAAAACATTGGAACAGATTATTCAACTCACCAGATGGAATCCACCTGCTATGTGTTACATAGACTTAGTTAAATCCCATTTTGTTTCTTAATTAATGCATGAAACAACTACAACTGAAATGAATCAGAACTTTCTCTTATATATTCATTAAAAAATATTTGGCAAGTTTTCTTTTTGTTTGACTCTTCTTCAGTGAACAGTTTATCCTTTTAGGACCAGATTATAAAGGTCTCCATATGGGGTTGCAGCTCTAGGTAGTTTTGGAGAGAGGCATCATTACAGTAGCCATAAATGGAAGAGAATGAAGTGGAATTTAAAAGTGAGTTTAAATGTGAGGCATTAACAGAAAGCAGTTTCTATGTGCTAGCCTTCTACATTCTGGTTTGCTACGGAAAGGATCTGTAGATCGTTGAGACATTTGTCTCGGTTGTTTCAGCAACCTTGTGTTGAAAAAAAATTTAAATTAGGTTACTGCAGAATTTTGCCATGGTTGCTTCATTGGTAAATTTAATAACTATACTCCCTGATCATAATCCTTTAAGTATTGTTTCCTGGATTATTCTATTTATATAAGTAGTCTTAAACACTTGATTGCGATTATTTTTTTTTAAGTGAAGTGAGTCATATACAAGTTCTGCTAAGAAATGAGTCTTTCAAATACGCTAAAACATAATTTCTGGAAATAGAATGCACACATAAGAAATCCTGAGGTAAGGTTTTTTCTTCTCTCCTGTTTACTTCAATATCGGTTACATTCGTATCTCTCAATAGAAGAGAGTGACTTTTTTTCAGAACAAGGGTACTTCAAATATTTACAAATAGATATTTAAAAAAAAATCTTGCAACCCCCATGTGTCTTATACTTCAAAGCCAAAAGCTGTATTCCCAAAATCACCTCCATCATTTGGTGGTGAAGAACTATTCGCAGGTTAATAAATATCTTCATAATGAAACCAATGTCCTTTTTAATGGAAAGAAGAAGATTGATTCAAACACTGAAGTTCCTTAAGCTTGTTCATTGACTAAAGAATATATTGAATAGGTTGAGTATCTCACCGGACCTTAGTAAAGAGATCAGAGAGGAAGGTGGATTTCAGCACCAAGCCTAGGCCAGAAAACCTATGAGCAATTTTGCATTCACAGCCTATGCATCATCTAAGTCACATGCTGGGATGACTCTTAAAGTGACCTCATCGCCTCCTCCGCTTTTACCTACATCCTAGTTTCCATGAAAGACAAATCAAGAGGAAGATTCCTAAAAAAAAGCCAGTACGTACTCTGGAGCTTCCCACTCTGGGCAAACTGGGGATCAGGTCAATATGAGTGCCCCAATATGCCATAGATAAATGTGTGAGTGTATTGCTACATAGAAGATAGTGTCTGCCTGTATTCGGAAAGTATCATCTTGCATTCAGATATACTAGTGTAATGTAATGGAGTCCCCTGTGGTAAATGTCAGTCAATACCTATTCCAAGGTTAAAGTACAACCAGAAGTTCTGTGATAGGAATTCAAAGCACAGAATCAATTCACTTTCATTTTGTTTAGTGGTGAGTTTTTTGGGGTTTTTTGTTAGTGTCTTCTAAAAGGTGTTTATGAGTCTCAGGGAAACTTAGTGTGAACTTACTGTATGTCATAAAATGCTCTTCAGTGGTGCCCATTTGTGTATTTAGGTGTGTACATGTAGAAAGAGCAAGTGTGGCATGTGGGTTAAGTAGATTTTTAAGGTTTTATTTTATCACTGGCTGATTTATTGCACAAAATTATTGAAATATTAGCACTAATTACAAAGCATGCAACACTTCATATTTTAACTATGCCTAATCTACAACGTTTCTCATGATTCATCTATGGTACAATTGCACGTGGAGATGGCTGATTAGAAAATCAGACTAGGTCATTTAAGCCAGTTGCTATTTTGATGGACAAGCAGCATAGATCTATCACTCTAGTGACATTTATATAATATGTATATTTACATGCATACATATATAGAAATACAGCTTTGTCTCATTCATTGCAGTATAAGGCAGGTCCTTACATGGATGCATATTTATATATACTGAAAGACAAGTCACGGATCATTGATAGTATTTTGATTAATTTAATAATGATTATGAAAATTTATTTCAGAACACTACTTTGAAATTAGTAAGTGTCAGAATCTCAAATGAATTGTGTTTATGTTCATGTCAGGTAACAGTTTGTCAAATTACTCCACAAAGCATGGAGCAAATTTGAGTTCCAATGACAGAAAAATGCAGCTCTGCTTCAGTGGTGAGTGAATACATCTGTAACTGTCTTTGCTTAGCAGAATCATGCTTTTTCAGGTGGGATAAGTGGGGTCAAATTCTAATCCAGCTTCACTAACATAGTTTAACCAGAATATACTAAAAGTCAATGCTAAGTAGGCAGTTTCCTTTAATGTTATGTGAGTGTTTATTGCAAGGCCAGGTATACCACCGTAATGCCCCAGGGCACTTTATAGAGCATAGGATCCAGATCTGTTTAGAATCACACTGGACTGCCACAGTAAATCCCAAGAAACTATGTCTCTGGATAATGAGCAATAGCAAAATTAAACTATCACATTATACACATATATCTCCATTTATATGCTTTGCCAAGTGAAGCCATAACTAGGGAATTGGCCTTTTTTTAATATATTTTCAAGGTTACACTCTGCACTTGTTTCCCCTGAAATGGCCATAAATTTGCTGAATTAACCCATATGAGCAAACAGTAGATAACAAATGGACTCTCTGAGGTAGTCTAAGATTGTGCACTCGGTTTCTAATTCTGTATCTTGACTTTTAACATTATTTTACTTTCTGTGATAATGTTATGAGTGTGAGAAAACATCCAGGCAGGCCACAAATATAAGCCTGACGCAGACAGACACACACACACAGAGCAATAATCACTCACTTCACTGTGTTCTGGGGATGAGCACCTACACATATATGCGGAACCTACAATCAAAAATGCAATTAGAAGAATGTTTACTTTGTCTACAATTAGGCAAATTAATGCTGAGGAGTAATCTAACTAAGAAATTTAGGGACCATGGGGAACAAGAAGAAAAGCTGTTATGTCTGATGAAGTCATGGAGATCATTTAAAAAACAAAACAAAACAAAAACCAAATACAAAACAAAAAAAACCCCACACAACACAATAATTTGATTTTCTTTCCAGGAAGATGAAGGTGTAACATCACTGTGACACCAAGGTAAGGGAGAGTGGAGGATCACACTTTCATTTAAACACTACTTTTGATCTGAGATAGTCCAAGGTCTTCCGTATCAGTTCTCACACACTTCTTTGAGGCCAATGAGTATTATTCTCCCTCTTCTAAACAAGTACAAATGGAAACATGTAAAGTTTAACTCACTCAAGTCTATTAATCCAGTTATAAACAAAAGAGTGAACAATCTCTAAGGGGTTTCCATTGATCTGTTCTCTGAACCTCGAGCGTAAACTATCTTAATGTGCATTCAGTTACCAATGCTCTTGAGTTTCTTGTGTAAGCGCTGTACTTTGTTAGTGTAGTTAGCTTGTGAGTTTTGAACTTTTTCCTTTGTTTAAGTGTATTTTTCATTGTATTATCAGTACAGAGAACGCTACAATGATCCCTGCTATTTCTGTCTTCATTTCCAAAAAAAATGAACTCATCATGAATGATTATGTAAATAGTGTTAAAATATTATTTTCTTACACATAGAAAAGTTTTTCATATACCTATCTGTTTTCAGAGTCAAAACTCTAAAACTTACTAGATTGGATAAAAAGAAAAAATTTCTTCACTGAATGGGTTATCATATATTGGAATGGGCTGCCCAGGGTAGCTGTCACCATGCCTGGAGGTATTTAAAAGATGTGTAGATATGACACTTAGGGACATGTTTTAGTGGTGAACTTGTCACTGCTAATGGTTGGACCCAAGGATCTTTTCTAGCCTAAATAATTCTATGATTCTATGAATATGAAAGAGAAAATCAGAATTCATATGGTCAGGTGTTTCAGCTATAGTTCAGAGAAGGTCTTCAAGAGGGTGCAGGCCTATGCATCTCCAAATAGCTGTAATGTTTTTGTGTACTTAGAAGTCTGTACCAGCTGCCACTTCTAGTGAATGAATTATACTGGAAAATTTATACTGTGCAATATGCTGAATGAAAACTCTATTTTAATTTGTACATTGTTTGTTGGCAGGAATCTGTGATGGTATCAACTTCTAACATAATTACTGACTATTTCTAACTGACAATGACTGATACTTTGCAGCAGGCTGATAGGCAATTATTATACTGTCCACAATATCAAACTCTGTGCTTAGTAAAGCTAGCAGTGCAGTCTTTCTGGAGCTTCTGGAGGTAGAGGGGATGTGTACATAAACCTGCCTTTTAATTAGATCTATATTAGGATGGACTTTTCATCTCATCTCTCAGCTGGTTAATATTTCTTTTAGGTTTGATGTTTCTCAGTCATATACATGTAGTAAAGGCATAAATGAAGTCTATCTGAAAGCATCACTCAGATAGCTGTGACCTCCACTATATTTGCCCAGTTCTGACTGATTCAACTGCTCAGATCTGGAAAACAAAGTGATAGAAGACCTTTGTTATGTGACTCCCACTTCGCTGACTTCACCTATCTTGTAACACAGATAAACTGGGAAAGCAGAGGCTGATGCCAGCTATTAACTGGCCTCATATATGAATCCAAAGGGATTGTCCCCAGCTTCATGATTAACAGGGTCATTAGTGGTTTTGTGGTGACAATCTACACAGAAAATAACACGTAGTTGGAATATAGCCCAACTATATGGAGTGGAACATCGGGAGATATGTGACGGTGTAGTGGAGGTGTCGTTGTTAGATGAGGGAGCTGGGTCACCATCTTTCTGAAGGCTGGGAGCAAGTGTTCTGTTTCCTAGAGGTACCCTGGGTGCTACTAGTCAGCGCTTGGGCAGGGGCTTGCTTGGTATGAGTGTGTTGTGTGTCCTGCTCATTAAGTTTTAAGCTGTGTGTCACTGAGGGGCAAGGTTTGGTCCTTCTGGCCACATCAGTTAAATATCTCTGTGACAAAAAATCAGAGAGAAAAGACTTACTTTAAGAAATGAACAAATATACAGCAAAAATTAGAGCACAAATGCTTTGAGAATTAAACTAAGAGCAGCAGAAGAAGTAATACTGCTCTACCAGAAGATATTTTCCAGGATATCGTTAGATCCTCTACAGCATACTTCCTTTCAACACAAAATTCACAGAAATAGAATTAAATATCAAAAAAATGAAATAAAATAAAATTAGATATAAAATAGAAAATTATTAAACAAATAAAGCACTTAAAACTAGATAATGAAATGAAATCAAATAACTTGTGACATTCCACATTATGAAAAACACTTGTCAGTTTGCATGTTTTTACTTTTAATAATTTTAATCGTGATTTAAAGTTCTTGGACTTTTAGCTTAAGATACATTTTTCTCAGTGGCAGTTATCTAATAAAATTAAATAAGTTAAAATTAATTATCAGAAATAAATAGTACGTAGGCTGTTTCAGGACTTTTAATGTTTCTCATTTGTGGGACTGATTTTTTTTTAATTCTGTGTAGTGTGTGTATCTATCATTGCAGATTTTCTTTGCTGTACCCAGTTCAGTTTCATTCTTCCCATCTGAATTTTGTATGTGCAAAGCTGAATATTAGACATGTTGGAAAACTTAAATTAGCAATTTATCAGATCTTAAGTACTCACTGCATTTCATTTTCCTTATATCTTCAAGTTATTGCTGAAAAAAACATTCCTTTAAAATCCTAGCAGTTTTGATATAACCAAAAAGAGGTGAAAATTGAAACAGGAAATTATATCTAGTGGTACTGAAGACAAATTTTATAATTAGAAATCCCCATGTGCCATTGTCGTATTCATTTATCATTAGGAGACACATTTCAAAACAGAAAGGGGAGTAAACTCTTTCTCCACTTGTGTAGAAAAATGAGTTGAAAACCACAAAAAAAGTAATCTTTGTTAAAGATCACAGATCTGTTGGTCTTTTGTTTGTTAATTTATCTATGATATACAGTTGAAAATACATTGAATCTTACTTTCTACAGTTTGCATCATTTATGCATTCAGACCCTGACTTGTTGCAATATGAAAATATCAGAAATGTGTACTCCTTTTTCTAAATTCCTTGTTAAGTGGAAGGAATGTCTTTGCCTAAAATAAACAGTCCGCAGGGTGAGGAAATAACAATCTTGGCAATGGAAAGCTGCAAAAAAACTCATAGCTGGCTATATTTCTTCACAGATAAACAGTTACACACCTGAGGGTCGGCACCAATAAGCAGCTCTTAAATTTTGTGTCACTTGTAGCATAAATTAGATACTTTTGGGAGTGATATGCTAATCCTGATTTTTATTTTTTTTAATAGACTTATGCCATAATATCTGACTGTCAGGTAGAATTCCAGTTGTCAGGATGATTTCATGGAGAAGTAGTTCAGAAAGTATATTGAAGATTGTTGTGTTTATTTATGTGGCAACTCATCTTAAGTTCAATGCAGGTAGTTTCACACAAAACAACATCTTGGCTATAGAATGAACTCTTGCAGCCTGGTGAAGTGAATTTGTTACTGTTACCTGTTTATTATTTATGATGTACTAAAGACCTAGAAATCCCATTCGGGATCAATTCCCTCCTAGGCCTGGGTTGTGTAGATAGATAAGAATAAGAACATTCTAGACTCCATAAACTTTGCAAGTAACTATTTGCAAGCTCTGATCCCCTTGAGGTGGCGGCGTCCGGGGAGCCCCGGATCGCCCCCCCCGCCCCGCATGGGAGCGTGGCGGGCGTCCGGGGAGCCCCGGGTCGCCTCCCCCGCCCCGCATGGGAGCGTGGCGGCGTCCGGGGAGCCCCGGGTCGCCCCCCCCCGCCCCGCATGGGAGCGTGGCGGCGTCCGGGGAGCCCCGGGTCGCCCCCCCCCGCCCCGCATGGGAGCGTGGCGGCGTCCGGGGAGCCCCGGGCGCCGTGCGCGCTCTGCGCGCGCGGGTTACTCCCCTGTCTGAACCACCGCTGGAGAAGGGGAGAATGGGGGAGCCTCGCAGGCCAGAGCTGCACCCCCATGGAGGAGAGGACAGCTTCGGAGCACACTCAGGTTTGCCGTTCCAGGTTTGGGGGGGAGGGGTTTGATGGGGGGAGGGGGAGGCAAGGTGGGAGGATGGGGGTTCAGGGGAAGGGGGAGGAGGAGAGGGGAGGGGTATCGAGCAGGCCGTGGGGGTCCTCCGACTTGCAGGAGGTAGAGCGGGGCAGTCCTGTATCAAGTGTCACAGGTGAGCAGTGCACCTGATGATATGTGGTAACACAGTGAAGGAAGGATATGGTCAGGCTGGATAGTGGGGTTCCTTTACAGTGATGGGGGTCCCGGCCAGGCTGGGGCCTTGATAGGCACCCCAGCCTTGGATGAGTGGGGGGGTTGGTTGGTTGCTTTGTTTGTCTGTTTGGTTTTGGCTCACCTGTGGCTTCTGCACAGCTGCGGCATGTTCTAGATGTGTCTGCTTTGCTCTGTTGCGTCCTGAAGGGGTGGACAGGGCGGGGGTTGTTCCTGGGTGTCTCCTTGAGATTGTGTATAGTTAGGTGATAGTGGGGTGGGAAGTGAGGGACTTGCCCAGATCGCTCTGACAGGCACAGACCATGTGTGCCCCTATGTGGTTGCGAGCTATGCTGGCCATGGTACATGCCATCGGTAGGGTCACCCATGCCAGACAGGTCAAAACCGTAGGGTCAGATACATTACATTCTTGGGCAGGATGAGCTCGTTAGCCTTCTGGCAATCATCCTAGGAGAAGGACAACTCTAATCTCAAACCCGGGCAGATGGAGCTCGCTTAGCCCTGGAAGGCCATCCATCTAAGAGAAGGTCACTCTAATCAAACCTACGTCCTGAGGACCTCGCTGCCACCGTCCAAGCTCGCTTGGCCCTGGCAGATGAACCTCAGGATTAAAGGGTGGGTTCAGTTCCGCGCATACTGCATCTCACCTAAAAAAATCCATTGCGCAGGCTTGAAGGCTTTACCCACATGCAAAAAGTCCTGCAGCAACGGGCGAGGGTCGAAACGGTAGGTGAAAGATGCACTGGGAGCCGCAGACTCAACCCTGCATGCAGGCGGTTCAGGATATTGGTCATTTGAGACTGACGGAGATGAGAGTCTCTTGGGGCAGCACCCTGAACGACCAAGCAGCCTTTTCAAGGACAGCACTGCTTGCTCCACTCGGAGAGGGGCCTAGAAAAGGTGGCCTAAACAAAGCTCATCTCCACCTTCACCTGGTTGGTTAACCGCAGACCAACGGGCATCTTCTTCCAATGCGGTCGCACAAAGAGCAAAAGACAAAGGCACACACCTGCCTCCAAAGGTGTACCTAAACTAACTCTAGCATGTTGGAACATCAGAACCATGCTCGATTCTGTGAATAGCGGACGTCCTGAGCGACGTTCTGCCCTAATTGCCCATGAACTGGCTCGTCTCAACATCGACATTGCTGCTCTCAGTGAAGTTCGCCTTCACGAGGAAGGCAGCCTCAGAGAACATGGTGCCGGTTACACACTCTTTTGGTCAGGTAAGCCCAGAACCGAAAAACACCTCTCAGGTATCGGTTTCATGATCAAAAACTCTATTGTCCCTAAACTCGAAAATCTGCCGACAGGTCACTCTGACCGCATTATCTCCCTACGCCTTCCACTAAACAACAAGCATCACGTTGTCATCTTTAGTATATATGCCCCAACTCTCCAAGCTAACCCTGCTGAAAAAGATAAATTCTACACTGACCTGCGCTGCCTTACCCAAAAGGTGCCCGCAGATGATAAGATCATTATCCTTGGTGATTTCAACGCCAGAGTAGGTAAGAATTTTGAAGCCTGGAAAGGAGTATTAGGCAAGCATGGTATTGGAAACTGCAATGATAATGGTCGACTTCTGCTAGAATTCTGTGCAGAGCAACAGTTTACCATAACTAATACTATCTTTCAGCAGAAAAATAGTCTGAAGACAACCTGGATGCACCCCAGGTCTAAGCACTGGCACCTCATTGATTATGTCTTGGTGCGTCGGAGAGATGTCCGCGATGTCCTCCACACCCGCGTGATGCCCAGCGCAGAATGCCAAACAGACCATCGGCTTGTGCGCTGTAAACTCAACTTCATTCTCAAATTCAAACCCAAAAGGGGCAGTATCCCAAGGAGAAGACTTCAAGTTAACGATCTCCAATCAGCCACAGTAAGAGAAAGATTCCAGACAAATCTTCAAACCAGGCTCGAAAACCATCCCACAAATCCTGCAGATTCCTCTCCTGAAACAATTTGACATCATATTAAAAGCTGCATCCTGCAATCCTCTGAAGAATCCTTAGGGTTCTCCCTCAAGAAGAACAAGGACTGGTTTGATGAAAACAATCAAGAAATCCAGGACTTGTTGAGGAAGAAGAGAACTGCCCACCAAGCACACCTTGCACTGCCATCCTGTCACACAAGAAAAATAGCCTTTCGTCTTGCATGCAGCAAGCTTCAGCAGAAACTCCGTGACATCCAGAACAAGTGGTGGACCGATCTAGCTGCAAAAACTCAACTATGTGCAGATACAGGGGATCACAAAGGTTTCTATGAGGCCCTGAAAACAGCATATGGGCCTACGTACCAAGTCCAAAGCCCACTACTCAGTGCAGATGGTCAAACGCTTCTGACAGATAAAACCTCCATTCTGAATCGATGGTCTGAACACTTTCAGACTCTTTTCAGCACCAACCGTGTAGTACAAGACTCAGCAATTCAGTCCATCACACAACAACCGGTGAAATTCGAATTGGATACTGCCCCCACTTTAGGAGAAACCCTCAAGGCCATACAGCAGGTGAAAATCGGTAAGGCAGCTGGGGTTGATGGAATTCCACCCGAAGTCTGGAAACATGGGGGCCTTGCACTCCATGCTAAATTTCATGAGCTTGTGGTGCGCTGTTGGGAACTAGGCGAACTACCTTCAGACCTTCGTGATGCAGTCATCATCACCTTGTATAAGAAGAAAGGTACTAAATCTGACTGCTCAAATTACCGTGGTATTACTCTGCTCTCCATTGCTGGCAAAATCTTGGCAAGAATACTCCTGAACAGACTAATACCCGCTATAGCAGAAGAAATTCTACCTGAAAGTCAGTGTGGCTTCAGAGCCAACAGGAGCACCACAGACATGATATTTGTTCTCAGACAACTGCAAGAGAAGTGTAGGGAACAGAACAAAGGTCTCTATGTAACCTTTGTCGACCTCACCAAGGCTTTCGATACTGTGAGCAGAAAAGGTCTTTGGCAGATTTTGGAACGTTTAGGTTGTCCCCCCAAGCTCCTTAAAATGATCATCTCACTCCATGAGGATCAGCATGGCCAAGTCAGATATGGCAACACACTTTCTGAGCCCTTTCTAATAAAGAATGGTGTGAAACAAGGCTGCGTTCTCGCTCCTACCCTATTCACAATCTTTTTCAGCATGATGCTCCAAAGGGCCACGGCAGACCTCGATGATCAGGACGGTATCTACATTCGATATCGTACTGATGGAAGCCTATTCAACCTAAGGCGACTGAAGGCCCACACCAAGACCCTAAACCATCTTGTCCGGGAGCTGCTTTACGCTGATGACGCCGCCCTTGTTGCCCACACAGAAGCAGCTCTGCAGCGTTTAACATCCTGCTTTGCAGATGCTGCTGAGCTCTTTGGGCTGGAAGTCAGCTTAAAGAAGACTGAAGTTCTCCATCAACCTGCACCTCAGGAAGTCCTCCATCATCCCCACATCACCATCGGCCAGTCAGAACTCAAATCAGTCCAACAGTTTAATTACTTAGGCAGCCTCATCTCCTCAGATGGTAAGATCGACGGGGAGATAGATAATAGGTTAACGAAGGCATATAGTGCCTTTGGAAAACTCCATAAAAGAGTATGGCGTAATAAACACTTGAAGAAAAGTACCAAGATCAGTGTTTACAGAGCCATTGTGCTGTCTACTCTTTTATATGGTTCCGAATCATGGGTCATCTACTGCCACCACCTGCGTCTCCTAGAACGCTTCCATCAACGCTGCCTCCGTACAATCCTGAACATCCGCTGGTCAGATTATGTGACCAATACATCTGTTCTTGAACAGGCAGCAATCACAAGTATTGAGGCCATGTTACTGAGAACACAGCTGCGATGGGCAGGGCACGTCTCCAGGATGAAGGACCACCGCCTCCCTAAGATCCTGCTTTATGGTGAACTTGCCTCCGGCTGCCGCAAGAGAGGAGCTCCGAAGAAAAGATACAAGGACTCCCTGAAGCAACAACTCAGCCTCGGGCATATTGATCACCATAACTGGTCTACTCTGGCCTCCAATCGGGAGGCCTGGAGACAAACCATTTATAACGCTGCTGATGCTTTTGAGAAGGCACGCAGGATCACTCTTGAGGAGAAAAGACAATGCAGAAAGAATTGAGCCTTGCAGAATATACCATCTAAGGAGTCTTTCTGCTGTGTCTTTTGCAACCGGACGTGTCTATCTCGTATTGGCCTTTTTAGCCACCAACGCACTTGCATGAAAAATGGGTAGAGCCCTTCCCAAATCTTCGTTCGCGAAGCCTAGCCATGATGATGATCCCCTTGACAAGAACAAGTCTTAGTTTCTCAGGAAACAGTATGAACATAGAGATTACCTTGCTGAAATCCTGAACGTGAGTTAAATGATGTATCAGGTATGTTATTATAGTATGTTATAAGGATTACAAATAGATGAACAGATATATACTTTTCTGGATTCATAATACTCAACCCTGTAACTGAGAAGGGACAAAAGTCAGAAATTTGCAGACAAATCTCAGAACTATGAAAATGTACTTGTGTGTCCAACTGCAAGACACTCTTACACGTGTGATATAAAAATTTAAACTGGAGGTTTTGTTGTAGAATCACAGAACCATTCAGTTTGGAAAAGACTTTTAGGATCATTGAGTCCAACCATTAGTATAACCACGTCCAACATTAAACTATGTCCTTAATTGCCACATGTAAACATCTTTTAAATACCTCCAGGGATATGATTCTGCCACTACCCCAGATAGCCTGTTCCAATGCTTGCCAATCCTAATGGTGAAGAAATGTTTCCTAATATCCAACCTAAACCACCCCTAGCACAACTTTGAGGGTGTTTTCTCTTGTCCTATTCCTTGTTGCATGGAAAAACAGACCAACCCCCACCCTGCTACAACTTCCTTTCAGGTAGTTGTAGAGAGTGATAAGGTTCCTCCTGAGCCTCCTTTTCTCCAGGCAAAACAATTCCAGCTCCCTCAAATGCTCTCATAACACTTGTGCTCCAGACATTTCACCAGCTCTGTTGTGCTGGTCTGGACTCATTTCAGCACCTCAATGTCCTTCTTGAACTGAGGGGCCCAAAACCGAACACATGATGCAAGATGGGGCCTCACCACTGCAGGGAGATTGCCACTGTCCCAGTCCTGCTGGCCACACTATTTCTGACACAAGCCAGGATCCCATCAGTCATCTTGGCCACCTGGGCACACTGATGGCTCATGTTCAGCCAGCTGTTGACCAGCATCCCCAGGTCCTTTTCCACCAAACAGCTTTTCAGCCACTCTTAGAATCATATAATTGTTAAGTTGAAACTAGCTTTAAGATCATGAGGTCCAACCATCAACCAAGACTGTAGCACTGCAAGGAATTGTGACCCAAGTGCAGGACGTGGCACTTTGCCTCGTTGAACCTCATACAGTTGTCCTCAGCCCATTGATCCATCATGTCCAGATCCCTGTGCAAAGCCTTCCTGCCCTCCAGTAGATCAACACTCCTGCCCAAACTTAATGTCATCTGTAAACTGACTCAGGGTGCCCTTGATCCTCTTGTCCAGATCATTGATAAAGTTATTAAACAGCAGTGACCCCAATAGTGAACCCTGGGGAACACCTCTGGTGACCAGCTGCCAGCTGGATTGACCTCCATACTGCTTTCTGGTCCCAGCCATCCAACCATTTTTCTATCTAGTAAACAGTGCACCCATACAAACAATGAGAAGCCAATATCTCTTAGGAGAGTTCTGTGGGAAATGGTGTTAAAGGTTTTACTGAAGCTCAGGTAAGCAACATACACAGCCTTTCCCTCATCCACTGAGTGGGTCACCCTGTCATAGAAGGAGATCAGGTAAGTCAAGCAACACCTGACTTTCACAAACCTGTGCTGGCTAGGTCTGATCCCCTGGTTGTCCTGCCTGTGCTGTATGATGTCACTCAAGATGATCTGCTCTATGATCTTTCCCAGCACCAAGGTCAGGCTGACAGGGCTGTGGTTCCCCAGATCTTCCAGCCCTTCTTGTAGATGGATGTCACATTTGCCAATCTCCAGTCAGCTGAGACCTCCCTGGTTAGCCAGGACTGTTGGTAAATTATTGAAAGTGTCTTGGTGAGCACTTCTGCCAGCTTCCTCAGTGCACTTGAGTGAATCCCACCTGGCCTTGTACACTTGTGTGTGTCTAAGTGCTGTACCAGGTCATTGACCATTTCCTCTTGGATTATGGGGGCTTCATTCTGCTCTCCATCCCTGTCTCCCAGCTCAGAGGGCTGTGTAACTGAAGAACAACTTGTCTTACTGTTAAAGACTGAAGTAAGGGACCCCTGGTGGCCTAGTGGTTAGCATGCGAGACTCTCACCACTGCGACCCAGGTTCGAATCCCAGTCCCCCGGGCAGATGGAGCTCGTTAGCCCTGTGAGGCCATCCATCTATGAGAAGGTCACTCTAAACAAACCTACGTCCTGAGGACCTCACTGCCATTGTCCAAGCTTGCTTGGCCCCGGCAGATGAACCTTAGGATTAAAGGGTGGGCTCAGTTCAGCGCAAGCTGTGTCTCACCTAAAAAAATCCATTGCGCAGGCTTGAAAGGTAAAAGACCTTTCCCAAAATCTTCGTTTGCGAAGACTGGCCATTAAAGGAGGCATTAAGTACCTCTGCCTTCTCCTTATCCTTTGTCACTATGTTTCCTCCCTTGTTATGGTCAGGTTCTTTAAGATTACTAGAGACATGCCTCTGTTTGAATTAAAGTGCCAACAAGACCATATGCCAGAGTCAATAATACAGATTTTATTTAACAGTAAATGTGAGGTAAAGTGAGATAGAAAAAAATAGGCAAAAGAAAGATATGGGAAGAGAAGGAGAGTGACAGAGATACAGATTAAGCAAAAAAAAATATCACCACTCCATGGATTCTGACAATCCTCTTCTTGTGGTCTTCCCAGTGGTGAGAGTTCTAGTCTTGTCAAAGTGATGATTGCAGTCTGAATCTATTTAGGGAAGGCCAGGGTGGGGAGGGAAAAGGCCCGTGGTGGTGAAGCAACTCCTGAGTGGTGGAGGAAGAAGTCTGTGGTGGTAAGGGAAATCCCATGTAGTGACGGAAGAAGTGCATTGGTGACCAAAGTCCAAGGTAGTGAGGGAAGACTGTGATGAGTGAAGGCCCTACCGTCTTTTATTGGGCTTAGTCTAGGTGGGAACACCCCTGGTACCTCCCCTAGGGCAGGGAGTTTTACAATGTAATGCTGAATCATGGGACACTTCAGGAGTCTTTGACACCTTCTAAAATGTTACAGCTGCCTGTAACATGTCAGTGCAGTTGACTCAGTTATGGCCCATCAGCAGAAACGAATATCTGCGGGCTATGTGTGAACTGCCCCAATTCCCCTGGAGGGGAGTTATCACAGCTGAGTCATTTGTGTAAGGAGAAAGAAACACTACCCCTCCTCCGACGATTTGCCTCTCTCCTTATCTTGTTCAACATCCAACCTGTAGCCTGAGGTGGCAGCTGTGCATGCCCTCAGCATCTGAGTGGTTACTTTACACATTGTCAGCTTGCACCTTGGTTGTCTGAGCCAGTAGCATTTCAGTCTTTCTCACTTGTGGGGTAATTGGACAATAGTACCACCTTTATCTTATCTCCGATTCCCACCACAGTCCAAATTAGTGGCATATTCAGCGTGGGGTGGGTTTCTGTGAGCAATTGTTTCTTTGCCAGTTTGCTACAGTGGACAAAAGTCCTTCAGTTATTTTAACAGTTTAAACCATAAACGATTCCTCACACCCCTGTGTCCAGTAGAGGAGATATAAGACTAGACCTTCTTTTGTTGCTAATTTTTCTGGAAAGTTTCTTTATTGTCTTTCGCAATAGTAAGCAGATTAAGTTCTAGTTTGGCCCTGCTTTTCTATTACTTTTATTGTAGGCACAGTTTTATTTTTTTTAGGTTTGGTATAGAATCCAGTTACATTATTGGAAAGTGTTCTAGTGACTTCACTGAAGTATAAACATGGTTATGCTCCAGCTCATGTGGCGTGTTCCACTATCCAGCCCTGGAAGAATATTGATTTCTATTTTTCCGATGAAGGCAGGATTAACTACCCACTTATTGAAGGAAAGAATAAATTGTGGGTATGAACTGGAGAAAAACATTTTGGCTTCTTTAATTTGCTCTTATTTGCATGTGAGCATATAATTTGAAGGCAGTTTTGGAAGTTTCTCTTAAAGCTGTCCTTGAAATCTCATTTCCAGTATTTAGACACAGCATCAAATAGCTCAGTCTACAGGACCACAATTATCACCTGCAAAACACACATTTTATCTTTACTCTTTCATTGATCCTTTTAGTTAGTATAAAGCAGTCTGCATCTTATGAATAACTAAGCATATTTTTATCACACATGAACATTTCCTTACACGTACGATACCACTGCAGTTGTACGACCAGCTTCTTAATTATTTGCTTATCGACAAAACAAAGCATATAATTCCTCCATTCTTTTTAAACACTAAACTTTTACTAAAATCTTTCAAATGCCTTTTTCCTTGTATGTTCTCTGCCACTGAGCAATTGCCACTAAATCAGCACAGAAACTCCAAGTGCCATTCAAAACGTCTGTGTTTGCTGTTGTGCAGACTTCTGTCCAAGAGATTGTCATGGTAAAACCATGACTCTTTTAGACTTTTTGACACTTGTCCATGTGAATAATTTACATATTACATATAAAAACATGCGCTACAGACTCATTTGTCATATTTGTAAGTATTTGTAAGAATCAGTTTTAAGAGAAATGACAGTTATTACTTGTGCAAAGAAATATTTCCGGGCACTATTTTCAAGTGTTTCCATGCTCCTAAAGGTAGCATTTTTAAAATATATCTGCAATTACTACTGAGATCAGAAATAGTTAGAACACTGCTTTCAGCACTGTAAACTCAGAAGCTTCACATTCAAGTTATTTCCACTTACTGGTTTGTTTACTTGGTTGGCTGGTTGGGTTTTGTTGTGATTGTTTTTTCCTTTTGGTTTTAACAGAATGTAAATATGATTTTTATTTTCAATTTTTCCAATTTTGGCAGTCAAAGTTTCTAGATACTGACATATTTAGTTAGTTTTCTGGTGCTCAAGTTTTTGTAAATTCCCAATTTTTAAATTAAATTCTAGAATAGAATTACCTATATTCTTTATTGAATGGATTTTTCAAAGACCCAATTTCTTTGCATTTAGAAAGAGGAGAGCATGACTAGATTTTTGAAAATAACGTTACTCATAATGTATTTTTCATTTAAAGGTGTCTCCTAAGGGCAAAAGCCATTAGTATTAATCTTTTAATGAGAACAGACAGTCTCTTAACTGTATATTTTTCTGAAGAATAGTTTGCACTTTGCCCTCAACATCTCAGTGATTACACCTTTTTTTTTTATATTCACTGTACATGAAATGGAAAAAAAAAAAGTTCTGTTTGTGTTTGTGGTCTTTTTTGATGTTTCTGCATGCAATTTTAGTATTGCTTATGTATTTTTCATACTTTCTATAGCGCCCCCTTGTGTGGAAGTGCTGATGGGTGTGACTGGAAAAGGGAGAATAAAGCCATAATACCTGTTAGAATGTGACTTATGCTGCTGTAATTCATATTTTGTGTGCTGTTAATGTGTTCACATATAATTAGACTTCTAATGGTGATTTAGGGAAATGTAGATCACACATTCTAACAGGGTTAGAAATGGTTTTGTTTAACAGTCGTCCAAATAAAAAAAAAAAGGTGAAAGTGCTTCTAGAGAAATAATTATTCTAAGTAATTATAATAACTATTCTTTTTTTCCTCACTTGAAAAAAACCCAGGGTCTGATGACACACCACTGAAATCAATTCATAGTTTACCATCAGTATCAATGGATATAATAATGAGCACATTTCAACACTGTTTTTTTTTAAGAAAAAGGACGATGTGATGTAGCTTTAATTCACTAAAAATTATATGAAAATAGAATAAATGTATTGAAAACCTCATAAAGTCTATTCCCTATTACCAACTACTTTAATAACTTGTTCAAGACCTACTTCAGACTTTAGCAGAAATGTTGGCATTGAATACATAATGTGTCTCCCCTACCTCCTGCCTAGCAGCAGAGTTCAACAGTGCCTCAGTGGCATCTTATCTTCTGAAGTTTTAATACTTCTAATTTATTTTCTGAAGAGAAGGTAAAACTTTAAAGTAGACCAATTGCCTCTGACAAATTTGTTGCCAGCAGAGAGTTAAATGGAGGAGGGATCCACAGCATTCATCTTTCACACAAGTTGTGTATGAACCATGGATTGACTGTGGGTAGATGAATTTCAAAGGTGGACACTCCTGTTTTAGTCTAATCTGAATGCTGCATGTTGTGGCAGCTTAAAACCATCAGGGATGCTTTCAAGTGAGGTTTCCTTATATGAAAAGCTAAATTTGGATAACAAACTTGACTATCAATTTGACCTTTTAGGCATAAATGCTACTTGAAAGTAGTAGGACATTCTCCTTTTTTCCTTCTGCCATTAATTTGCAAGCAGTTCCTCATATCAGAATTTTTTGGTAACATATAACATTCTGTAACCAAGGAAACTATCAAGCATGTTCTACAAACTTGTCCTGAAGTTCAAAAATCAAAGTATTTTCTAAAAATTTAAAAACAAGCAAAGAACTCAAGCTCTCAAAAGAGTATGCCTTTTTAAACCTTAGTTTCAATCAAATGTTCCATTTATTCAATTATTTATTTGGAGCATCCACTTCTCAGGTATTATTCAGCTTAACATCTTACTCTTACACTGAGAGCTTTATGTTGCTCTTGACAACTTTCTTTTTTCTTGCACTTCTTGTTTTTTCTTACCTTTCTTGTATTTTCTTGCACTTCTTATAGAAATATAAGTTGTTCCTGAGATGACCCTATGGCAAAATAGACCTAGAAATGCCATGGCACTGAAAGCCTGGGAAGCCATGCATACATGCTTATCTATGTGTTTTTAGGAGTTGTAAGTTGTTCTACGTACACAAAACACAATACACACCAATATACAGGTATTTTTATTTTTTTTAAACTGAGAAGTAAAACAAAATTCTCAAACTTTCAAGTCTGTTTTAAATTGGAGTAGGTATTACTTCAAGAATATTTTACCAGAAGACTGAGAAATGATTATTTGAGTCTGCTCCATCTGGAGACTTTCTGTTGATTGCAGTGGAAGTTCAATTAAGCCCTTAATACACAACATTTTCTCTCATAGAAGAGCATCTGCAATTGGGTCATTTAATCTATTCTCACACTAATTTAGGGTTATTTCCCTACAGTAAATGCATTGGCTAGTTTAGTTTAAAATATCACAAAAAGTATTCACCTGTTCTGAAATTCTTCTCAGGACTGTTTTGAAGTTAACACATTTTATCACAGCAATTTTATCACTTTATTGAGTAATTAACAAACAAAAATGAAAGCTTCCCCCCCTTTGAGTTCCCTCACTCATATTCTTTATAAACCTATTCTTCTTGCTATCTTGACATTTTCAAGATAATTTTTTTTTATATGGGTTCCATTACTTAATGGAATAGAAACTGGGTTTAACAGATGCTATCTGTCTTTCTTCTTTAAAAAGCAATATCAGATTGTCTTCTCAGGGGTGTTCCTTTTTCATAATTTTCAAAAAATAGTTGCCACCACTGTTTACTTAGTCACGGCACTGTGATTCTCACAGACATATGCAGGCAAAATTGACTTGTCTCTTTCCTGTTGCATAGGAATGTCCTCCTAACTGACAGGTAGCATCATACCTTTCTCCTAAAGAAGAAGTTGTTACAAAAAATGAGAAGACGGATTTATCACTAATGAAATAAAATGAAGCACTGTAATTGTTTATTTTTGATATTTTAAAACTCCCTAGAAATTACCACTTAATTTTAAAACTGAGGTAATCACATTCAGTAAAACGCTTAGATGAAACAGTGAAGTTTAGCTTAACACAGATTTTTCAGATTCTAAGCACTTGGTTGTAGTAGCAATTAGCAGAAAATGTACAATACAAACTTCTTGAGTAATCAAATCGTTCGTAATCATAGAATCATAGAATCAACCAGGTTGAAAGGGACCTCTGAGATTGTCAAGTCCAACCCTTGGTCCACTACTGCCGTGCCTAGACCATGGCACTAAGTGCCACATCCAGTCTCATCTTAAAAACCTCCAGGGATGGAGAATCCACCACCTCCCTGGGCAGCCCATTCCAAAACTTGATTATCCTCTCTGTAAAGAATTAATTCCTAATATCTAACCTAAACCTCCCCTGGCAGAGCTTAGGACCATACCCTCTTGTCTTACTGATAGCTGCCTGGGAAAAGAGACTAACCCCCACCTGGCTACAACCTCCTTTCAGGGAGTTGTAGAGAGTGATGAGGTCTCTCCTGAGCCTCCTCTTCTCCAGGCTGAACAACCCCAGCTGCCTCAGCCTCTCCTCATAGGACTTGTGCTTGAGTCCCTTCACCAGCCTTGTTGCCGTCCTCTGGACCTGCTCCAGCACCTCAATGTCCTTCCTGAACTGAGGGGCCCAGAACTGGACACAGTACTCAAGGTGTGGCCTCACCAGTGCTGAGTACAGGGGAAGAATCACCTCCTTGGACCTGCTGGCCACACTGTTCCTGATACAGGCCAGGATGCCATTGGCCACCTGGGCACACTGCTAGCTCATGTTCAGTTTCCTGTCAATCCAAACTCCCAGGTCCCTTTCTGTCTGGCTGCTCTCCAGCCACTCTGTCCCCAGCCTGTAGCACTGCATGGGGTTGTTGTGGCCAAAGTAATTGTAGGCTATCAAATTTATCAAGCTGTATCATATGTGTTAACTTTTCTAGTGCTTTTTATAATAAAAAAAAATATTGAAGTTTGAAAGTAGCTTATAATCCGTGCCTTCAGGGTCTCTTTTTGTCATTAAATAAAAGTATATACTCCACATTGTTGGCTTTCCTGCTTCTCCTTCACAGCAAGAACCCTGCCATACTTTAAAACTGTGTCCTGTGTTGCTGAAAGCAATGGGGAGATCAGCACTTTTTTTAAAGGCACAGAATACTTGCAGCATCCTCAAATATAATTGATCCTCAATAGATGGGACATAATTTTAAAATAGTAAAGACATGCTTATATGTTCAAGTGAATTCATGAAGTGGAATAAGGGATGTTCTTGATTCATTAGGAAGAAATGGAATCTGTGTAAAGTAGGAACATGCACTGAGGGAAATTTTTCTTCTTTTTTTTTCCCTAACGAAATACTTGTTTTCCAAATTGATAAGTAATATATAAGAAGCACCTTTTAGAAATTCTACTGTGTTGTAAGTCAAACAAAGACCAGTTTGGCTGAACAGAGAACTCATGGAGCTCAAAAGGAAAAAATAAATTCTATGATCTTAGGAACTCATTCTTTGCAGGAAGAGTACAGAGCCATGGTTTATTTCTGTAGAGAGAAGACACAAAAAGCCAAATGTCAGTTAGAGTTGAAGCTAGTCAGTGTTGTTTCAGAAAACAAGAAGGGCTTTTTAAAGTACATTAATAGCAAGAGGAGATGTGAAGAAAACATTAGACCCATACTTGTTGAAGATGGTCATCTGACTAACATGAATTAAGAAAAAGCTGAGATATTCAGTGAAGTTTTAGCCTGTGTTTTTATTAATAGTGATAAACCTTGGGATGCCCTGTCCCTTGAGAGGGAGGACCAGAAGTGTGGGATCAGTAACTTTTCATTTGTGATTACTGAAATGGTAAGGGACCAGCTGTATCAGCTGAATGTTCACAAGACCATGGAGCCTGAGGGAATTGAGCCCAGAGTACTGAAGGAGGTAGCAGATGTTGTGGCAGGACCCCTCTCTATTATCTAATAAAGAGCAGTCCCTGCTGACTGGAAGCTGGCCAATGTTATTCCAATCTACAAAAATGGTAAAGGAAGACCCAGGGAACTATGAACCTGTTAGTCTGGGAAAATTATGGAGAAGATTATACTGAGGCAATGATTATACTGATGCATATTGAAAGGCATTTAAAGAACAATGAAATCATCAGACAAAGTCAACACAGTTAAAAAAGATGATTAGCCTCCTGTATTCAGCATTGGTTCGGCCTCACCTTGAGCATTGTGTGCAGTTTTGGGCCCTACAACTTAAGAAAGATCTGAAGGTCCTTGAATAAGTCCAGAGGAGCGCAACAAAACTGGTGAAGGTGCTAAGAGGAACGTCTTGTTTCTTTCTACAGCTTCCAGAGGAGGGGAAGTCCAGAGAGAGGCGCTGATCTCTTCTCCCTGCTACTAAGTGGCAGGGCGTGTAGAAAGGCTTCAAAGCTGTGCCACAAGAGGTTTCGACTGAACATCAGGAAACATTTCTTTACTGAGAGGGTGGTCAAACATTGCAACGGGCTTCCCAGAGAGGTGGTCAATACCCCAAGTGGTCAATACATGTAAGTGTTTAAGAGGCATTTGAAAAATGCTCTATGCTTTAACTTTTTGTCAGCCTTGAATTGTCCAGGCAGATGACTAGATGATCGTTATAGGTCCCTTCGAACTGAAATTATTCTATTCTATTCTATTCTATTCTATTCTATTCTATTCTATTCTATTCTATTCTATTCCATTCCATTCCATTCCATTCCATTCCATTCTAAACTTCTAGAGCAAGCTAGGACAGATCTAGCAATTCAAGAGCATGTAATAGCTAATGACACATGGATCAGTTCTGGAAACAAAGGTCAGCTATGAACTCCAGCCAGAGAGAAGGACTACATTGTGTTGCCTGGTGTGCTGCAATGCCAAACAGGTGTCTGAGAAAATGCATGTAAGAAAGAGGATTTGAAAGATAGTAATAAAGCATAGCAAAATTATTTGGATATAATTAAGGCAGGAAATAGTGAGATCAGTGGAATAAGACAATAAATGTCTAGTGTCAGCAGGCCTCCTACAAATAGGTAACTTGACCAATTGTATATTTATCCACATCAAACATAGCACACAATTTCAGTAGTTTGAATTACCATATGCAAAGTTTTTCAAATTAGGACTATATATGATCAATAACCCAGACAGGATGTTGAAAATTATTGAAAAAATTGTAAAAAAAAAAAAAAGGCATAGTCATAATAATAAACATAATCATAATGGGACATTTTGATTGTTTACACATAGAGTGGGTGAACATTGTGCTGTCAAGCATACCTTTTTTTTTAAACTCAAATGCTTTTAGGGGAAATTTGCCCCTAACAAGCCACAGAAATGAAATCTTTTGATTTATTACTGAGAGATGCAGAATACTTGATCCAATAATTGTTATAATAGTGACTATGTTGATTTCCTACCTTAGAAAAGTAAAAAAAAAGTCCATAATTCAACAGAATAATGCTTTAGTTTTCTTTCACAAGAGAAATGTCATAAAATTGAGGAAAACAAATACAAGATTACTTAGAAGGCAGCTAAAAGGATAAAATGTTTTCAGCAGGCACGAGGAATATCTAAAAAAAATAAAATTATTAACACTTTAGGACAAAAAAAAAGTAAAAATATAGAAATGAAGGTACTGAAACACTATTATACGTTGAGTATGGGTAACCATAAGAGTAAACGAAGTGGTAAGTGGTAGAAAAGCTTTCTTCCTAAAGTGGAAGTCTTCTCCAGTTGTATAAAAGGGAAAAGAGCATTAACGCTTCATTATAAAATGTAGAAATATTATAAACCAGGCAAAAAAAGAACTTTATAAGAAACAACATACAAAAATCTTTGTAATAAAATTCTTTCTAAGTGCTTTAGAAGTCAGATGACTGTTAGATTGTTAGGGATGGTGGAATACAAAATTGTAAGGGGGGGAAAGAAGCATCCAATAATATTAAAGCTATAACATTGTTAGTGAAGTGAGTCTGCAAAATTTTTAATGAACTGAAGTTGATAAAAATGAACTAAACCAAATTGCCAGGGACAGACAGTATTCACCTAAGAGTTCTAGAGGAATTTGATTGTGACATTGTGAAATTACTAATTTCAATTTATAACCTAGCCTTCAAAACAGCTGGAGGAATGGGAGGTGAACAAGCTGTATTAATTTCAAATATGATATTCTGTATTCAACAAATCAACAAAAGTCATATTAAAGAATGGAATTATCATGGCTAGGCTTCATGAACGAAGATTTGGGAAGGGCTCTACCCACGTTTGTTACAAACACGTTGGTGGCTAAAGAGGCCAATATGAGATAGACAAGTCTGGTTGCAAAAGGCACAGCAGAAAGACTCCTTAGGTGGTATCGACAAGACACGGTTCTTTCTGCGTTGTCTTTTCTCCTCGAGAGTGACATTGCATGCGTTCTCAAAGGAAGCAGCAGCGTTATAGATAGTGTGTCTCCAGGCCTCCCGATTGGAGGCCAGAGTAGACCAGTTATGTTGATCAATATGGCCAAGGCTGAGATGTTGTTTCAAGCAGTCCTTGTATCTTTTCTTCAGGGCTCCTCTCTTGCGGCAGCCAGTGGTAAGTTCTGTGTGGGCAACAAGGGCGGCATCATCAGCGTAAAGCAGCTCCCGGACAAGATGGTTTAAGGTCTTGGTGTGGGTCGCCTTAGGTTGAATAGGCTTCCATCAGTACGATATCGAATGTAGATACTGTCCCGATCATCGAGGTCTGCCATGGCCCTTTGAAGTATCATGCTGAAAAAGACTGTGAATAGGGTAGGAGCGAGAACGCAGCCTTGTTTTACACCATTCTTTATTAGAAAGGGCTCAGAAAGTGTGTTGCCATATCTGATTGGCCGTGCTAATCCTCGTGGAGTGAGATGATCATTTTAAGGAACTTGGGGAGACAACCTAAACGTTCCAAAATCTGCCACAGACCTTTTCTGCTCACAGTAAAGAATGGAATTAAGAGATACATGAAT
This sequence comes from Neopelma chrysocephalum, assembly GCF_003984885.1. Classification (NCBI taxonomy): domain Eukaryota; kingdom Metazoa; phylum Chordata; class Aves; order Passeriformes; family Pipridae; genus Neopelma; species Neopelma chrysocephalum. The sequence continues at coordinate 4,206,214 of NW_020897692.1, forward strand.
AAGCAAGAAATATAGAAGGAGGAATGCCTCCTTCAGGAGAAAATAATGCATCATAAATTTATTTAAATTATTTATGATAATCAGAGATGACACTAATAAATTCAATGTGAGTGATGTGTGTTTAGAGTTCAAAAATGTACTAATTTGAAAAAATTACAAAAAGTTCCTAAAGAACCTATGGTGGAGTAGAAGCAAAAATCTTCTATTTGGTCTTGACAAAAGCTGTTAAAGTCTAGGAACAATAAAATAATATTTATTTCAACTTTTAACTGTAAAAATGGGCTATCAGTGGGGTCCCACCAGCACCTTGTGCTCTGCAGTATATTTGCAAGCAGTCTCATAAAGTTGATGGACACTGAGGTCACAGAGGTTTCTGATTATATTATTATTAAATGATCTTTAAGAGTAAGATAAATGTGCATAGAATGAATAGCTGAAAGACCTGGTGATACTAAGGATGGCATTAATCTAATTCAAATTTAGCCATCTACGAGTTTGATATCCAGACTGAACTTGACATTTAAGTTACCAATACAGAGTTTGGAAAGAGATATATACTTAATGAGGCTGGTCCATGCGTTTAAGCTTAAAGAAAGATGAATCACATACTTTTTGTTGTTTATAGGGAACTCTTGGATAATGATCTTGGGCATGATAATTTACTTTTTCCCAGCTGTTAGAGGAAAGTACTACAAGTATTCTGAGCAGTGAAATGCTAGACAAAATTCAATGCAAATAAATGCTAAGTAATGCATATTAGCAATATCAAACTGTCTATTTAGCAAGGAGTGTATGTATATATAGTAAATTATACATACTAATTTATTCAGAAAATTGATTTTTAATTCATAGATGATTCTTTAAATTTGGTAATTAAGTGACCAGGAAAAGTAAAAAAATGCAATGAAAAGTAGGAATTATCCAAAAAGAAACACATATTAAAAGCCATTAAAAATATCATCACAGCACTGTGTAAAACAAAATCATATTTATCTCCAGCACATAAGCCAAATAAACTAAGGGAAAAAAAAAAGGGAATTCAGGAGAGACTGGCTCAGATCCTGAGACACATAGACGACTTACAGCCAACTTAATGGAGTTGCAATGTTTGAATAGCTAGCTCTGAATGCTTTCCAAACATCCTCTAAATTTACTATTTGCTAATCTGACAGCTCTTACACATGTGTAAGTACATTTTACATACATTCTGTAGTGACAGCATAAAGTCACTTTGCAGTGAACACTGTTACTGCATGACACACTATGGCCATATTTTTTGTGAACTTAAATGTAATAATATTTCCTTGGGCACTGTTTTTTTACTATTACTACTAGACACATATCTCTTCATAGGCTGGCTGGTTGGCAAAAGAAATTACCCCATTAGTCTTTGTTTCTTGTCAGAGTAATCTTGATAAAACAAGAACTACTAGACAGCTGGACTTTTGTCACTAACATTTTTGTTTTAATCTGTGTTTTTGTTCTCTGTTACCAATATTGTTGATCTTTGAGATCAATTCTTGAGTCTGTATTATTTCAAAATGAAAATTTATAGTAACTTCTTAATGGTATAAATTTGAAAAAAATGTATGGTCTCAAGGCTTTGTCATGGGTTCTCTTTTTCTCCATTATGACTATTTTGGATAAAAATAAATGCATAATATGAATAACACTGAAATCAATTCCCAAATCTTCTAGTAGATATAGCATAATTGATGAAAAACTCTTAGTAGAAAACAGAGGAAGTGCAGAGGACCATTGAAAGCTAGCTGCAGATGAAGAGCCTACTTTGATGGTATTTTGACTTCAAAGAACCAGTGCTCTGCTTTTACACTTTTATTTTACACTTTTTACACTTTACATATTTGTCTCCTTGTAGTTGTACATCATCTTGTACAGTATTTTTAGCATGCTTAGAGAGTGCACATATGGTGCATTCCTCAAAAGAAATATCTGTGCTAAGTGACAGTAGGAATTATTGGTTACCCATTACAGAAACATTTTGATTAAAAACGTGCATGCTTTGGCTGCTGTTTCTAGAAGTAAGCACCCTCAAGGGGTTTGATTGAAAATGTCAATTGAGGTATGACAGATAGGTTGTAAAAACATTAGCAGTGTTTCATGTTCTACCACTGTTCGTTATATTTAAAATAAAACTCTACATAGTTATTGCATGACACTCCACATAATATTTACGGTTCATTCCCAAGATGTTGGAGATTAAATAATGTTTCTTTTGGGTAAATATGGTTTGAGATTTGTCATGTGATTGAGATGGGAAAAGGATTGAAAAGGTGATGAAAGCAAGGTTGGAAACTAACTAGTGTTTCTCAAATGTATTTTTTTCACCCATTACAGAATTAGTTTCTGTGATCCAAACACCAGATTTATTTCCTACTTGTATGCAAAAAGTATAAAGATGTTACTGAGAAGACAACAGTTATCTCATATATTCTAGAAGCTAAAAAAAAATTGAATTTCCAGCTTCAGCACAGAACAGCAGGAAAGTACATTGGTATTTTGTTATTCAAATCCTAATAGCTCTTCCAGAAGGAAAACAAGGAAGGAAGGAAGGAAGGAAGGAAGGAAGGAAGAAGGGAAGAAGGAAGGGAAGAAGGGAGGAAGGAAGGAAGGAAGGAAAGAAATACATAGCTCCTTGCTTTATACCAGTTATCACTTAAACCAACAAACATATTTATAGAGAAAGACTCAAACATATTTAATATCACTTTAGCTACTTCAGTGAAGTAGTCTAGAACTCAATAAAAATGGAAGGATGAATTCTGGCTGTTCATGCCTCCAGTGATTACAGAGGAAATGTAAAACAATTGGGATCTTAATTATACCTGAAAATTATGTCCTTCCATAGTGTACTAGAGGTTTTAACACTAACAGCTGTATTTCTGACTTTCCTGTGTTCTGGGTTGCTTAATGTCTAGGAATTTGAGTTGGTGAGGACCAGCATGACTCTGGCATGAGTTCTGAAAGTCTTAAAAGGTGAGCATTCACAAGGTAGAGATTATTTGCACACATATTTAAAGCTTATTGAAGTTGTGCCCATGCAAATCAGCTTCACCACCCGAGTACAATTGCTTCATCAAATTTTAGCCAGAAATTTCATTGTGTATGTAAAAAAGAGGTCCTCTGCGCACTTGAAGAGTCTGTTAGATAGAGTGAATCTGAGTCCAAATTGCTACACATATCTGACTTTTAAAAAGGTATTAATTTATGGTTCAAGAAAAGGAACAGTTAAAATCATCCAGTATGATTGGATAGACATTTGGAAATAATTTTGATAACTAATTCCTATGAAAATTGTTCTTTTCACTTAAAAAAGTATCAAACCAAAACAGCTTTGATTTAATATTTTCGTCCAGAAAAATTCTAATAACTAGCAAGTCTTGGTATACTTCTAATATCAATTTTATTCAGATTCTGTTCAATTTCCAGTCTTGTTTACTAGTCTAAAGAGCTCTGTATTATCTGTTTCTCCATTGCTCTTCAGTACCTTCTTTCAATCTTGAATCTCAGAGTGGACACAATATTCATTCCTTCACTGCTTAAATTAAGATAATATAAATTCCTTATTCTTACATAGTTTACTTTGTCTACCCTAAGGGTGTCTAAGAGTAACATAAACTCATTAGTCACAATGAGGCACTAAGACAATTTCCAAATGATTATCCCCTATGGCTAAGTGATATTATATTAAATCATAAAATTTTATATTAATACACATTACAAAGCAGGAATCTGACCCATTCTAAGTAAGGGTAGCAGAATTTTGCCTCCAACTAAAATTTAGGAAGTCAAAAAATTTGACCTGCAGAGTGAAGTCTGACATCTTAAGGTCAGTCTCTTGTAATCAGAACATAACAATACAGAGGAAATTTAGTATTCATGTTTTTCATTAAGCTTAGAAAACACATTTCTTTTTACAGCCAGATAAATATTATAAAATATGTTTTAGCTGAAAAAAAATTGAAGTCCTTAAGAACTGTTGACAAGAAACAAAGCCACCCAAAACCAAATGATTAAAGCTAACAAGACTAAAATAATTTGCTTATGAATAACAAAGTGGAACTGCTCCAAATGGTGGCAAATACAATTCTCTTTTATGTAAAAAGGCACAGCATAATGCAAGTGTATAATATTTGCAACAGCTGTGTTGAATGGCCCACAAACAACTCTGTCCTCACCTCTTTTGTCAGTTACTTTTCCACCTGTAGTTGATCAAAGATCACAGAGGTCTGTTGTATGCCAAATCTGAGGGGCAAATGCAAACAAGCAAACAATGCTGGCAGAAAAATTGAAAGGAGAGTGTGAAATGAAAGAAATCTGTAATTCATGTGCAACATATTTCTCTTCTGCCATTTAAATAGCTGTTATTTTATACAATAAATCTGGGAAATGCCTTAAGTAAGTTAAATAGCAGTCAAGAAGGTACTTTTCTTCTTAGATATATAACATACTTGTAAGCAAGTGCTTTGTTTTTAATCATCTCTAAGTCACTACTCCCAAGTATAAAAATATAATAGTATGTATTTTCAGAAATCCTCCTCTCCACTCCCCCTCAAAAATTATTATTAAATACCTGCATGCTGAAAATCATTTTTACTTCTATGGAAATTAACATATCTCTAAATAATACAACATACTCATTCTTGACTACCATCTCTGTCACTTCATCTGTTATCTAGCTTTCTCAGCATAAATACTTTTACATAGTTCTCCCATTAAACTATTTGAGCTTTCAAATTCCCAGATTTTTTGAAATTAATGACAAATCATAGAGAGTGCTTGACAGCTACAAATAAAAACATTCTGGAAGCCTGCCTTATTAATTCAGACTATCTTTTGTATTGATAGTTAAAAAAAAACTAGGGGAAACATGAACACTCCACAGAATTTTCAGCTGGTTTGAGCCCACTCCTGGATCAGGAGAAGATCTTTCTGCATACCCCAAATAAAATACTGCAGCTACATGCTTTTGAGAAGATTATATCTATCCCATTGATACAGAATAGTGGAATGAGAACTGTTATATATATTTCATCCTTTTCAAGTGACTTTTTCCAAATATACATACTTTTTTACACCTGCTTAGATTTCCTTTCTTTCACAATCCTTTAGTTTCTTTCTAATTACACAGATAAGAATGACACTGGGGCCCCAAGTGTAACATTATAGGTTTCATACTTTGTATGTAGAAGACATTTATCAATTCTCTATACTGTGCATGTTTTTCACACACAATACTTCTGAGTCACATCTACTGTTCAACTGAAATTGCTGGTCATACACCTTCTCCTTCACCTATATTCACAGCACAAGTTCTATTTACTATGCTTTATGTGAAGGAGTAGGTGAATTTCAACCTGTTACAATACATATTCAAATGACATCAGATATGATACCAGAACAATTGTTTATGCAAGAATACAAAAAAAAGTACAATTCTTTGACCATTATCACTGAAGTAAGATTCTCCAATTCCCATAGTATTTGGTCCAATATGTAATAGACCATTATGATGGTGATTTTTATGCTAACTTGGCTCAAATCACAAAGAAAATTCTCTGCATAATGTTTTCATTTTTGGATTACAATAGTATACTCAATTCTTTTGCCTGAGGCAGTAAAATATTCTAAAATACTACTGTGCTCTTACTTTCCTTGTTGGTTGGTCATTTGTGACAAAAATATTGACAAATTAGGTATGTTTAGAAGCCAGATATTTTGACCTATTGCCCTAAAACGAGAGGCAAAAAAATTTACATTTGAAGAAGGTAGTTGTATTTTAAACTCACGAGTGAATGCTGTTTTCACACATGAGAATGCAGATTTCAAGAAAAAGTAAGCAGAAATTCTTTTGACCAGTTTCGTTGTTGCTGACGTTATTTTATAATATTATTTTTTTGTGAGAGGACCTGCCAACCTCAGGCTCTTTCTAAAAAGAGCCCCTCTTTGGGGATTCCCTGAGGATGGTGGAATTTCAAGACAAGTTGTATGGGTGATGTGCCCTTATCGTGAGATTAAAACAGAAGGAAGGCCCAATGGTGTGCCTGTTGTGGTTGGTGATGTAAATGTCTACAAAAACCCATCTTTGTTACATGAACACAAATTACGCACGTGCAGGGTCCATTCCATGGTGTCATGTCACAAGACTTGTTATGTCATGGTTGGCTTTATTCTGTCTTACATGCTATCCAGATATAGAATTCCTTAGTTGCTGGATGATATTCCCATGTAAATATACAAAACTTAAGGTGTTCTGCCTGATCCCTGTTTTACACACCAGGACTACAAAGTTTGAAAAGGTTATCTTTGGTCATCCTACCTTACTATGAAGAAATTTTCCAGATGTCTCATTAAATTGTGTCATGTCAATTTCCTTACTTGAGTTTGCACTACAACTCAAACAGTCTTACTTCAACAGCACTTTACCTTTTATTAAAAGACTTGTAATATCATAAACATTTTAAAACAATTTTTTGACATTTGTTTAAAATAGGTTTTCAATTATTTGGTTTATTAAAATAGCTTTTTAAATGCTTCCCTCATTTTAATCTTTTTTTTTCAGAATAGGTGAGAACATGGCACTCAGGATTTTGTAAGTTCCGTGAAGATTTTTTTGTATTGTGGTGGTTAGCATTACATTGTCCAGTATACACCTCTTCCATCTACCCACACCATTCATGTTGTTGAAATGGAGCCCAGGTTCTCCCCAGCTTATATGAGAAAATTCAAACTCTTAAAAATGGATCTCAAAAATCATAGAACTTTTAGACCCTCTCATCTTTCTCTTACTCTACCCCTCTCACTCCATAAGAGGAGTACTATGTGAATAGAGAGACCTTAAATGTGCTTTTGGATACTTGTATTGAGGTTCAAAATGTCATAATAGAGAGCTCTGGTTACATACACAGGTTGGCACTACTGATGCCTTTGACTGACGCTGACTTGAGCCTGAGAAGGGAGTTGATAATGAAAACAGTGAAGCAATATGCACTGACTTAAGTGAATATCTTGTCCTTTACTTACAGACCTAAAAAATGCACAATGGATTGAAGAAGTTGCTAGAAATTTGTGAATAATTGTGAGGTGGAATTCTGTAGTAGATTGTTTATCCTAGTATGCATTCTTGGAAAATCCTTGATGGGTAGACATGCACCAGTTCATCTTTCATATAATGAAAAATATTTAAATTCTATTAAATCCACTGTTTCTATGAGACAGCCAATCATACAGCATGCAAAAGCAATTGACAGGTTAATTATGCAAGGTTTGAGTATTTGAATCACATTTTCTTATGCCAAGTTTAAAATATTTTCTCTTTAGGCAATTATGTTGGCAACTGAGAGATTTAGGAAAAAATAATAAGGGAAATTTCATAGAAAGGTTTCTTAGAGAAACAAATAATTTAAAGAGTCATAATACTTTTATTGTATATTAAAGTATGCTATTTGAGGTTAATGTATCCTGAACTTTTCATCTGCTAGTGTGTTTAACCAAAAAAAAAATAACAGAGGCTTCATTCAAATGGAAATAGAACAAGAGAAATGATCCAGTAGAGGTGAAGGGAATACAGTGATTTTTCTCATCTGCACAGTTAGATGCACACAGGAAAATTATATCATGTTACCCTTATGAAACACTACTTGAGTTATATAGCTACCTGTCTTCTGAAATTTGTGCAACAAACAGTACCAAGACGACCATGACCTCATTCCACTGAGGTGAGGAAGTATCGTTTCTATTTTATGGCCAGAAAAACTGAGACGTGTAGATGGAATATGTTTTGTCCAAAGTTATAGCAGAAGTGCATGTGAAAGATAGGTATGGAAAGCAGATCTTTTCATAGTCCTGTTTATTGTCCAGAAATCTCACTTTATTATTTTTTAACTGTATTCCTGTAACCTTCTACTGACATGTATACAAAGTACTATTATCTGAACAAAGAAAATAAATATATGCATTTCATAGAATCATAGAATCAGCTGGGTTGGAAGGGACCTCCAAGATCATCAAGTCCAACCCTTGATCCACTACCGCTGTGGTTACTAGACCATGGCACTAAGTGCCACATCCAGTCTCTTTTTAAAAATTTCCAGGGATGGAGAATCCACCACCTCCCTGGGCAGCCCATTCCAATGTCTGATCACCCTCTCTGTAAAGAAATTCTTCCTAATATCTAACCTAAACCTCCCCTGGCACAACTTGAGACCATACCCTCTTGTCTTGCTGATAGTTGCCTGGGAAAAGAGACCAACCCCCACCTGGCTACAACCTCCTTTCAGGGAGTTGTAGAGAGTGATGAGGTCTCTCCTGAGCCTCCTCTTCTCCAGGCTGAACAACCCCAGCTGCCTCAGCCTCTCCTCATAGGACTTGTGCTTGAGTCCCTTCACCAGCCTTGTTGCCGTCCTCTGGACCTGCTCCAGCACCTCAATGTCCTTCCTGAACTGAGGGGCCCAGAACTGGACACAGTACTCAAGGTGTGGCCTCACCAGTGCTGAGTACAGGGGAAGAATCACCTCCTTGGACCTGCTGGCCACACTGTTCCTGATACAGGCCAGGATGCCATTGGCCTTCTTGGCCACTTGGGCACACTGCTAGCTCATGTTCAGCTTCTTGTCAACCCAAACTCCCAGGTCCCTTTCTGTCTGGCTGCTGTCAAGCCACTCTGTCCCCAGCCTGTAGCGCTGCATGGGTTGTTGTGGCCATTTATTCTATAGTGAGTTATTCTGGTCTTGGAAATATCACCTAAAGGCCCTTAGTTATCCTGTTATCTTTTTCAATATTTTCCAATTATTTTATAGGTTCAGTCAATATCATCATTATTAGCACTTAAAGGGATCTTTTTGTCTATATCATCAAGAGGTACCAAAAGAAAACATATATTTACAATGGACAAGGCCTGTGGCTCTGCACATTTACCTGCAAAATTTCACTAGTCATCCTTTCATTCCAAAAAAAAATATTGTGAAACAGGACGTCATTATCATTTTGATCTGAAACCTAATTAGATTGACACAAACATTAAATAGTTTATGAGACGATTTCTTTGCCCACAGAAAACTGTGTGGGGTGAAAATAAAGAATGGTGTTAATTATGGCTGTGAGCTATGGATCAAGCAGTGCAGTCAACACAGGCTCAAATGTTCCAGATTCTGAAGCCTTAGTGACAGTCTGGAGGTTAATTTTTCTATCGGTGTAATCAGAACTATCTTTTCTTTTGGGTTTCAAGTTTATCCTGCATTTTTCAAAAAAAAAAAGTTGATAATTACATTAACTTTATAGGTTGCATGACTGACTAGTATAAATACACATGTACTGCACTTTCAACATTTTATAGAGTGGAGGATAATAAAAAGAATGAATTAGAGAATTTATGAGTTAGAGACATGGATATTTGTTATGAATTGGCTTTTATATGTATGTGGCTTGCAGAAAATAACTTAGTTACAACTTCTTTATGTGATGCTTAGGTAACTTTTTTCACAAGTCCTTAGACTGATAGCATAAAAACTGGGTTCACGGGGGATATATGAAGTTTTGTAACTGGTTTTAATGAGTTCGGATGCATTTACTATATAGTATGTATATACCACAGGTCTTTCTCTGATTGGCTTTTTTTCACAATAAATTCTTGACACATGCTAGAAAATAACTTACATCCTCTGCATTCATTTGTTCACCTTTCTAGACATTTTATAAATTTCCTCTTTTTTCTTGAATGAGCAAACACTTTGCAAATGCTACACACCATTCATTAACTACTAGACTGTGTCAGAATGGTAACAGCTGCAACTGAGATGGAAAAACAGTTTCCATTATGTCTCTATATTAAATTTTCTAACAAAATATTCTCTTAAACTGATTTTACCATCTTTGGCACTTACTGGCAGATTTTTTTTTCTTGAAGATAAGAAAGAGAAAAGGAGCTCAAAAAAACTGACTCAGCCATTTTTTTACATACATAAAGCTGCCAATCAGACCATTTGTCTCAGGTGTAGTATGAGAGTTTTATTGCTGATGTTTACATTAACAAATAATGAAACATAAGCATGTAGTGTTGTCCACACCAGATGCCTTTCTATGCCAAGATAAAATCTGCTAAAATGTGCCTGGACTGTGAAACACTGTGAAGACAACTAAAACCTAGAAAGTGGTGGCAATAAGGTTTCCTTCAGTGATGCATCCATCACCCATACTAAACTGCAAATACAGGCACACTATTCCTTTTCCCTTGCAAATTAAAAGCACCTTCTAATCTTGTATGTTGGAAAAATCTATCCAACTTGCCAAAAGGAGCAGTATAGCATCATGAGTTAATCTGAATATTTGTTGGCTAAAATAACAATTTTTGGCAAATGAAAAACCAGTTGCATTTCAACTAGTCAGCTCTGTTTTGCATAATTTTTTCTATATGACAGTGATGGGGTGTAGGATGTGGTACTAATTTGGCTTTTTGCCTTCATTGGCTTCTGTTTTACTTTGTTTTCCTGTATTGGATTTTGATTATGTTACTATCTCCATTCTCACCATTTTATCATGTCCTTTTCTCTACTTCTGCAGAGAAGTATCAGTGAGGTGCTGGGAATGTTAACAGAGCTGCTGTAACAGACTGGGAGTGGGAAACAAAGATAAGGACAGGACTGATGCTTATTCTCAGGTGAAGATATCGAACCTGGTTTCTCCTCAAAAGAAATGGGCACTTACCAGAGAATTAGTTAATCTCTTCCCTTCCTTGTTCTCCTAGGAGCAGCATGCATTTCAAAAACACAAGTCCACATGGAGATGTTTAATGCCTCAAATAACATCCTGGAAAAATCTTAAAAATTACACTACTGTTTCTAAAATGAACTTTAGGAAACGAAACAAATATTAGTAGTGACTCCCAGAGGGTGTGAAATAACATCTTTGCCTTTTCTGGGAGAGAAGGGCTGGAAGGAGAAATGAGAGTATTAAGTCAAGCTGAATATAGCAGTCCTGTAGTGGTAAATAAAAAAAGGCAAAAAATGCCTGGGTTTCTTTCAGTCCAATCACTGAAAGCAAGAATAACTTCTATTTCTTACACTGGTAAGCTCCATTTACCAGCGTTTTTTGATGACTACACACTGACTTAGACTATGGTCTTGCATGGGCAGACAGTGGGATAGATAGGTGAAAGGATGAAAATCAGATCTACTGGACCAGTAGACACATGGGAATAATTTGTCGCTGAACACCTTCGTACTAAATGTCACTTGATACTAGAACTGCTCAGGTGTCACTTAACAAAAACTGCCTTTATATATGTTTGTAGGACATATAAACAGGGCTTGCATTGTTTCAGTGCTGGGAAAGCCTGCCATGTGGAATCAGCCTGCAGTTCACACCTTTGACCTTAACAGTATATTGCATAATCCTTCAATTACCACGTGCCACATACATCTCTAAAGAACCTTCTTAATACAGTGAGATATATATATATATATACATACATATACACTATACTGTGTGCTCCAGTACTTGTATCAGTTACTCCTGCATAATTTGTGATTGAGTCACCTCCTCCAAAACTGAGTTTCTAATATAATCTTTTTCTGGTAGGTTTGGATATTCAGTTAGAACACAATGCTCTTTGCAAAACAAAATAATAATATGATAATATCATGAAGACTCTGTGTATTGTGTATTCTTCATAGCATACCATATACAATTAAAATGCTTCACTGCAAACTAGAGGTTCTCAACATTACATTTCAAGCACAGACATGACCCATTGCCATACATACTTTCAATAGTGTAGATAAGCCTAAACTTAAGAAATTGTTTTCAGTGTTTTGAAGAACATGATGGGAGAAATTCTGGATCTGCAAAGCTTTTGGGGTATGTGCTTCAGCTTGTGCTATTTGTGATGTTCAGCCAGGTACACCACTGTCTTTTCGATTTACATTGAGTGCTCTGATATGCCTGATGTTCAGTTGTTGTGACCCACTCCTGAAGGCAAGGGTAACTGAGGTTCTTGTTAATAGATCCCTTGGTGCAGGTTAGAGTGAAACAACACTGAATGGCCAGTGTGTGTGTGTATATATATATATATGTCAGGTTTATTTTAGAAAAACTTTGTTGCAATGAAAAGAAGGTATGTAGTCATTTTGGTTATTATCTATATAAATGCAACAATATTAAAGTATAAACATATCACTTAAGAAAATGTACAAGTAAAAGAAAGAAAGAGAAAGAAATGATAACAATAGATAGTGGAGAGGAAAGATACCACCACCTGTGGATCACAGTCTTGATCCATCAGGCATGAATTAAGCCCACAAAACACAAAGTTCAATGGGTTAATGTATGTTCAGCTTCAGGAGCGAATGCCCAGGTACCTCCCCTTGGGGAAAGGTTTTACACTGAAGGTTGCAACACTGTGGATCATGTGCAGTCCTATGGTGGAAGGCCCCAGAAATAAGTCTGTGGGTGCTTGGGGGACTCTTTGGTGGTTTATGACCCCTTCTAAGACATGACCATTGTTTCTCATGCCAGTATAGCTGAGCCAGTTATGCGTTTTCAGAAGGGATGAATATGTTAAGACCTACAAGTGAATGTGAGTGTACTGATACCTCCCCCGGAGGGGAGTTTTACACTTGAGACTGCTGCGTAAGGGAGGACATTGGCAGGATAAATTGCATTATCCCATGTCGGAAGGATCTGTTTCCTATCAGCCTTCTTCCCCATCTGGCTCAAAAACCAGCTTGTTGTTAAACAAGGTCGGTTTGTCGTGGTCATCCTCTGATGGTGGGTGTATGCCCCCTCTGTCTTACACAGATCAGAGGTTTCACCACCACACACAAAAATATCTTCCTCTTCTTCAATTGGGGGGTGCAAATCTGGCCTCGGAAAAGCACCCAGTTGCTGGTGGATTATTTGAGTCATTAACCATCAACATTTCAGTGCCTTACACAGGTGGATAAATAAATAAGCCCTGATTTAACCATACAGCAAAGCTGATGAGATCTGTAAGTAGTCTGAGCTTCACCTGCCATTAGTTTGTAAGGAGAAACATTGGACACTGCAGATTGCATGGAAGACCAGTGAATGCAAACATTGTGTCTACATTAGCAGTGCAACAGGACAAAACAGTGTTGAACAAAGCAGTTAATGCTGGAGAATTGATAGGTATACTGTACACACTTAGGTGGATTTAATTTCATTTTACTCTAGTTCATTTCCAGGGACTGATGTCTATTAACAGACAGAGAGCATTTAGGTACACTCATGGAACGCATGTGGTTTAATTTCATCAGAAAGGAACCTGGGTTGTGATCTCTGAGCCCAAGCTACTTTATATGTGCAATAAGAAGCAGTAAGTAGGATTATCATTAGAACTGAGTGAAAACTGCAGTTCTGATTAAAATTAAAATGCTAATATAGACAACAGTATAATACTGAGCAAGAGTATGTACTGCTTTGAGAATTAATTGCATTACATACAGCACAGATTTAGCCTAAAGGTCTAAGCAACTGGTGTTGATTATTCTTAGTGGTGTTAGGTAGGCTGTGCATATCCATGTCTCACTATCCCTCATTAGAAGCCAGTGTGAGTACTCCATAATCAGATAGCATTAGGAAAGTCACAACACACATTTTGGGCATATTTTCACTTCTTCATTCCCGATTCCAAAGTGATAGCTAATACAACTTTTTTACTTTTACTTTTCTCTGTCATTAATTTTAGTTCAGTGACTGTTCCCTAATAAATGTTGGTTTTAAGAAAACCGAAATTCTTTCAATGTTCTGAATTTTATTTTTTTCAATTTGTTACTTTCTTCTCTGACAACCTGCATGCAGGAAAATAAGCCAATACACAATTTAAATGTCCATAATATTGTCTTCTGCTGAGATTACTGTGTACATATTTACCAAAAAAGTAACACACTGAACTACCAGCTAGCCTCCCTTATGAAAGGAGAGCTTTGTGAAGTCTTTTGTTCTTAACTGCAGGTGATTCTAGCTCTGAAAAGATCCTGCGATCTGACAGCTGTTTTTTCTGTGATCATGGTCAACTTGCATAATACAATAAAGGTGGAAGATTGTTGCCTTCCCCAGGGTTGCTTAAATTTACAGTCCTGATCTCTTGACCTTTAATTTCAGCAAGTTTGATTCCTCAAGGAACCCTGGTGTGCATACTTGGAGTTAATATAGCATTTTGCTGTTCAATTTATTGTAAGTGCTTTTACACTGACATAGTTTTAGAAGAGCAATAGTTTCTGGGGATCTCCTGCACATCATGGAGTTAAGGAATAAAGAGCAACTGACAGCACAAAATAACCCCTAGACTCACAGTATGCCATGGGCAACAAAATATTCTGTTATGGATATTACAAATGCTGATGTGTCTCAGAACAATGGTGAAAATGTCAGAGGCTGCTTGTGTTATACTCCCGCAGCAGGGAACCATGCAAAGATAAGACCTAAGCAAAGGGCAGTAGAGCTCAGAGAAGAGAGCTCAGAATAGAGGTTAGGAATAAATTATAAATAAATAAATTACTTTCTCCATTTTTTTCTTTTCAGATGAATAAAAGTACACTAATAGCAACAAAAGACAAAATAAAGTTCATCTCACAAAGCCTTCTTTGTTTTCTACATTTTTTCCCAAGTAAGGTAAATTAAACCCCTTTCAATTGAAGGTTCAACAATGCATGATGTTTAGTCCAAATATTTTTCCCTGACTTGTGAAGAAGTAGCAACCAGAGACTGAAAGCAATTCAATTTAGATCACCTCATAATAAGGTTGTTTGTATGTTCTCTTGCAGGTAGAGTTCAATACCTCAGGAAAAACAAGGAGATGAACTCATATATGCAAGGAATGAATTTTGGATGATGGAATTATTATTGGACTCCTGAGTAAGAGAAGAAAAGTTTTACTTCCCATTCTGAACCTCTGAACTGAGGTCTTCATTTTTCTGAGAATCCAGAATGTAAGATGTTCTGAAAACACCAAACTACATTTTAAAATATATTTTTTAAAACATGTCACTACTATTTTTAATCTATTAATAACAATAGTTATTAGCTAGGGAAATATTCACCAAATGAAACTGTTTTCAGTCAGGAATCTCAGTGCCTGCACATTGGAAGGACTGGTGACGCACCAAAAGATCAGCACAAACTACCAGTGGCTTACAGGAACAGAAAGACAAACTAATCTTATTGAACTAAACTCATAGAAAAGTTTTTCTCATATTAGACTACTGGCAAAGAATAAATAAAAATCTAAATTTAATCTGCATCAATGGTTGTGAAACATTCTTTTACTATGGTGTGGCAAAATGCAGTAGAGTTACAAACGGAAATACAATGGGACATAGAAAATTGTATAAATAAGTAACAAAGGCTACAATTATTTAAAATTTTAAAAGCAATTTGAACCAAAGAATGCTAGCTGGAAACAATTGTGAGATTCACTTCAGAAGTCTTAATTCAGACTATAGAATATATGAAGACACACCCGCAAAGACACTGAGATGAATGTTTTTCAGCTGCCCCATTAGGCATCCCTTTATTGTGTGGTGCTCCGTGTACAAACCCTGAGAATCACTCAAGTCTGCACGACAATACCAGTTTGTCTAAATCATCTCAGCTTGCTTCTGAGGGTCAAATTCACCTAGAGGGAGATTGTGTTTCTGCAAACTAACTTGCACTATAGTGTTTAGTATAGTCCGGCCACTTCATAGGTACCGTGATTTAAAGCACTCAGCTATTAAAATAGTAACCAATGTCAATAGCAATTATTTTAGCAATAATTTAGTCATAATAAACAATGGAAATCTTGTTGAGGCTACACTACTTGTCTGTCTCCTTCCTCTGTTCCTGGTGGATTTACAGTCATGAAGTATCTCATGCATTCTAATAGAGTAAAAAGGTTGCACTTTGTGTTTTATTTCTTTCCCAGGTCTTATGTATGTTCTCATTTTTATTTCTGTTCTTTTTTATTTTTTTTTCTCCTTTTTATTTTTTTTTAAATATATATTTTGGAGTCAATAAATTAGCTGTTAATCCAAGTTTTTATGTAAAAGTTAAAATTCTAGTCTTTACAGCTATGAGGCAAAACTTGAAAACATGATTTAAGTGCAATTGCAACAACTCAAAGCCAGGTGCAAAGGAAAAAGCACAGCTTTCATTATTATGTGTGAAAAAAATCTAATTGGGTTATCTGTCTTATTTATATCTCAATGAGGCAACATGTCAAATAACTATCTACAAATACACACAGCATAGTAATTCATTTTTGCAGGTGTTTACTGAATCCCTTGTGTTTCTTAAGCAGATCCACATTTGTAAAGTTCAACAAGTTTCTGAACATTAATTTAATCAGATTATTCATAGTTTTATCTTTCACATCATACAAAATGAAAACTTGTTCATGTTTGTTCTACAGAAATACAGTTTCTAAGAAGTAAAGAAAAAAAAAAGAAAACCACTGGGTTTTGGGTTTGTCCTTTCATCAGTTTATTTTCTACTTATTTTGTACTTCCAGCAGTCAGTAGAAACAGAATGATTTGTCCTGCAGTGGTAAATCAGTCTACATCTCTTACTGCTCTCACTGTATTATTCTCTTAATGTAGAAATAAGACTTTAAATCTTATCCAAAATCCAGATGCCGGCACTCTGGGATGCCAGCAGCACAAAGTGGAAGAAATACTAAGTTTTCTTGTGTGATTGGGAGTTTCCAACTGAATCCATATGTCAGATATATAAACTGGGACACTTGCTCAGACTTCAAAATATTGCAGTGCTATTAGTTTTCTCAATGCAAGTTAGTAACATCTGACTAAACAATGTCAGCTATCCTTATTTTGTTTTCAGTGGAAATCTAATTACCTGGTGATCTTAATTCTGAATTTCTAGCATACTCTGAAAATTCCATTAAAGTCCTGACGTTAGAAGAAATTTTTATTTCACTCACAGTGGAAAATAGCCAAAATGCCAGCAGTACCTACATCTATTACTCATATTTATTGTAACCCAGAATGAAAGGGCTTTCATCTTCCATTATTCTCCTTTTATTTTCCAATTAATAAAAAAAATAAATTAAAAAGAAATAAATTGCAGCAGTGTTGTTATTATTTTTCAGTGGCTCTATACATCTCTGCCTAGTTCTATCAGTGATGACAAACTGACTTGGGAGGGTCTGACTGTCTCTGAAACAACCAATTAAGTCACCCCTGTGTTGTTTAATAAAGACAAAATCAATTTCAGAAAGCTTTTGAGAACAAATGCTGAAACACCGTGTTTGCTCTAGCAATAGATATTTTCAGACTCTTTTCAGTACTAGCCGTGCAGTTCAAGACTCAGCAATTCAGTACATTACACAACAACCAGTGAAGAATGAATTGGATATTGTCCCTACTATGGGAGAAACCCTTAAGGCCATACAGCAGGTGAAAACTGGCAAGGCAGCTGGGATTGATGGAAGTCCACCCGAAGTCTGGAAGCATGGGGGCCAAGCACTCCATGCTAAATTTCACGAGTTTGTGGTGTGCTGTTGGGAACTAGGCAAACTACCATCAGACCTTCGAGATGCAGTCATCATCACTTTGTATAAGAAGAAAGGAGATAAATTAGACTGTTCGAATAACCGAGATATCACTCTGCTCTCCATTGCTGGCAAAATCCTGTCAAGAATACTTTTGAACGGACTAATATCCGCTATAGCAGAAGAAATTCTACCTGAAAGCCAATATGGTTTCAGAGCCAACAGGAGTACCACAGACATGGTATTTGTTCTCAGACAACTGCAAGAGAAGTGTAGGGAACAGAACAAAGGACTCTATGTAACCTTTGTTGATCTCACCAAGGCTTTCGATACTGTGACCAGAAAAGGTTTATGGCATATTTTGGAATGTTTAGGATGTCCCCTCAAGTTCCTTAAAATGATCATCTCACTCCACGAGGATCAGCACGGCCAAGTAAGATATGGCAACGCACTTTCTGAGTCCTTTCTAATAAAAAATGGTGTGAAACAAGGCTGCAGTCTTGAACCAACCCTATTCACAGTCTTTTTCAGCATGATGCTCCAAAGGGCCACGGCAGACCTCAATGAAGAAGATGGTATCTACATTCGATATCGTAGTGATGGAAACCTATTCAATCTAAGGTGACTGAAGGCTCATACTAAGCGCTTAAATCATCTTGTCCGGGAGCTGCTTTATCCTGATGACGCTGCCCTTGTCGCCCACACAGAAGTAGCCCTGCAGCGTTAAACATCCTGCTTTGCAGATGCTGCTGAGCTTTTTAGACTGGAAGTCAGCCTGAAGAAGACTGAAGTTCTCCATCAACCTGCACCTCAGGAAGTCTTCCATCATCCCCACATCACCATTGGCCAATCAGAACTCAAATCAGTCCAGCAGTTTAATTACCTAGGCAGTCTTATCTCCTTGGATGGTAAGATTGACGGGGAGATAGATAACAGATTAGCAAAGGCATATAGTGCTTTCGGAAAGCTTCATAAAAGAGTCTGGCGGAATAAACACTTGAAGAAAAGTACCAAGATCAGTGTTTACAGAGCCATAGTGCTGTCTACTCTCTTATACGGATCTGAATCATGGGTCATCTACCACCGCCACCTGTGTCTCCTAGAACGCTTCCATCAACACTGCCTCCGTACAATCTTAAACATCCAGTGGTCAGATTATGTGACCAATACATCTGTTCTTGAACAAGCAGCAGTCACAAGTATTGAGGCCATGTTGCTGAGAACACAGCTGCGTTGGGCAGGACATGTCTCCAGGATGAAGGACCACCGCCTTCCTAAGATCCTGCTTTATGGTGAACTTGCCACTGGCTGCCGCAAGAGAGGAGCCCTGAAGAAAAGATACAAGGACTCCCTGAAACAACATCTCAGCCTTGGCCATATTGATCAACATAACTGGTCTACTCTGGCCTCCAATCGGGAGGCCTGGAGACACACTATCTATAACGCCACTGCTTCCTTTGAGAATGCATGCAAGGTCACTCTCGAGGAGAAAAGACAACACAGAAAGAACCGTGTCTTGTCGATACCACCTAAGGAGTCTTTCTGCTGTGCCTTTTGCAATCAGACTTGTCTATCTCACACTGGCCTTTTCAGCCACCAACGTGCTTGTAGCAAATGTGGGTAGTGTCCTTCCCACATCTTTGTTTGCGAAGCCTAGCCATTATGATGATGATGAGACTTTCAAGTGTTGAGCTGATGGAGAGTGATCTGTGGTAAGAAAAGCTTTTATCAAGAAACTGATATTTCTATTTTAGCACCCAAACATAACCAAATGTTCTTATTATTGTATAAACATAGATATTTGGTTATTTTTATCCCAGGGAGCTTTAATCTTTTGTCAGGCACAAAACTTGTCATTTGCTCATTGGCCACTTTCTGCAACTTTATCTCTTCTGAAAAATACCCCTAATAATTTAAGAAAAATAAATATATGTTATGGAACTGAAGACAAGTAAGTGAGAGGCTTCTATGTTCAGTGTTTTTTGTGAAGTTTAAAAGTATTGTCCATTATGGGTTTTAAGTAAAATCTATCTCGTATTGGCCTTTTTTTTGGCCTTTTTAGCCACCAACACGCTTGTAAGAAATGTGGGTAGAGCCCTTCCCAAATCTTCGTTCGCGAAGCCTAGCCATGATGATATAAGTATTTCTCTTGATTGCCTCGAGAGAATGCTACAAAATGAATTAAAAAAAAAAGAAGAAAATTATGTGATCCAAAGAGAAAGATTTGATTTTGCTTAAAACTAAGGAATAAGTTACAATTATAAACTGCAACACAATTTCAAAATCTTATTTTCAAAGTTCTTCCTAATTTAAAAAAAAATAATTTTCAAACAATATTAGTATACCTGGCCTTTTTTTTCAGAAATCATTTGTTTTAATCAGTTACATTCCAGAGCTCTACTAAACACTGATTTCAGTCACAAGAACCTGCCTCGTTTAAGAGATGATATTAAATTTCACTCAGAAATCAGCACTTTTCAGTGTGAATAATCATATAACAGATCTGATGACTGCTTAGTAAGAAATCATCTGAAAATGTAAGTGCTTGTGATTGATCCAACAGATCCATGACACTTAACTTTCTTTAGAGTTTAACATCCCTTGTCAGCTTCTCAATACAACTATAAATCACTAAATAGAAAATTTATTTGATTTATCAGTACACATAACTTTATCATTCAAAACTGGCATCAGCTGATATACAAGTGAAAAAATGCTTGTTAGTTCTTTGTCATTTGTTCTCCTGCTGGAATTACCTAAGTCCACTATAAAAATAAATACATCGAGCAACGAGAAATTTCCATATGCCTGGGGGAAATGAACACAGTAGTATAAGGACCTCATTGTGCAGACGATTTTAATTTCAATAAGTAAATCTCACAATTCCTAACTATGTATGTTTTCCTTCTACCCTTTAGCTAATATTTGTGCAGACCAAATAATGGGGATTGCAAGCATATTTTTTTACACTCCTGATAACGTTTTAGTAAACTGTATCCCAAAATCTGTTTTTGTCTCCTTTCACCCACTTGGATTTTTCTTTTCTTGTTTCACTACAAACTCAGCAGTGTCAAGATATTTTAAATATATCTATATTCTATAGATATACCAGATATATTTAATCTATACTGGGATATTCTAAAGCTCATGCTTTTCAGATATATCTCAATCATCATTTGATGACTGTCAAATGTTTCTTTTAAAAAGATTCTTATTGAAACAGCAAGGGTGCTGAAAACAAAACTTTTCTGTTTCAGTTTTGGCATCCCACTATGGCTTCTATTTCTTCTAGTTTCTCTTCTGCTATTATTCTAGATCACATCTTTTGAGTCTCAACTGAAGATTCTTACTGACCTGAATTTTCAAACCCTGAGCTAAGCCGTGCGTTGTCTGACTGTATCCCCTGTCAATTTTACAGCAGGCAAAGGTGCTCATGATGTGTCTTGCTGTGAATGAGTGCCAGGGTCTTTGAGAGAGGACAAAATAACTAGACACTTAATATATCTGCCCCCTCAAGACTCTCTGTAGGTGGTCAGCCATTCCAAATTATCTTTGTGGTCTGATTTTTCTTGCTCGTATTGTACTGTGGTGTACAGTGTTTCAAACTAAGTACTCAGTCTTTGAGAATGCCTAACAACGTGACAGAGTTATTAAATACAGATCTTCATGTCATAAGGGATCGCTTTGGTCATTTAGTCTGACCTGACACATCTACAGACCGTCTCCTAGAAACTTCATTAAATGTTCTTGAAAAAATCATAACCTAATGTTTAAAAATATGCAGCAAATAACATCTAGTAATATGAATTTTTTGCTTTTTTTTTTTTTTTGCTTTTTTTTTTTTCTTCCAGATTGTCCTTCTTGTCTGGTTATTTGGCATTCCTACCTTTGCTTCATGAAAATAGTACCAGGGCCATGGTTCTATTTTAATAAAAATCCCTTTCCATTTACTTTGACATTTTTGAAATTAGAATCCAGACTCTCAAATGAAGGTCCTGTCTTATGTCCCTTTTCTTGATTTTTAGCTTGTCCCTTATTTAGCTGCAGTCTAGAACATGCTTAGAATTACTTCACAGAAAAATTAGGGTTACTGGAGTTCTGGCGAAACCTGACCACAGCTAGATTTCTATTTCACAGCTCTGCCTTTCAGGTATAACTTCATACATCACCTGTGTGACTTGTACATAGTGTACATAAGTGATATATAGACTCAATAAACAGATTTGATACTCCAACATAAACTTTACTGTGTAGTTGACTAACAGGGCTATAGTAAAGGATTTCTGTACCTTCACACTTCTTTCAGGATCTGCACTTCTAAAGAAATACATGTAAGTTTTAGTTCCAGGGACTTTGTAGACCACTTGTTTGTTCACATACTTCTAAACAAAGTTTTTCAAGTTATTTGCTTTAATGTAAAATCTGGGAAGGAAAAAGTAAAATAACTGTGATGTGTCAGAAATATCAAGGAGCATTAAAAAATGTATTTTCTATGTTCTTTTAATAGTTTACAACCTGAATAATAAATAGTAGATGTGAATTATTTTTGCCCTTTCTATTGACTTGTGCATTCTAAATTAGAAAAAAGTGTAAATTAATGTAAAAAATCTAAAATAATCTGAACCACTTGCTGTTTACACTTTGCATTTTTTGCCAAGTATTCCTTTTTAATGTCCTCTTTATTTTTGTTTCTATTAATTATGAATTCCTTCTTTTTCAACAATGAATATTCTTATAGATCTTGTTAGTTGCCTTAATGGACAAGTATTGTTCAGTGACTCATTCAGTTCTTGAGGAATACTGCATCCTATATGTTAACCTTCCTGGGAGCATACTCTCCATTTCCATCCTGATGATTGATTCTCAGTGATTGTACATTTCCACTGTCAATATACAATATATTATCTATATTAATCCTGAAATTTTCATCACATGCAGAGGTCATAATTATTAATCTATAACTACATTTTCTAATTCTTCTTTTTTTGTTTCTTAGTTCTTTTTTCACTTCTTTTGTGAAATATAAACTCTGGTGAAATGTGGTCTAAAGTAAATTCTGCAATGACTCAGGGCCATCAACGGGTAAAAGAAAACCAGAGAAATCCCACGTAGAAGTTCTGACCTTGTTATATTTTTTTTACTTGATTAACTTATGTGGAGATTATTTCTTCTTTAATTTAGAGACTGTTTAAGCTTCTTGGATCTGAAGAAGAAAGGATGATAAAAAGGAAAATTTTTTTAATTAAAAGTTTCATAGGAAAGAAAAATACTTTAAATAAAGAGGTGTCATCATCAGAAGAAATACAACAACAGCAGGAAAAAAAACAAATCAAAATGGAAAATCCAAACATAAAGCAAAATAAGATGAACCACGGAAATGTAACACAACAAATGTTTTATTTTTGAGCATGCAACTGATGAAAGCTGGCTGTAAGATATGTGTGAGATACCATAACTCTTACGTTTGGTAAGATATCAATGCTTTCTTATGAAGGCATCTGCTGAATGTTCTACTTTCTGAAGCTCAGCTCCGAGAGCATATGACAGGCTGCAGAGACTTCCAGAAAGTTTCACAGGTAAGTGATGGACAAGAAACAGAATGGTAAGAAAAAATATTTGTACTATTTTTTTATTTACTTCATTATGGTGAGCTTTGTTCGTTCGTATGTTTTTGTTTTTGTAATCTATTTATTCACTTTAATACAGTGTGCCCACCATAATACATACAAAAATCACCTGGGATTCTTTCTGCTTATTTCACTGGGGCTTGGATTAATCCCATACTTCTAGGTTCGATGAAATGACAACTTAGCTCCTGCAACTAAGAAGACTTGAAATCCCTCCTATAAGTAAAAAATCCAAGTGAAAAATTCTTTCAACTATCTTGAAGTTTGTCTTTTTGTTATCTAAGTCATAATGTAGGCAGAGCAATGAACAAACTTTTTCTACAGGTCTGTTTATGGAAATGTATCAGGCTAGGTTTTTCAGAAACAATTTAGAGGAATTAAGGACCCAAATCCAAGAGAAATTGAAGTCCAAATGCAATTGATCTGTTGTCTGTTTTAGACTTCTTTTCAAAATCTTTCACTTAAGATTCCTTGCCTACCTATTTTATTAAGATTGGATTCTGCAGTTCTTACTCAGTGAAAACCTCCTTTGCTGCTAAACTGTCAAGGCATCATAAAAAACAGTTCACTAAAACAGTAACATAGAAATCTGAGCATCTAGTACTGTTCTCTCATCACTAAATTAATTATATCAAAATCAGGTGGAAAAAAAAAAGAGAAAGGAATTTTAACCACTTTTCTGATATAAATGAGATATGTTTTTCAATATTTGAATTATAATTCTGTATTTTATTCTAGTGTCTGAGAATGTAGGATCAAGTAACAATATGTGGTGGATTCCTAGGCATTTCTGCACCTGGCTTCTTGGCACTATGACAAAAAGTGACAGGGCAAATCATAAAGCACAAGCATGAGACCCATAAAGCAGAGGACCCAATAAATTTGATAATACTCAGACTTTAACTTGAAAATCTCTCTGGAAGATCCCCACTGGATTTGTAATCCTCAGTAGTGAAGGTGATGAAGGAAAGTGTGAGTGCAGAATTTTCTCTGAGCAATATTGCTTAAAGTTCTGTCACGAATGATTGCAAATTGCACATAAATATGTGAACCTAAATGCCTATGTCATGCTGAATGTGTTCTGCTGCTGTTACCACCTGTAATACAATATGGGCTGTCTACAGATAGGTGTGTCTTGTTTGTTAGTATTTACTCCCATCTTGGTGAAAAAATGAGGCATTTTCCTCAATACTTTTGATCTTCAAAGACTGCTTAAGGTAATCACAAGCCTTGCTTCGTCATATTTTCTGGTTTAATTGTTAATTTTTCCACACATTCTTTACAGGATCACTCTTTTAAATCCGTAGTTTCAGGATAGCCTGTCCATCTTTAGGCATATGTGTTTTTTCTGCCACTTTTCTCTTAAGACCATGCAATGTTTATCCTTTATTTAGCACCTGTATTTTATCCCCTGCAGGAACAATCACGTCATATCTGTGGCTTGAGCTTCTTAAAGAATAATATGACTTGAAACAAAAGAATTTAGAAGAAAAGTAGATATGAAAATTAAACAGTCTATGTTCAGACCTGCCTTTCTTTAGAGTGTGCTGTCCTTTAGAACAAGGTAATGCCCAGTACAATCAAAATCTACCAAAAATTCTTTCTTTATGAAGTGTAGTATCTTTATGTTTTTTTGTTTCACTACTTGATAGTCCCACAACTACTCCCCATTAAGCTGAGAAAATATCTTCAAAAAACAAAATCTTGCAGCACTATAAACTTCACTTTCATCTGACAGCACAGGAAATTGAGTGAACATTGAAGATACACTGAAGTTAAGAATGTGGCTAATTCATGATGTACAGAACAGATTGGCTAAACAAAAGAGTTTATGTTCATTTTTCATATCCACAGTAGCTACATTTCGAGGCTGGAGTTTGCTGGGGCTTTTTTAACCAGTACCCATTGATGGCATTAGAGACACATACCTTCCTAAAAGTAAACCAGCTCATGCTCTTTGATACCTCTCCAGAATGCTAACCAGAGAACAGTCAGTATGTATGACTGAGAGATCCCCTTCAAGCTCATATTCCTGGGATTACAAGATGATCCAGGTAGACACCAGGAAATTTGACAGCAGTAGCATGTTGTTTCATGAATGCAAGGGGAAATGACCTGCATCCTGGATGCTGTTGCAGAAAGGTGGAGAAGCTCTGAAAGCATTGAGAAATGAGATCCAATAGAATGTAGATGCCAGGGTTTATACTTTATTGCTATAATTTTCCAATACAAGGAAACTAAGGAGATTTTTTTCATAATATAGTCCTCATGTCAGTTCACTATCACTACTTTCAGAATTTACCTCAAGTGGCTGAAAGCTTCTGAAAGTCTCTCAACTTGCAAATCCATCTGAAAATTGTAAAGAGGGATATGTCCACTCTTAAAAAGAAAAAAATAAGGTTATGAACCAGGGGAGGGGGGTTGTTGTGTGTGCATGTCCTTGTGTGCATTCAGTGAATTTAATGGCCTTTAAAATGAAAAATAGGTGAATGCTCTTAATAAATGATAACATGACGTGTTTTATGTATGACCATATTAGGATAAGTATCATGACAGACTGTGAGAAAGTGAAAAAAATCAAGTCAGAAAAATGTAGGGTCAAAAAAGAATTATAGAAGAAAATGAGAAAGTACACTCTACACATACTTTCACAATTTTTTGATGAGTAAAATGCAAAATATACAATTGCACAAAAGCTAATTTCACTAAATTAAATGCTGGAAATAGATCAGCTTTCATGAGATGAGAAGCCCTGTTATAGGAGCCAGGCTGCTTCTGTTGTAGATCAACAGATCAAAGTTTGATATCAATGTTACTCTGTAATTGTCTATATCTGTTAGTCTCTTTTGAGTCCCCTTTTGCTATACTGAGACAAATACTCTTGCTTTCATGTTAAAATGAAATATTAACAATTATTGAGGCATTAAAAAGGGAAAGATTTAATGCTGGTAGAAAAGCTAGATATTGGAAACTAGTGTAATCTTTTCACACTGTAGGAAATGTAACGTTCTTAATAACCAATTTAAAGTAAAGGAATGGTCCATAAAAGAGACCAAAGAGTAGTAGGGTTAACTGAGACATTGAGACATAGAAGGAAATTAAAATGAGAGGGAAATAACAAAACTATGCAATAGCAAATCCTACACAACCCCTGTGCATAGCTACCAGAAGTACTTGAAAGAGCACCACAACAGACAAAAGGACCAGCAGCTGAATTACATCAAATTTAAAAGGAAGGAAATAAAAAATATTATGCTGGGAAATAATTTATTTTTTTAAGTACTGGAAAGTATTTATGAGTTTCATTTTTTCTGTATAATCTTTTGAAAAATGACTCATTATGTTGGCAATTCTTCACAGTTTCTTTTGTCCTATCACTATTTACTGCCTTTTTATAGGTTTTATATTTTCATGTCTCATAACTTTAAATGTTCCCCCTTTCCCAACAGTGATCAAGACTAAAATTTTGGCCTTCACCTCTGAGGGAAACCCACAGGATGAGCTATGTCCAGACTGCATTAGCTTTTGGGTACTGAATATCTTTCCAAAAGAGACACCTAGTAGTTGTAGTGCTTTGTTACCTATGCATTTCTGAAGGTTTTGGTTTAAGGACTACCTTGCCCAAGAGACAAAAATTTGTCCTTGATTTTTTTATTTTTATTATTTTCCAAAAACAAACCTCAAAGTTGTAGGTAGAGCATTAATATTACAACTCTATAAAAAGTAGGGGCAGTTTTCCACTGATTTCAGAGGCACTGGGGCTGTAATTTTTGAGGTTACTGACTGAAAATAGGCATTATGTATGTGCTTAGGAAGGTGTGACTGAGGAAGATTAAATCTCATTGTCTAATAACTCATTGGTGACTACTAATCTTTTTCCTCACTTAATTTTTAAGATCATTCCTAATACACAGCTTAGAGAAACAAAACGTTTACTTGGTCCCAGGAGATGGACAACTATTCATACAAACATACATTCTTATTTATGCACTGACATTGCAGTCAAAAACACTTTATACAGAAATGCAAACTACATTGTCTACACAACACTTTCTTAGCATAATGCCAGCTACCTTGTCATCATAAAATTTACTAATAAAATTTATAGTATATGAAAGCTCAGTATCTGAAAAACACTGATGATCAAGGCTTATATAAAATGCCAAGAAGCTCAGTTCATCCTAATGCAGTCCAGGTACCACCCCAGTTGTTCCAAGGACACAGACATGAAGTAGAACTAGATAAATGGACTCAGGTGGAAGGGTACTTTAATATTATTGGCATGCAAGTGAGCACAAAACCATTCTACTTCTCAGAATTTTTATGTTCTGTATTTTTATTGCAGGTAGGGAAGTTGTCAGTACTATTCCAGTAAAAATTTCAGTATTTTATGCACATTTAAACTACCAAAAATTAAAGATTCAGAATAAATTATAAAAAAAATCAACTCAAGCCAAACCAAAAAAAAAACACCCCACAATTCTGCAGAATCCTTAAAGAATACCAATATAGGGTATATTTGCAGTCAAATACCTTTTCTAAATTGGACGGAGAAGTCCATCTTTCCTGTATTCCACGTGAGTTATTCAAACCAATGGGGTATACTCTTTGACTAGGTGAGTGTAATGGTTTGAGAGCCCTAAAATCCAATTCCCGAGTCCAAACCCCCCTCCCACATCTCAACCCAGTGTGAGATGGGTTTTCCAGACACCACACGAGACTCAAAAAGGGGGGGAAGGGAAATATATTACAATGACTTTACACATCACATAAATATTATAATACATTACACACACAATCTCAACTATCTCCTATGATAAATCAGTATTTACAATGGATCAAATCACTTCTTCCTCCAAATAAAAGTCCAGGAGGGAAGAAGGAAGAGATCCTTTCTACTCTCAAAGCAGCAGTGTCTCTAGGGCAGCAGGCTCTCTTTCTCTCTTCCATGTAGCAGCTGTAGCTGGATCTCTGCCAATACACACAAGAGGGTCTCCAAGCCCCTCGCTGCCCTTCAACATCACACGAGGGTCTTCTCTTCCGTGGGCTGTGTTCACCAGGACAAAGGTCACTTCACCATGTCATATCAACGAAGTGCAGAAGCCGTCGTGACAGTCCTTATCTTCAGGGGATTCAAGCCCCTTGCAGAGCTTTCCGTGCTCTGCCTCAAAACTGCCAGCTTGGCAGCAGCGGGGAGGGGGGAACCCTCCTCCACATGAGCTTCCCAGCTCCTCTCTTTTTGGTGCTGTAGCACTCCAAGACTCTTCTCAAGCGAGAGTCTATCTCCCTCCTTCTAGGAGGGGTCTCAAAGGGAGTTTGGGAGTTTTGGTTTTTCAGTTCTTACCCCGAACTCTGTCTCTGCAGGGCTTAGTCCTGCTCACTCTCTCTCCATTAGAGATCTCTGTGTCTTCTCTCCTTGGCTACAATGCTGGCTTTGCTGCTTGCTTCAATTCTTATCTTTTCTGGCTCTCTACCACTGTTCTCCATCCACTGCTGCTGTCTCTGCCACTGCTCTGTCTGCCCACTCATGGTGTAGAAAACTCCTTCAGCTTCTCAGTCACAGACCTCAGTCCAGTTTAACACTGTTCCAAGTCCCTGTAGCCCCCCAGCCGGGGGCTGGGGGGGCGCAGCCCCCAGTGGGGCTCTGAGCCCCTTCCTCGTGGCTCTACGACATGGCTACTTCTCCAACAATAACTACAACTACCTTCTTTTCCGGTCTGCTTGTGATATGTTTATATTTTGCAGGAGCGCTCATTGGTTTAACCCCAAGGGTCACCACCACCTGGGGGTTTACCATTTTATAACTCTAGGGGGGAAAACTGTTTCCCCGCACCACAGTGAGTAACAGCCAAGTCTATTTCAACTTTGTGTGCCAGAAATCTGTGTTGGAGAACCAATCAATAATCTTTTCTTTCATCTTTTTCAGAAATAATTCTAGACTTGAGTGGAGCAGTCTAGGGTTATTGTGAGCAAGCTCAGTGGCAAAAATATATCACCTATAAAATTTTGCCAACAGATATCAGGTGTCTAAAAAGGTGTCAATTTACAAGGCTAATAAGAAAACCAGGATGGAATTTTATTTAATTTAATATTGAATATAGATATGAATTTATCTATTAGAAAACTATATATCTATCTATTTCATGTGTAATGTCTTAAAAGTGTTATTTAATATACAAACATACATGCAAAGCCATGGAGTGTTTTTTTACAATGCTTTTAACTTTTTATTAGGAATCAACCATAAATAATAATTTTTAAAAAAAAGAATACTCCCCTCTCCAAAGCAGAGTTTGAATAGACATCGCTCATTTATGTAATTTCGCTGTTACTTTTTGTTGTAATGAATTCCTGTGTATAGTTTGAGAGAGTTGCACATGCACTAAGCTGAGCTAAGCACATTAGACTACTTTGCTCTGCTTGTCAAAAGATTGTGTTTTAGACTAAGAACATGGAGACAGAATAAGATAGCAATGAAGGAATGGGAAGCTAAATGGTACTAGTACCCTACAAATATTAATTGACCAAAATTCATTAACATTTTTTCCACTGTTGTACATGGTTATATATGTATTTTTTGTCTTTTAAAACTGTCCTGGTTTTAAAGGTCAATCCAGTTAAGCTGAGAAGAAATCAGTCATGCAAAGAAGCAAAGAGCTATAGGAGATAAGGGTGAAGAAACTTATACAATATTCAACAGGAAGGAACTATAAGAGATCAATTTTTTCATCTCATTGCAAAAGTAATTGCTAACAAATGTTTGAGCAATCTGTTCCTTAAAAAATCATCCAGGAACAGAAATTCTGCAGCATTACTTGGCAATCATTTCTCAAGGATTAAATATCTTCATAGTAAGAAGCAATTTTTCTAGTATCTGGCCAAATTGCTCCTTATCGGTGTATGGTACACTTTTCAGTACCATTTGCAGTACTATTTTTCATACTTGCAGAAAACCATTGATTTTTTTTGACTCCCCTCTTCCAGATTACACAAAAACCATAAATTGTACATTTCCTGCTCATTTCTTTTAAACCTTTTGGACCAGCACACATGTATTTTGATGTGAGTCTAATCCTGGAAATTTGATGATGCTTTTAGGAACTCTGAGTGAAAATTTACTTCCTATATCTTACACAGGATACTTTCCACAAACAATGAAGGAAGCAAGTCCTCACACTCCCACTCCAAATTCTATATTCAAAATGGAGGGTCTTTTAAAATTCCTTTTATTAAATATATTAAATTATGTCCATTTATAAAGCCAAATCACTTTAACAAAGGTCAATTAAGTAATTACCATCTCTATTATTTACTAAAATTATGCCAGTTTCCATAAATTTGGAGAACTAAAGAAGGTAATTTAGTTACATATTTGATTGAATATTTTCCCTTATGTTTATTTATAATATAACTTTATTATACGCACTTGTAAAAAATTATGAAAACGTACATTATAGACACAAGAAATAATATATATGTTTATATATATGTTTGCATATAAAAACACATATTTATATTTCAGTCAAATATGTTTCCTACTTTTTCAATTTCCCACTAGAAAAATCTAAGCATTTTTAGAACATTTGATACATGTATTTATTATCTGTTACACTAAACTGAAATGTTTTGTGTTGCATTACTTGAAGGAATATGCTTATGATGCAGATGAAAAATGTAGTAAAATTTAGCAGCATTAAGTGAAATTAATTGTCATATTTGTTAAGATTTCTGAGGAAGGTCTCACAGTTAAGCCAGCATAGAAAAGACAAAACAATACCATAATTAAAATTAAATAGACATGGCACAGAAGAGTGGTCAAAGCTGAATGTCATTACGTTAATAAGTTTTCACCTGGTAAAATGCAATTGTCTTTAAATATCCCAACACAGGGCTGAGAGACTTCAACCTCTTAGGTTACAGACTTCCTCTGCCCCAGCTGACCCTTTATCAAGCAAACATGAGGATATTGTCCTCCCCATTAATTGTGACTAGATACTTCTACTACATTAATTGTTTCTATGGCATCCAAGAACTCACAAAGAGCTACCACTTGAGATAATTTAAAATTTCTATTGATACAATATGGCATAATGTTTATATTAATTGTTGTTTCAGGTAGTTTGTAAACTATCAGCAATCTTACTTGGTTTTTTTATGGAGAAGTAGCGTATTTGGCCTTTTTAGTCCTCTTCTGATCATGAATCCTGAAGAGGAGGGAAAGCTGCAACATGAAAAGAGTTTATTTTCCCTATCTCCTGGCCAAAACTGTCACAAGCGGGAACAACAATGAATAGGAGTTATGGTGGGTTGATTTTGGCTGGATGCCAGGTGCCCATCCAGCTGCTCTATCACTCCCCTTCCCAGCCAGACAAGGGAGAGAGTAAGACGGAAAACAACTTGAGGGTTGTGATAAAGCAGTTTATTAAAGCAAAAGCAAAGCAGAAACTTGTGCGTGCAAAAACAAAGAGAAAGAT
Organism: Neopelma chrysocephalum; assembly: GCF_003984885.1. Lineage (NCBI taxonomy): Eukaryota > Metazoa > Chordata > Aves > Passeriformes > Pipridae > Neopelma > Neopelma chrysocephalum. Next base: position 4,237,839 of record NW_020897692.1, read on the forward strand.
AACACAGTTTATTCTCTACTTCCCATGAGCTGCGATGGTCGACCACTCCCGAGAAGCAGGGCGTCAGCACATGTGAGGGTTTCTCAGCAGGCAGCCACTGGAGACAATGAATGCCTGCCTTCCTGCTCCTTGCCTTAGCTTATATCTGAGCTGACGTCATATGGTCTGGAATATCCCCTTGGTTAGTTTGGGTCAGCTGGCCTACTTGGGTCCTCTCCCAGGATCTTGCCATCAACTGAGGAAGGAATGTTACAGTGCTGATGCTGTGCTCAGCAGTACCCAAAACACCGGTGTGTTATCAACACCCTTCTAGCTACCAATGCAAAGCACAGCCCCGTGAGGGCTACTGTGGGGAAATGAACTTCAGCTCAGCCAGACCTAATACTCTCTTTGTAGGTATCTTCAGGAAGAAACAATTAAAACTAGGCCTTACCATGATTTTCCATAGCTGACAGGTAAAATATTGCAGTGAAATTTTTCAATAGATTAAAATCCAGTGCTTAATTTTTCCATGAGCTTGGTATGTGGCTTCACATTTGCAAATATAAATGGCAGTCACTGTTGATGTACTACAGCTTGAACAGTGCAAAAAGATGTCTCCTTTAACACTAGCCATCCTGTCATATCATATTAGGGACTTTTCCATTAGATCGTGACAACACACAGCTCCAGAAGATTCAACATTAGATGACTGGACAGATAAAACATCAAAGCCAACTACACTGACTGGTTACCTGTTGCCAGTGTAGTGTTTGAACTGGCTAGCATGCAGCTGAGGCCCTGCTAGACCCAAAGAAATGACAGCTGGAATTCTCCTGGCATTTCACTGTCCACTAATTTCAATACAACCCCAGATTCTGCAGGAAGTAAGCTAGTGCAGTAATGTTTAGAGAGTATTTATTGAATAAAAGGGATATTTTTTATTATCTATGTCGACATCACAGAGTAAACTTTTACTCATTTTTAAATCACTGTTTATGAAGTTAGTGTTTCTTAAAAGGAGACAAATGTAATTCACAGAAACCAAAGGTCTCTAACTCTTTAACAGACATATCACATTAGCAGTGTGAGCTTCCTACCTCTAAACCACAATATATTCCATCTGTGATCTACATAAAATATTTCTAGGTGTATAAGGAACATACAGATTCCTGATAATTGGTTCCAAAGCTTTATGTGCAAAGTCTTCGCAGCTCTGCAGTTAATACTGTCTGAACATGCTTTGGTCTCACTTTTGTTGAAATACAGGACAGAAGAGAACATTTTAGGTCATTAAGTTCGTGGTCTTGCTCTCACAGCAAATTTATCTCCTTAAATTTTTAACTCTTGGAAAGCAGGTTGGTTTATTTGTCTGTACTGGACTTAGTGGACAACTACCCTAAATGTATACTTTACTGAAGCTCAAGGATATTCTCGTTCTCAGCCCACTGTTGCCTGGGGTATATCCATTTATTCCTATGCCATCCTGGCTTATCTGTGTTTTATCTTTTATGAGATACATGAGGCAGTCACATCCCCTTAAATCATTTACACTACTAACCATATCAAGATTTTCAGTTTTTTCTTGTAAAGCAAGTTTTTACTGATTATCTTATACTTCATTCTGATCAAGGTTTGAGTAATCTTTCTTGTAACTTCTGAGAAATTGCAAACAATGGCAACTCTTGTCAGGTACTTTTGCTGATGTTATGGCAATATCTATCCAAATATCTATTCAAAGAAAACCCCAGAATTCCATCCTATTTTAAGAACATGAAGAAGACCATAACTTCTATGAGAATCTGCCAGGTCTGAAGAGATTGGAAAATGCTCTACACATTATTATTAGAAGAACAATGAATTTGGATCAAGATTCCTGAATAGTTCAGCTGAATGATTTGTTGCTGTGTTTGAAGAAGTCTGTGCTTGCACTTTTTCCCTAATGACTTGGAATAGATCTTCTCTAACAGCAACTAAAGTTTAATGGATTTCATAAATACAGTTGAGAAAAACAACCAAACAGCATAAAAGGTAACAAAAAATAAAAAACGAATTATTGAACTTTTCTGACTCTACCTTTAAAAAAAAGACTATCCTACACATTTTGATACTACCTTTCCCCAATGAGTCACTTGACAGAAAGAAAATGTTTTACAGCAAGGACTGTCTACTAAAGAACCTAATCAAAATATTATTAAACAATTACACTGCAGTAGACTGTTTAATGAAGTGTTTTCAGTGCAGTTTGAACGTTAATAGCAACAGTGTTAAACTGCTTTGTGCTCTGTGTATCAAACAGCCTGGAGTAATGTGAGTTGACTAACAGTCAAATAAAATCTTGAAGCACCTTTGACAGACAATATACTTGTGCCAGTCTAAATCTTGTCATGCATTATTGTTGAGCATGGAAATGACAAAAAGGAATGTCAAGAGCTTCTACATAGCATATATCATAGTTAGCTCCATGATAACAAGGGGCCTCCTGCATTCTTCCTCATGGCTGTCCCATGCTCTAACAGGGATTTGAATCTGAGAAGAAATTGGAGACTGTATATTCTGTAGCTGTGTGGAAAGAAAGTTTAGATTTCTGTTCAGATTCAGAAACTCCTGGGTGCTACATCAGCATGTAATTTACAGGTAGTCACTGGATCCCATAGGATCAATCGACTTTAAAAGAAGAGAGAAATACTCAAGCAAATCAGGAAAAGGTCTGTTTGAATCTGCTGACTAAAACTTTTCTAAAGCTCAGTATCTTTGAGATTTGTGCTTGTTTTACAAGAGGTCAGTAATAGGGTATCCAGTCATGCTTGAATGGAGAGATAGGCAGAGTAATGATTTCATCCCCAAAGAAATAATCTAAATTTCATTAAGAGCCAGTGTTAACGAATATCAACAAAGAAGGAAATTGATGGAGTGTGAAAACACAGAGCAAAATTTGGATTTAAATCTGGACTTTCTAGATGTGAGTTTTATTACCATTAACAGAAGTGGTGGGAAAAAAACATGGATAATGTGAAAATTTGCAACATTCCAATAATCTTTCATGATTATCCTAGCTACACAACTGAGAACAAATGGCTAATGAGGTATGGTGAGTCATCTTTAAAGGTGATTTAAAGTTATTGTCAGCTCCACCTCTCTGCCACCCTAAAGCAGAGTTGACCTGAAAGAGACAATGTCTCTACTTCAGCTTTACCTCAGTTGAACATCCGCATCTTATCAAACTGTAAATAGAAGTGTCTTTAGGCCAGGATGCTGGACTTTGTGATGAAGCATCTGAGCTAGGGCACACTGTCTCTGTAAGTAACTCTACTGCATGTAGTGGGGAAAGAAACATAGCTTTTCACTGGTTGACAGAGCAAGCACCTAGGGACTACCACTAGCACTGTGAAGTGGCTGGGATATTGCCTTCAAATCAAACCTGTGTCATTATGGGTGTCTAGGTGCAGTCTGCAGCCTGGGTGTTTTAGTGTGGCATTGCTCAGAAGCCTTGCAGAAGCACCATCTGCTTCTCCTCACATTTAAGGGGAGATTGAGCTCCAATAATAATGTCTTTTAGTCCCAACCTGTTCTGCTCCTGCATCAGTGTTTCTGTACATGTGCTTTGCCAGAAACGTGTGTGGGCTTTCCTAATTTTATCCCATTGCCACAGCAGGACCATAACTGTTGATGTTAAGATGAGGGTAACAAGCACCGTTACTGTGGTAAAATATGTCATCTTACAGCAGTAAATCTTGCATAGTACAGAAAATACTGTACTGTGGAGAGAGGAGCAAGTTGCATCATAGTTGTGACAGGGTGAGAGCATGGGAAAAGTTGGTGAGCTCTAAATCAGTTACGCAGCTTACTTTATAATGAACTCACCCTACAGCAGCTTGTTCAGCTTCCTATGACACCTAATCATTTTTAGTCTTCTAAAAGAAAATTTAATGTGAACTTTGCTGAAATGTGGGGAGGTTGGTGCTGAAACATTTTTTCTTAACATCTACGGAAGCCAACAAAAGTTGGAACAACATTTTGTCTCTCTTTTGCAACTTAGCAACACAATGCACTGATTACAGTAATTCTCTCTTCTAAACAACTTCTTCCTTCACTTCCAAAAATATCTTTTTCCACACACCATCGAAGTGTTTCCTAATAACAGAGAGAGAGCTCTAGAGGGGTGGTTGCCATGAGATAATTGGATAGCATACTCCTGAGATCTGAGGTGTCAGAGGCACGGCTTAGCTGTGCTTTGCCTCACAACACCCCAGGGATGTGATACAGACAATTGAAGTTTCTGTTTCCACTTACGCCTCATTGCCTCAAGCATGCCAGATCACTCTCATGTAAACCTTGATGGTACTTCTGTGTCTAATATAGTCTATGCTCATGGGTTTGCAACACAACAATTTCAACAGCAGTAGCTATAGCATGACACAACAATATTAGACCTAGCCAAAAAAAAAAAAAAGAAAAGAAAAATCAGAGAAAAATTCTCCAAACCCACAGACTTTTATTAACAGATGTGGATTTTTGAAAAACAAAGCAATTTATGGGAACATAGTGTCCATGAAAGAAATAACCAAACTATTTATTTGCTCTTCTGATCATGCCTGTTGGAGGTCTTCCACTGTCACATAAATATTTAAATTATGGGAAAATGTGTGACTACATGGCCACTGGATTTGGGAATACCAGGTTGGAACTCTTGCTTCGCTCTCTTTCTCTCCAAGTGTCTCTTTCTCTGTGACTAAGAGACTGTGAAAGATGTCACCACACCTGAATCCAGTGCAAGGTCAACTTGAAACTTTAGGCCTGCCCACAGTTTTGGACACAGGAACCAAAGGGAAAATCATCACTTTCAGACACTTGTGAGCTCTACAAGCATTTCTCTTGTGACAATATTTTCTCATGACAATATTTCCTTATAAAAAATCATGTAAAATATTAGAAGTATAATGAAGGCAGCATCTATGTTGCATTTACTAACAACAATTAAGACCAGAGTAGATAAAGATAAAATTTTGCATGAGGGGTAAAAAGATCCCATAAAATCTGAATCCACAGAGGCTTCAAATTTGATGAAAAAGATAGTGAAGAAGAAGAAATGGGAGATCCAAATTTTCTTTTTTTTTTTGCTGTAAGACACCTAGTCGAGTTAAAAAAAACAGAAAGGAAACAGTCTGCTGTTTCTATCACTCCAGGTTTTCCAACCTCTAGGCACAAGAAGTTAAATATTTGCTTCCAGTAAGGTGGTTAAATATTTGCTTATTTGCTTCCAGTAAGGTGGTTGAATTCTCTTTTTTACAAAAAATAAAAATAATTAAAAAAAATTATAGAAGAATCTGTAAAGACATTGTAGAAATATTCAGGGTTGATATTTCCCCAGAAACTTCATGTAATGATCTGTAATATGAAAGTCCCTGGCTGATAATGCTTTCCACGGAATTTTCTTTTATCTTTTTTTTCCTTTCCTCTCCTTTACAGCTCATTTGCACAGTGGGTGTTTTTTTGTTGTTTTGATTTCCTCATTGAAATTGTGATTATAGAGTGAACACTGCCTTTCAGAGTGCTATTGGCAATGTCTTTAAATTACTAGACATGCAAGCACAGAGCTCTTTAAAAGCCTGAAATCTGAAACCACTCAAACTAATTGATTTTTCATCCTCAAGTACTGGTATTACTGAAGTTGGATGGTCCCCAGTACAACACAGTTTTACCCTGTCACCTGCATTTTAGTAGCATTTCACTATATAAAGAGACTTTTTCTTCTTTTGCTAATTGTGTTGATTTCTTAGCATGCACTCTTAGAAGAAAAAACAAGGGTGACTCCATGAATTGATGGAGTTAGAAAGTAGAATTTGTTTCTTAAACATTGCCTGCCTTGCTGTCACTACCTAATTAAAATATAAAAGCAGATGTAACACATTTGCTGATAACATTCCTGATACTCTTCAAAAAAACAACCTATACTAAAATGGTGACTAGGTAATACGTTGTATAATGTCAACATCATACCACTTTTTTCCTTAAAACTAGTGTCTTAAGTTTTTGCTGTTTTGTCTTGTGTTTTTTTTGGTGTTTTTTTCAGACAGAAACAAAATTCAGCACAGATTTATATCTAAATAAAAGAATGAAATCCCTCTATTAAGTGTGAATTACAACACTTACATCTATTTGTTTGTACATTTTTGAAGTATTTATTTATGGAAATGGTTACACATTGGAGATGTTTGGGTATGTAGGATATACTCCCATCTATCTACCTACACAACACCTACATCTGTACTCATCCCATGTACCTATGGCAAAGGGTCTACCATTTAAAGGCTTGCAGTAACAATCCTCTAGCTACTGATGAAGCTGCACTCCTATATCAATTAAAGCCTCAACCTGGGTAAACTGTGCCTTTAGTCACCTGATATTTCTATTTGTTTGGGTGGTTGCCAGATAAGAAAGTTGTATTATGAGGTTTGGATGTTACTTATTAGCTGCTGTCACACTTTGTTATTTTATAATGTGTTGTAAATGAGTAATCCAAAATTGGATTTTTTTTTCAAACACAATATGTTTTAAAGACCACATCATATATAAGCAGAAAATCAGGTTAACACTAATTCTACTGACACAAGTATCATACAATGTAATTAATACATTTAATCTGCCTATGATGCTATCTTGATGTTCTAGATATTGAGTCTTCACCTGAGTGGCTTATGTTACAATTTATTTTGGTAAATAACTATTCAAGATGAGGTACTTAACCTGTTTTGTCAAACACAAATGATGCTGTCACAACATGATTCAATGTTTGGTCAAGAGCAGAAGTAGTTTTCCTTTTCTGTACACACGAAAAACCAAATCTCTGAATTACTGTTCTATTGCCTCTTTGAATGACATTCAACATTTCAGTTCCAGGCAGAATCATTAAAAAGAAATATTTCCAACCTCAGAAAAGGGATTATTCTACAGATTAGAATGACATAAGTGATAGTACCAGAACTAGAAGCTCTGTAATTAATAAGGGAGTTAAAATTGATGCCTTAAACCCTAATGGTTTTTTATTTTTCTAATTTTTGTAAGCCTTATAAGTTTTATAGGTAATAGAAGTAGATTTTAGAAACAACCCCTTTCTCCCTCCTCCCCGTAGTACCCCTTAGTTTATACATTCCTTAATCCTCTCACCCCATTCCATACCCCCCGTATCAACCCTATTCCCATATCCAGTAGAAAATGTTTAGTCTCTTAGTCAAGGTAAGCCTGTCTTGTTTGGGGAACACTTGTATCTTGGCCTAAACCGCAGGACAGAGTCAAGGAACTGGGTGACTCTGCTCTCTGTACCCCAAAGATGATGAAGGATGATGAAGAGGGGGTCCCAAAAAGCCCCCCGACCCAATTCCAGGAGGTGGGCCAGGGGGTGGACCAGGCCAAAAGTTATAAGGTGGACACGCTTGGGATTGGCCAGATATTGTTATAAATGTAACCTCTCGGGCACAGCCCAGCGCGTGCGTCATTTACCATCTATTGCCTTGGCACAATTAAATCCTTTCCTTATCTCACCCCAACTAACGGCTCCTGGATTTTTTCTAAGCACCAGCTGAGCAGGCATCAAAATACTATCAGGCCCCCAAGAAAATTCAAACCTAAGTCCTCCTTCATGGCTAACCTCAGAGCAGACAGTTATAACCAGAACATTCTGAAGTAGTAACACAAACTCTAACAACTATACACTTTCTTTTATTTGCCTCTTCTGCTAGGTTTTGATTTAAACTGCACCTGTATACTATAGCATGTTTAAGTAGATATTTGAATTACACTATCTTAACTGTTTTTTTTTTTAAATTTCGGACTAGGTTCATTATACTACTATGCTTTAATACGTGGCAGAATCTAAAGGCTACCTCATAAGCCAATATCAAATTTATCTGCATTGGACTTAGACACATAGTACCCCCAATTTATGAAAGAGTCAAGTAGATGTGGTACTGAAGATCCTTCCATTCTTCCTCAAGAATGAACACACTGCCAGCTTTGTGGGTCTTTTACCTTTTTTTTTTCCACATAGTACTTATGTAAGCTTCACAATGAATTTATAGACTTTCAAGAGCTAACACAGGTTCTTTAATGAATTTATGGATTTTCTTTCTCAGTTGGCTCTAGAATCTCTGAGACTATTAATCTTATATGATTTCAATGTCTATGCTGCAACATAGAAAATATGTTTGCTTTCATGTTCATCCTTTGCTTTGTAGGCAAAATCATGTGTATATTTGGTTTGCCTGTTATTCCTTTAAAAATGCAAGACTTGACTGCAAGAATTACTTTATCTTCTTTCCATACTCATCATTGGAAAGAATGGCAGTTCTTCACACTTACCAGTTGTACGGTAGCACTTGCAATAATTCTTTCTAGTTCAATATTACCAGTTGTGAAACCATTATAGCCTTTTCTATTTAGTTTCTGCCATTGTCTGTTTTTTATATCTGTTTCTGCTCAGTAAATGAAACAAATAGTCTTGACAATGTCATTATGTCAAAGCACAAAATATTTCTTACCTTTAAAGTTTTAGACTATTATATTAGCTTTAAATTTTCAATTTTTTAGAGTTTCTGTAGTTTTATCAGCTAATTCTATTACATTAACCTTCTTTTTCTTCATATCTTATGTCATTAATATTGTTTGTTCTTGGTTTGCTTTTAGTCTCTGCTCTCCAGTATGTTTTAATTTATGATATTATTTTCTTCATATCTTAATATTCATATTTTAAATTATTTTATCCACACAGACACTTATTTTAAATTTCCTGGGTTTAATTTGCAAAACACGCACATTGTTTTTATGTCTTTTCTGATCTTCAGAAATGACTGGTTTCTAATAATGCCCTGCTTGCATTGTTATGAACTTCTTTGGCCCTACCAGGCCTGAGTAATATTACTTGGATTTACCATAAACTTTGGGGAGGGAGGAATTATATTCAGCTACCAGCAAAATGAACATTACACAAAGTGGAAGCTGCAAAATCCAGTGTAAAGTTCAGATGCAGGATGAGATGTCTTGTTCTTCAAGATGCAAATTATTTGGCTAATGTTCATTATTCAAGTTCATCTTCAGAAACTGAAAGCGTCCTATAAATGCTCCTCAGAAAAAACTACCCTGGACAGATCTCTACATCTAAACACACAGTTTTGGAGCTAGCCACAAAAGCCACTAAAATAAGAAAACTTTTTAGCAATCTTCCCCTGCATGCACATTTCACGCAATTGATAAGGAATACCTTGGTTTGGTTTTCTTTTGGTGCTACACATCAGTAAGAAAGGGAGGAAAGAGACCCATTGAGGACAGTTTTCAAGCTCTGGCTTCTTGAAATTCTTTGGTAAGATCCTTGTCAGTGCAATGAGAGAGTTTTTTTCCCACTCGCTTAACTCCTATACTTTTGAAAGGAATATTTTTTCTTTTTTTCTTACATGCTTGCAAGTTTTCTTTTGTAACTCTCCTCTCCTGAGAAGGATTTAAGTTTCTTCTGATGTTGTCCTTGTATGACCCACATATTTTTTCTTTTCTGAAGCTGGGCTTTTTCTGTTCCTTAGGGACTGAGAAGTTATACTAAAAAATCCTACTGAAAAGTCACCCACAACAATTGCAAATGGTATTGCAATGTTGTCATTGTTGTTTATTTATGTAATGATAAAACTGTTAAAGAAAAAAAGAATTTCTGGAGCTGGCTGTTAGCATCATGCAAATTTTTAGTGTACAACATCTTTTGTGTCCCTGTTGGTGTCTTGAGGAGCTTTATCACTCAGTGCTGTGAGAGTTGCATAGGGCTTGAAATTAAAGAGCAGGAGTAATAACTGCATTTTACCTGTGGGGACACTGAAGTGTAGAGTCTTGAAGTGACTTCTTCAAAGTCAATGACAAAGTTGAAAAAATAAACGAAGAATGTCTGATTCCTAATCTGAGAATCGGGCTTCTTCCTCTGAAATGTCGGATTTTACAAGTAGACCTTGACAGTCAGTGTTTGCAACATTAATTCACACACAGAACTCTTATCCTCCATTCTCTCTTTCTAGCTGCCATAAGTAAAAAAATTTCAGAAACAAACTGCTTTGCCTGTATCTGTATAAATAAACCAATGTTAAACAGATCTTCAAAAATCAATTTTAGGGCAGGTCTGCTGCTTTTTTTTTTTTTCTGCCTCAGAGAACAGGATTTTAGAGGTGTCAACCTAAGTATCATTCTCAAACAGTTTTCAAGCTCTGTTTAAGCATGGTCCAGACAGACCACAGAGTAGGAATCTTTCCCAGCATGCCACATATTTGCTGACAACTGATATTTAACATTAAGAAAGTTTAGTATTATAGAGGTAGCCAGACTTGGCTATTTGGTCCAGGGTTAGGGAATAGATCTCATGTAGTACATTAGTACAGATTTTGTTCTTTTGTACTGGTCATTATATATGTTTCGAGGTAAAGAGATGTAGTATTTTTCACTGGCAAGAGCTACCATGCAATCAAAATAGAATAAGTCATTTTGTAACACACAGAGAACTTACTAAAAGTTTGGCTTTATCAAAACCATAATTAAGCAAAACAACAAAAAAAATGGGAAATGGAGGAACACTTTTCAGAAATGGCAAACAATATAACAAGGGGCAACAGATACAACAGCTTGAAAGGTTCAAACTGAACATTGGAGAAGTCCTTGGAGGTTGTGGGGGAGAAGGTTCAGCAATATAAAAAGTTGTCCACATAGGTTGGATAATCTCTGGTTTTGGAGTTTTTCAAGACTCAGGTAAACACAGATGACCTGATCTATTGTTAATGTTCTCCTCTTTTTCTTACCAATTACCACCCATCTAGTTAATGATAAATCAAGAAAAAAC